>NC_137019.1:17766139-18161139 GCF_032717465.1 Coenobita brevimanus | reverse complement strand
GGAAAGAAAGAAGGAGAGAAGGAGGGAAGGACAGAGGGTAGGTAGGTAGATGGGTAAGTAGGTAGGTAGGCAGGGAGGGTAAGTGGGTAGGTAGGTAGGTAGTTACGTTGAGAGAAAGACGGTTGCTAGGTATGTCGGTGGGGAGGGAGGAAGGGAGAGCGGTAGGAAGGTAGGTAGGTAGGTAAGCAAGAAGACAGACAAGTAGGTAGGTAGTGGGTAGCAAAGTAGGAAGGAACGTAGGTAGGTAAGAATGGACGGAGAGAGGGCAGAAGGGCGGGAGGGAAGGAGGGACGGTAGGTAGGAAGGCTGAGCAGCGTAACAGTTTCCATCAGCAACAACAAGGGAAGCGTGAGGTGATAAACATAACGAGGGTACTTTGAGTGTTGATGTTTATGTCGACAGATGCCTTGGTGTTGACAATTCCACCCAGGAGCCCCGAAACTCCCTTCGCATCTGAGTGTCCCTTTTTATATTTTTTTACCCTCTCTCTCTCTCTCTCTCTCTCTCTCTCTCTCTCTCTCTCTGCACCAGTATATCGCTAAGTACACAAAGATTTTTAAAAAAATGTTTGCAGTGTCTCTAAAGTCTGTACAGCACTGCTAATTTTTACACTGCTGGCCAGCAAAACAAACGCTAGATACTTCTGCACGTGAATATTGCTAAATCTAGTTAGAACTTCGCTAGACAGATGAGAAAATCGTTATAAAATCGAAAAATCTCAAGAAAGTTAATAATATATTTATCAACTTGGCGAGGAAATAATTAATACCCCTAAAAATCTGTACTGCCAGCGCTAGATAATCGTGAACATTGCTAGATCTGTTGTTATTGTCGCTTACACAGCATCCCCCTCCCCTCACTCCCTCCATCACCGTTGCCTCCCTTTCACCCCCTCCCTCTCTCATCCCCTCCCCGCCATAAACACTCCAATATACGACCTACTAAGCTTTTCACTGCCAGTTTTTCAATTCGCCGTGTGTCCTTTTATTGATTTAGAGAAAGAAGAAAAAAAATATCAACTTGGCGAAGGGTTGGACAACGAATGCATCAGGAGGGGGAAGATTGTTGTGTCTATATAACCCTTTCGGCCCGTGTACGTGCTTTTTTTTAGTCATGCTATATCCTGACTATTTTATTCAGCTCTGGAGAGACTTTTCGAATTGGAAAGGTTAAATTTGTGCTTACGGTTTGAAACCAACGAATGCCATAGTGAGTTTGAATTCACCGTGACTCTCGGGAAAGGATGCTGTTCTACACTTTCTTCACTTTAATTAGGTGGAAAATTGCCATCTCCCCACCTTGAATGCTATAGCAAGAAATTAACACTAGAATATGGTGACAGTTCCAAAAAAGTTCTATGGAAAGGATATAAGGCCTCAGTACCGTCTTACACTGCCACTGAGCTAAAGGGGATAAGTTGCAAAAGAATGAAAATCTCCTAAAGTTAAGATGAATGAATAATATCTACCTCCAAACGATTTTAATCAGCACATAGATTATCCCTCACAGCTGACGAGTTCAGTAATAAGAATGACAAGGATCAAGTACCCGAAAGGTTAAGGGTTACAGACAGGTCCTCAGTGACAGGCTCTCCATGTACTGATAATCTGGATGCGTACTTACAAAAGATCCTGAACTTGAGTTATGGATAAGATCGTCTGTTTATGCTGTTATCTTCGTTCATACATCTTGCTCGTTTATTTATTTCTATCTGACAGAACTGAGCCACTCCCAAAACTTGAATACTAAACGTGGGTGCATGAAAATTAATAACACTTAGTCATGAGGCAAGGATGAGTCTCCTTGGTTACTAGTCTAAGCCACCCTATTATCTGACTACACTTAGCCATCAGCTGAACTGAAAAGGGTAGTGATTTTTGTAAAATGTAAACACTCTGACAAAAATCACTTCAAAATCAAGGTAGAGTGGTTATCAAAATGAATCTTATAACCTCCTGCAATCCACTATTTTTTTTTTTTTTTTCGGGAACAGGGACGATGTGAAAGACGTTTGAACTAGAGGTCGGTGGAGCAGCTCAGTAATATCGGTGCCACCACATGAAGGCGTCCCTCCCTAGGTGTAAAGAGCTTTGATAAATATAGACTCTAGTAAGTCAAGCATCACCAGGTGTAGGAAATGATCGAAGGAGCCATAGCAGCCCAGTCAGACGTTATCTCACACTTCCGAGATATTCTTAACAATGAGATAAGACCCCCTGATAGCACTTGATTATCCCTATGAATGAAGCTTCTATTCACGCGTAAGAATGACAAACATGAGACTTGTTCCTGACAAAATTTGGATGTAAGTTGTTTACTCATGACCAAGGAACTACATCTTTTACACATTTTGAAAAATTACCAAAGTTAGGTTGAGGCAACCACCATACAACATCCACTCACTCAGTGTAATGTTGCCTCCAAGTGACTATGCACTGAGTGACAAGCCAAATGGTTTCCTATAAGCCAAGAAACCATTCACTATGTTGGGTGGTACCCATATAACAAAATGATGCCTGGTGGTTTAGTGAGTTCAGGTGCTCCAACCGGACTAAGCCTGTAAAAATTTATACCTAAGGAATGTTGGTGTTCACACAACGCCGCTCACCAGGCGAGTGAGGCTGATCACTCTTGCCTTAAATGTCGGGACTGACTTCTACGCACATGATGGTGCAAAATGGGACTGGATGATGGATGCATGGGAAAAATATAGTGAAGACTGGAGGTTAGAATTTTTGTAATTTGACTTAATCCTGTGAAGAAATGAAGAGTATTGTTTATTTCATGTTTGCTGTCAAAAGACGATTTAATTTTCTTCAGCAGTGGTTTACCATTTCTCAAATAACCCTCCGAGGTCGTTAGAAATCTTAACTCTTTTATTCTTACAACCGACAGACGATTTAAATGAGCCTGAGTAACTTATGGTCCTCGAAGGGTCAAACTGCACTGTAGGTGGTGTTGTCGTCAGAGCAGTGACTAGAGACAGTACGACAATCTGTGTACCTTATCATCGTCATCTGCACTCTCTGGGAATGAATGAGTGAGTGAGTAGGAGTGACATATACATCAAGACATAGCAGCAGCGCACATGGAACAAGAACAACAAGAACAACATGAAGAACAAAAACCACATAAAAATCCACCCACTTATCCCCTGAACTAAGTGAACTGTGAGATTAGCTTTTGGCCAACAGACAGACAGACAAGTAGCCGGACAGATGCAGATAAGGAGGGAGATGTGGAGACAAACAGATACACAAAAAGATATATATATATATATATATATATATATATATATATATATATATATATATATATACCAAGATTTTCCATAGTTCTGCTCCTTTTCTGCATCTTTATTCGACTATAGCTGTGGTGATGGTGCAAGTCTCCCAGCAATAGATAGATACAGTAGACAGACAGATAGATAGGCAAACAGACAGATCGACAAACAGAGACAGACGCAAATTAATAAATAAAACAACAAATAAAGACAAAGATAAAAAACAACGCGCCAGTGTACAGTATATCTCCACTTTTCTGCATCTGTTCTGACGTGAAACTGTGGATGGACAGAGAGACATTGACAGATGGACAGACATGTAGACAGACAGATAGATAAACATAATGCCAAGATTTTGCGTTATATCTAATCTTTTCTGCATCTTTTCTACTCTGCAACTGCGGTAAGGGTGCAGGTCTCCCAGGGGCCACAAAACCAGACCACTAGACCACCAGACCGCCAGACTCTTTACTCGTGGTATGGGGAACTTCCGGCGGAGAAGCAAGGGGCCTCGTGGGGGTAACATCAGAATCAGAACCTTATATTTCTCACTCCTAATATTACTCAGCCCATTATATTTTTTATCTTCTAAGTATTTTCTATGCCCTGTTAATCCTAAGGAGAAAACACTGTCCTCTTAAGGGTTTACAGCAATACTAACTTCAGGTCAGTAACAGACGATTTTGTTAAGCTGCGAAAAATTTTAGTACTCGAAGGGTTAGTAGCAGTTGCAACCCCAGGCTTATCTGAACGTGAACCCAGTGGACCGCAGGCTGAAGATGCCCTCCTACAGCCCACCATCCTCCTTTCAGGGAATAGGGATGAACTAAGGGACGTTTGTATAACCAGGGAGAGGAACAGCTCGGTTATATCGGTGTCACCACATGAAAGCGTCCCTCTCCAGCCCTAATCAAAGGGTTGAAAGAGAGAATATAATAATCTCGTTATCCAAAACAAATAAAACTTTGTATGAATCAGACTGACAAAATTATCTAATCATGGCAGCATATAGTGTATCATGTAGTCGCTTCAGTGTTAAATGAAAAAGCAATTAAACACAACTGAAAAACCCAACGTGAGTAAGATCTACATTATTCAGACAGCCAATCCAGACAGGGAATTATTTAAAGGCAGCAAAGTTACTCTGCACACTCCACCCTAACCAGATCCATCATTGATTATTTTATTGTGAAAGGCACACACACACACACACACACACACACACACACACACACACACAATTAAGGCATTCCGTACTTCACCATTGCAATTTACCTATCCCGTGTGACCTTTTACCCCTGCCTTGTATGGGGGTGGGTGTGTGGGGGGATAAGGAGAGGGGAGGAGAGGGGAGGTGAGGGCAATGGTAGGGGGGCAAGGGTAATAGCTGTGGTAGCTGTAGTCCCAGGATCATCAGAATGTGAACCCAGTGGACTACAGGCTGAAGTTTCCCCTCTTCTGCAACGAAGAGGGCAACTAGGATAGATTAGGAGACAGTTAAATGGAAAGGAATTAAAAGGGAAAAATGAGAGAGAGAGAGAGAGAGAGAGAGAGAGAGAGAGAGAGAGAGAGAGAGAGAGAGAGAGAGAGAGAGAGAGAGAGAGAGAGAGAGAGAGAGAGAGAGAGAGAGAGAGAGAGAGAGAGAGAGAGAGAAATGGGGGGGGGGCAGTGAGGTCAGTCTGCCCTTGTAGGAACGCCCCCTTGGTCCACACATTCATTATTTAGACTCCGTTGGTGTTGTTTGTTGGTCCTAGATGATTGTAGTGAAATGTTGCAGTTAGTTTGGGGGACCTGGAACAATGGATGGCTGACCACAGGGCGGGCACGGTAGAGAGGGTCGTGGTGTGGGAAGGGAAAATGAGGGAGAGAGGGGAAGAGTGGGGTTGGGGAGAGAAGGAAGTAAAAGGAATAGGAGGGAGAGGGGAAGGAAAACAGGGTGCGTTTAGGGTGAGGTAAGAGGGAAATACAGGATGCGAAGGAGAGTGGAAGAGGAAAGGGAGGAGATTAACAGGAAGATAGGGGATGTGGGGGAAGGGAAGCAGATAGCGGGAGAGGAGAGTAGGTGAGAAGAGGGAGCTAAGGGGAAGCTGTGGGGAGAGTAGGGTATGTAGGGGAGGGGAAAGTGGGTGGTAGAAGAGGAGAGAAGTGGATGTGGAGATGGAGAAAGAGAGATGGGAGGAAGGGAGAGAAGGGAGAGATTAGCAGATGTGTAAGGTAAAGTGGTTGGGGACTACTCTATACAGAATTGTGGGGAGACGGTAGAAGGGGAGAAAACAGAAGATAAGGCAAAAGGGGAGATTGGGAAGAGTAGGGGGGAGTCGGTGGGAACGGGTTATACGGGAGAGTAAGGCATGGTGATCAAGGATGTGGAAAGAATAGGTGGATGAGAAAGAATCAAGGGGTGGAAGAGAATGAGGGACTCTAGAATAAGTGGAGTGTGAAGGAGAAAGAGAAAAGACAATAAAGAGGAAAAAATGAAGGTAAGGAATGGAACGAGTGAGTAAAGAGGTGGAGAATGGAGGGAATGAGAAGAAGAAAACAAGCGGAGGGAAGGTAGGAGGAGGCAGGGATAGAAAAGACAGCAGAGGGAAGGAGAAAAAGACGGAAATAGGAGAGGGTAAAAGTAGAGGGGATGAGGCTGGAGGGGAAGGGGGATTTATGTGGTACCCCTGTAGGAGACCAACACCTCCTGTGACCTTTCAGCGGCAAGGGTGCAGGAGGCCTCACAAGACCACATCCCCTGCCAACCCTTACCCTGCCAATCCTAGCCTGTTAAATCATCCCCTGCCAGTAATCTTCTGTTACTCCTACCCTCTCTCACTCCTACCCTCTCTCACTCTATCACTCTGCCTCACCCTGACTTCATCCTAACAACCTGCCTCACCCTATTGCCCTGCCTCATTCTGCCCCACCCTGTCTCATGCTAACTTGTCCTGCTTCACTCTATCACCCTGCCTTACCCATTTCACCCTGCCTCACTCTGTCTTCGTGAATCACCCTGCCTTATCCTTATTTTTGCTCCATTTCTAAAGCTCACCACTGTTTCTCTGCCACTCATCCTCCTCCGTCTTGCCTGCCACCCTGTTCTTTTCATCCCTCTTCCTATCACTCTCTCTTTACCACACTCAACATGCCTCCTTTTCAGTGTCACTTTCCCTTATGATGGTTGGAAACAGATTGATGATGATGATGATGATGATGATACGGGGAAACTTTGACGTGGATGTTAATACTGCTGCATTCTCTCTCTCTCTCTCTCTCTCCCTCTCTCTCTCTCTGCCCAAATATCCAAAAAGTCACCTTCAAGATCTTCCAGACTGAGTTCCCTATCAAAGTACACAAATACATTGCAGCCGAGGGCCAATACATTGATCATACTAAAGAAAAAACATATAAGTTAACGAAGGTTTAATAGCTTATGCCAGAGAACGCCCGAAACGAGGCAAAGAAGCCAAACAGGCCTTATTTTCATCTTAGGTTTTGCAAATGAGTATATCAGTATTTGACAGCTTTATTACATCTCCATGATCTCAGTTTTCAGAGTGAGACACCAATCATCAGGTTAGTGTAAAGGATAATTCAGTCTTCCTTAAAACACTCCTCTTGATCCACTCCAAAACAAAGCCTCTTCCCAAACAGGTCCCATTTAGTTCTCTGATCCGGATGTTACTCCTCTACTTTACGTCTCTCATCCTAAGACCAGTTTGGGAGAAAAACCTGACAGCCGAGACGTGGACAAGGGATAACACCGTAAGAAAGATCACGTCCTAAGATGTGAATACTGAAGAATACTTGTACTTTAGACCTTGCCGTCTCCTTCACCCACCTCGCACTACTATTTCCTATTATGCCCCGTCCTTCACCCTCCTCAACACTACGAGCTTCCATTTCCACAAACCTGGCGAAGAGTTCCTTATATCTTTTCGCTGTATTGTGCTACTTGTTCCTTAATAGCCTTTCACGGTATTGTGGGAGTTCTCGTCCTGTCTGCTTTTCTGTCAGTGAGCTTGTTATTGAAGGCTCTCTTTCTCTCTCCTTTTCTCTGTCTGTCTCCTTCCGTTCTTTACAAAACGATGCCTTTCTTTTTTCTCTCTAAATCTGGCCATCTCTGTTATCGATAATTTTCCTTCTTACAAATTCGCTTCTCTCTCGATAACCTATGTAACTTATATTTCAATATATATACATACTACGCTACTGGAAACTTAGTCACTTTGCTGCAACTGACACCAGACGGTCATTTGTTCTAAAGGAAGAGGACAATGTGCAGAGGAGAGAAGAAAGAGAAGTGAATGGTAGGTTGGGAGGGGGAGAGAAGAGAGGTGAACAAATGAAAAGGCGGAGAAGAGAGCGATAGGAAAGGGAATAGGAGAGAAAACAACGAAGGAAATGGGGAAGGGAGGAGTGGAGGGCAAGGAAAGTAAAAGGGAAGACTAACATAAAAGTGATAAAGGTGAGGAAGGGGCATCAGCAGGGGGAATCGTGAGAGCGAGGAGATGTGAGAATGGAGGAAAAGAGGTAGGGAGAGGATGGAGAAGAGACAGGGGGGCTGGGGGAGGCAAGAGGATGAAAGGGGAGAAAGGGGAGGAGGAAGATGATGTACAGTTGTGAGAAGGGGATAATGGTGAGAGGGTGAAAGAGAGAAGGAGCGAGAGACTTTGAGAGGCGGTAGAGCGGGTAAAGGAGGAAGAGAGGGAGTGAGTGTCGGAGGTGGATAGATGGGGAAGAGTGGATATGAGAGAGACGGAGAGGATGAGAGAGGAAGAAGGAAAGAGAGAGTATTGGAGGGGGATAGAAGAGAAAGGAAGGGAGGATGAGAATCGGAGGGGGGGAGGGAGAGATGGAGGAGTCTTCTTCCAGCTACTGACTGAGTTGGAAGGAGGTATCGAGGAAGGGGGAGGGCGGTGAAGGGGATGTAGGGCAGGCCACGAGGCAGGGTGAGAAGAGAGTAAAATTCATGTTCCAATGCCTCCCCCCCCTCCTTTCCAGTGGCAGCCTGGGAGGAGGGGAGGGGGGACTTCCGCAGCTTTTCTCTTTCAGGATGGTCTAAAATTAGATTATATAATTTAGATAAACTGTGATTAGGTTAGGTTTGGTTAATCTGACTAGGTTACGTTAATTATAGTAAATGAAATAATCCTGGAACGAAAAATCCAGTTGCAAAAATAGTACAAGTATTCCCCCACATACACACTCCGGGGGCATTTTTAAATTAGTGGTCACTTCCCCAGGGAGCCTTCCTGACTACAACCGAAAAATTTATACGGTAAACTGCCACCTGTGATGCTCTCCTTCCGACTTTCCGTTTCCTACTGTTACTTAAACTATAGAAAAGTGTATCATAACATAGACTTTATTTCGATGTCATAATTTATATTTGATTCTTAGTATCGAACGAACTATCTGATGCAGCGCAGGAAACACCTACTGAACAGGGGAAGTTAATCTCTCCAGTCTCATGACGCTTTCTTCACTTTATTCTTGCTATCTCCAAACGATTTTATTTCAGCTTAATTATAGCCATCATTTACCCCTTTCGCAGCTACAGGTGCTGGAAAGAAACGCCTTCTCGTGGTGGCACGGGTATATATATATATATATATATATATATATATATATATATATATATATATATATATATATATATATATCCCGCATTAGGTCTGATCAGCTAGTCAGGTCAGGTGCGGGTAAGGGGATGGGTCTGTTATGATGTGGCAGGGGTAAACCAGCTCTGCTGTCAGGCCCTGCTGCGGATGTCACTGATTGCATTGCGCAGTTGACCCTTGTGCGGTGTGGTGCGGTGAGGATCTGTCCGTTCTCCCCTTTGGGACTAAGATGCGAATGAATGTGTTTGAATGGATGAGTAAATGGGGAGTGTGTCGTCCTGTCTTGGCTACCTCCCTTTCGTTGGGGGAAGCAGCCTAGGTATATATATATATATATATATATATACACACACACACACACACACACACACACACACACACATCACACCACACCGGTATATATTGTTCCCAGCATTCCCAATAATAACAGCGTTCGTATTCTTTATTAATCATGCAAGGAACACAAGTGTTTAGTCCATTACAGCCAATTATAGTGCATTAATGTTGCAACAATTCACACTAATGTTGCTATTAAATGGCTTATTGCACGGGATGCGAGGAAAACATATCAACCTTATTCAATGCAGTTTCTGTCTATCTGCCTGTCTATCTATCTAACTATCTATTTGTCTATCTATCTTCTTATCCATGCACACAGATGTCTATCTATCAATATCTGCTGAGAAAACATATCAACCTCCTTCAGTGCCATGTTTATTTTTCAACTTTATTCTGGCTAACATCAATATGTCTGTCTATCTATCTATTTGCGTATAAATATCTATGTATTTGTCTGTCTCTCTACAAGTCTGGCTGTCTCTCAACGGGATCCAGGGAGAAGCACATCAACTTATGTGCGACGAGGCCTTTTAAATACAAGCCAACCCATAACGCTTCTCTTTCACTCACTGGGCGACTTCTTGTGTGTTGTGGGGACGGCTCCGTCAGCGTCAGCAATACCTATCCCGCGTCATTTATTTCCTCCTCCCATTGCCACTCCCACGCCAGCAGACACAGCCCTCCTCACAACTCACAAAATACCCTTCTATTTTCGTACTGCGCCCAGGTGGGATGGGGACGATTCCTGGTACAACTATCCCTCCGAGGAGAAGATCGGATCCTATAGTGGACCTCAAGTGGACAACTGCAAATACGGTTACAGTTGACGGTCCCACCATTCTACGTTTCAATATACCTGAACAGTCAGCAATTCCCAGGCAGGGTAATAAATATGCATTAAGAAATCTACGAGTAAATTTCACGCCCCGAGTTTCAACAATGCTTTACACGCCAGTAGATACGCGGAGAGGGAACCGTGGCAGACAGACACACAGATAGGCAGGCAGACAGACGGTGGAGGGTAACAATAGACTGGAGGGAGAAGGAGGGGTGGAGGGGAGAGAAAAGGAGAGCATGGAGAGAGCTCGTTGGCGGCTTGAGGGCTCCCAAGTTAGCCTTTTCAGTACGATGAAGTGTTTACCCTCTTCTTCCAGCTACTGACTGATGTTTGTGGTAGAATTTAGTGGAGTTAACTGATAACGAGGGGCGAATACAAAGCTGAATAGTGTTGCCTCTAGGTAGCAAAAAGGTGAATTGAATTAAAAAAAAAAAAAAAAAAAAAAAAAGAGAGACTTCTGAGACAAGCAATCAGGAACGCCCATCTTCAACCCCTACACTGACGATTTTCTATTGTATTTTTGTTACAATCAGACGATTTTACTGGGTTAAAGGACCAATCAATGAAAAGATTGTAGGGAGTGTCTCTTAATCTGAATATAATCGTCTGACATTATCCATATTTTCGTATGAGGTGTATTTTCGATCTGAACTAGTTTAAGAGATTGCTTCTAATCCCTTCAGCCTAAAAATCTCCCATAAGCTGAATATAATCTTCAGGTGTTATCCAAAATATTAGCTACGTGTATTGTCGAGCTGAAGGAGCTAACCGGAGATTTCACTTCATCCACCTTTACTTGGCCAAATTTTTCGTCTTTCGTAGCATATTTTTTGAAGTAGAACAAGACAATACTACGGCTCTACATTTTTTCTATAGCACCTTTTCGTGATTACCATCATATTCTAGCGCTAATCTCTCCATCTTAAATTCAGAGCTGCAACGACAGATTAACACTATAGTTTATGATGCTGGTCTTGCAGGAGTGCTATGGAAGGGATACTGGGACGTAACAGTGTCTTTTTTCTACCACTCAAGTACGTGAAATAATCTGCCAGAGGAGGAAAATCTGGACCACGTTGGTATAAAAGTGCTATAGATCCAAAATGTCCTCTATGCCATGAGATTACAAGGGTGAAAATGCCTGTGATATACGCACGTGGGGTATGCCGAGGCTGGGGGATGGGGTATGCGTGAGGGGTATGTGGGGTGGAAGTTCACACCTGGACAGTACAGTTCTCAGGTAAATGCCCGTTGAAAGGCAGGGCACACGGGGAGAGACAGTGACCGTTAGTTACTTTACCGTTTTGCTGCCCTTGCTGCCCGGCAACACGCTAAGGCACTCGGTAACGCACGCAGACCCTTGGTAACGCCTTTAAGTACTCGGTAACGCACTTAGCCAAGAGATATCGCACTCAGACACTCGGTAATATGCTCAGGCACTCGGTAACTCACTCAAGCACTCGGTAACGAATTCAGGCACTTTGTACATTCATTCACACCATCAAGAGACTCGGTAACACTTTCAGACACTCGGTACATTCAGTTAAGCACTCAGAACGCTCGGTAACACTCTCAGGCACTCGGTAGCGTACTTCGATACTCGGCACATTCACTTTGTAACTCGGGGAGACATCGTGACCATTAGCTACCTCACCGCTGCTGCCCTGACAACTCGGCAACACACTAAGGCACTCGGTAACACTCAGGAAATCAGTATACTCTCACTCAAGTACTGTTATGTTCTCACTCGAGTCTTAGGTATACTTAGCAGGATAAATACTCAAGCACTCTGTAAAGCACTCAAGCCCTCGGGGAACTCGGTATACTATCTCTCAAGCACTTGGTCACACACTCAGGCGTTAGGTTAATACACTCAAACTCTCGGTGTTTGATATCAAGGGCAGGTACACTATATACCTAAGGAAAGAAAGAGATTTCGGAAGCCTCCTAAACAAGAGCATAAGCCCATCTCCTCCATAATGTACACTGCAAAATAATATTCAGCATAAAGAAATTCACTACATTTTCAGTGCTGATATAGCAGGATAAATACGATATACGAGGATATCAAAGTGCTCTATGTTAAAAAGAAACTCACGAGGGAGCCTCCTAGATCCACGATAGCCCACGCCCATCTCCCTGCCATAATGTAGCGGTGGTTGGCCTCTCCACTAGCTCACCTTTCATTCACTCTAATCCCATTAAAAGTAACGGGGGACGGCATGGAAAAGCTTACGTGGAATGTGCTCCCCTTCTTTTAGTCAAGGGCACAGCTTAACCTTCCTAGCCATGTATGGAGTGTGTGGAGAATGGCTGTGGTATGTCTTAGGTATGCCTTGTAGTAATGCTTTAAATACGTCTACAGTATGTCTCAGGTATGTCTATATCTTGCTTGTAATGTACTGATATATATCTAAAGTATGCTATGTCTAAAATTATGTCTGTTTATCCCCGTAATTAACTGAAACATGTCTAATATTGGTTGAGTCAGGTCTGTGTCTTAATGTATGTCTGAAGTATGTCCGTATTATCCCTGTCACAACGTCCGAAATCATTTAAAGATATGATTATTTTTTGCGTCTCTTATGGTATGTCTGAGGTGTGTCTACAACAGCATCCCTATAATGAAGCTTGAAACATGTCCAAAAAGTATGGCTTAATTATTTCCACTGCTCTATAGCATGGCTGATATATAGTTAAAATGTTCAAAATATGTTCAAAGTATATCCAGGTACATCCGTAACATGCTGAAAGTTATGTATGAAGTATGTCTGAGTTTCTACTAAGTTTTTGTGTCTAGTTTTATGTGAAAAAAAAGACGCCAAAGACTGAAACACAATATGGGAAGATTCAACACACCCTTCATCCTTCGTGCAAAAACCAATCGGAGCTACGAGAGACAGATGATCGTAGGCATCTTCGTGAATCTCATCACAAATCTTTGCCCAAATAATACGGTAACTTTCTCGCTAGGCAGAACACGTCGCTAATCCCCAGGTACTCCTCTGATAGTTCCTGGAAACCCTGTGGCCTATCGGTTATCTAATGTTCAGAGTTAATCCCCTGTCGGCCGCTACACCCCCTAACACCATCACTCAAGTCTGACCCTTCAGAAAAACAAGGCAAGATGCAGAGGGGAATGTAGGACCTTCGGAGTATGTTGTGACTGTCTCTATTCTGTGTCAAAAGCTAAAGAACTTTGCTAAGCTTCCTGATATTGATACATTAGGCATTCCTCTAAGTTCGTATCCTCGTCATGTAAATGAAATTCTTGTCGTCCATATCTTTATCATCTCCAATCATTTTTTGCCACTATGGTGAATAATCTTTTTAGTTCGTTGAACTAAGCTATAGTTTTTTTTCACCTACGGGATGCCCTACGCAGTCAGAGTACTAGCAGTGAGATGCAAGGTTATCATATGGGCTGATACTTAAACCAATTACAGACTGCAGTACAGTCTTACTTACAGTAGGCCTATATGCTACGATGTCACGGGATTCATACATCTGAAGAAATATGGGTTTTTGCACATCCTCCTTCCCCTAATCATTAACATCACTGATATCAACATCATTATAGCGTTACTACCATTATTATAAACTGGGTATGCAGGACCCGGAAGCAGGAACAGGAAAACTCAATATCAGGAGAAACTGTCATCAGAGAAATGCACCACATTCCCGTTCACCGACTTTTCAGATCTTCGAAATTCGCATTTCTGACTCTCCCATGCCCCTAAAAGAGCTACCCTCCCCTGCCAAATAATAATCCCTCCCCCTTTTCTACCTCCCGCGCCCTCCCAGCAACAACCCCTCTCCTCACCCTTGTCACGAGAACTACCCTCCATGCCCTCCCTCCTTTCCTCTCTATGTACACCTTACTACAACTACAACAATCCCCCTCCCCTACCACAACATCCATCTCCCTCCCTTACACTTCCCTCCATCCCCACGCCCCCTACCACAAAAACATAACTCTCTCCTCGATTTCCCCTACACATTTCCCTATCTCCTCTGCCACAGCAACAACTTTTACTCCTTTACTTAACCTCATGTCCCCAGCTATAACAGCAGTCATCTTTCCCCTCACACCCCTTGCTCCCCTTCCCCCATCATGACCTTTGTCTTTCCTTCCCCACACGTTCCCTATCACAACAACAACTCTCCTCCCCTCCCCCTCCCCTACAACAGCAACAAGCCCCATACCGTCACAAGTCCCCTCCCTGTTCCTCTCTGACTCCTCCTTGTCTCTCCCTCCCCCTACCTGCCTCTCCCTGCCCCTCCTACCCTATATACCTACCACAGCAACAACCCCCACACCCCCACCCTCCTCCTGCATCCCCTTCCTAGCCCCACCCGAGATAGGAAATCTGCCACAGACGGCCCGACAAAAGTGGCCGTCCTCCGCCTCCTTTGTCGCCGCCTGGGTAATCTGGTATTGATAAATGGGTACTCAGGTGTGTGTCGGCATTTTACAGCAGTTGGAGGACGCCTTATCTCCTATGAATGGGACGACTGTGGAGCTCCCATCTTTCTCTCTCCCCCTCCTTCATCTTTCCTCCCACGACCAATTTTCTTTTCTCCATCTTTCTCTCTTTTCCATCTTTTCCTCATGCCTCCATTTTCTTCCTCAGAAGTTGGAGAAACACTTATTTCCTATGAATGGGACGACTGTGGAGTTCCCATCTTTCTCTCTCCCCCTCCTTCATCTTTCCTCCCACGACCTCCTTTCCTACCCATCTTTCTCTCCTTTCCAGCTTCCTCTGTGTTCCTCCTACTGTCCTCTTTCTCTCTCACATCTCCGTCTTTCTCACATCCATTCTAGTCCCTTATCTCCCTCTTTCTTCCCCTCTTTCTCCCTCACTTCTCTTTCTCTCTCACTTTCTCGCTTTTGGTCATCTTTCCCCTCCTCCCCAGGTGTGTATCGGCATTTTACAGCAATTGGGGGACGCGTTATCTCCTAGGAATGGAACGACTGTGGAGACCCCCTCCCTCTCATCCTCATCTTTCCTCCCACGGCCACTTTCCTTCCTCTTTCTATCTTCCTTTTCCCGATTCTTCCTTTTCATTTCCTCTCATCTTCCCCGTGCCTTTCTTCTTCTTTCCTTCATGTCCACCACCTCTCTCACAACTATTCCCATCATTATCTCTCTCTCTCTCTCTCTCTCTCTCTCTCTCTCTCTCTCTCTCTCTCTTTCAATCTTACTTCCTTAGCCTTCCCATTATCGTTTAGCCTACCTTACTGTACATACCTCACCCATCCTCTTTCTTTCCTTCCGTTTTCCCTTCTCCCATTTTCTTCCTTTCTGTTTCTCGACCTTTTTCCCCCACCCTCACCTCTCTCCCTCTCCCTATCTCACCTTCTACCCTCCATCTCCCTCACCTCGCCCAGTCTCATCTCTCTCCCCTAACTACTTTCTCCCATCTCTGTTTCAGCTTTTCTCCTTTCTCTTGGTGCGCTCTCTCTCTCTCTCTCTCTCTCTCTCTCTCTCCGGCCCATATTTTAGTCGGCTTAGGAGACTTTAGGCATCTTCCCTATTTTTCTTTAATGTAAGGATGAAAGAACTAAGTATTTTTTTTTTTTTTTACTGAAGATGAATAGAGAAAGGAAAACCAAAATAAAGGAAAAAAAAAAAAATCCATACACATGAATGCAGGCATCCTCAGCCAGAAAAGAACTGAATAACAAAGGGCCAAATTCAATGTCCGTTCACTTCGAGATGCCTGGACAAATTGCGTTTAAAAGACTGGAGGTCATACTCTTGCATTAAAGAGTTGGATCTGGCAAGTAATTAGTCTTTTGTGGATTATTTACCGTATGCAATCTGTGTCGGTTTATGATATAAACAGCATTACAATGAATACCTTGCATCAGAGTGTTGCATTTGGCGAGTAAACATACTATTGTACATTATATAAGCAATCTTTGTCGGTTTTAAGAAGATATAAACATTCTTAGAGACATTACCGAATTGTAACATTCAAGAACAATAAACAAAGATGAGATACTATAGGATGCATCCTTAACCGACGAGAATGAGGGGTCTCGGTCACTGTCCCTCCTTAGTCTCAGTCTCCAAGCTTATTGTTCCCTGCCTGCCACATCTCCAGCCAAGCATTATCTCCCTCGGGCCAACGTTACATATCCTTCCCTTAGCTCGGCTGGGGGGCTTGTGAGGGGAGGCGGTATAATCTCTCCACAGATAAGACGGTTTAAAAGAACAAGAGCGCCATTGTTCTTGCACCAGCTGAGACCACACATACTCGACTCATTCCAGTGGCAATGATTATTTGAAATAGTTTTATACAGGTCCATTAAACTTTGTGGATATTAAATCACGTACTATTCTTCTCACTTCTATCTACATTTATATAGAGCCAGACGCTTTAATTCAAGAAGAGGCGGTCACTTATGAATTGCCTCCATGTCACTCTGTCCTCCTCAGTCAGGCTGTCCTCTCTCCAACTCATCCCCCAGCCTTCACAACTATACTACTCCATCTCACTGCTCCATCTCAGCCTCGGTCTGCTGTGTGTGTGTGTGTGTGTGTGTGTGTGTGTGTGTGTGTGTGTGTGTGTGTGTGTGTGTGTGTGTGTGTGTGTGTGTGTGTTATCACCGGTACTCTGTCTACTATAACCCCATTACAACAATCGGTCTGATTTTTACCTGACGGAACCTGGCCACTTACTTGAGTACTTAAACGCACCTTGAGAGGGTACAAACAAGGCCAAAAACTCGCCTACTGTTCCCCTGCGTCTACCTTCACATTTGGGGCATGTCTGTCACTTTCCTCCCTGACGCATCATATCAAGGAGAAGTACGTGTGGGCAGAGAAACAAATCAAGCCTCTCTCATCTCACGAATATCAGCCAGGGGAGGAAAGTGAGAAATTGAAACGGAGAAATATTAGAAGAAATTTTATCAGAGAATCATCTATGGGCAGAACAAACTAAGCCTCCCTCAGCTTAGAAATATTAGACAGCAGAGGCAAGTGAAAAAAAAAGGAGAGTTGAAAACGAAGAATTCTTTTGCTCTGTCGACATCTGCCAGTCTGTCTGTACCTGTGTCATCCTTTTGTATACCATCAAGCTGCCCTACCTCCAACTCACACCACCCTCACTCATATACCTCTCCACCCCTTCTCTCGACCTCATCCTCGGTCTCCCCGCTCCTCTTCCTCCCTCCACCTCCCTCACATGCAGTCTTCTAGTCAATATCTTAGGGTACACACAGTACATAATCATTCATCTCTCTTATCCATTCATCAACAAACCCATTCAGTTTTTGTTTGACTTTACCCACTTCATTCATTGTAGTCGGTAAAGGGTTAGGAGGTCGGTATGATGATGATGATGATGATGATGATGATGATGATGATGATGATGATGATGACAGGTTTTACTAGTGTTAGTATTAGGATTAGTGCTTAAAATATTGTTTGTATTGTTGCGAACACTATCATTACTAGTGTCAAGGTTATTATTATTATTATTATTATTAATTATTATTATTATTATTATTACTATTATTACCAATCATCATCACTGTTATTAGTTATTATTAGTGTTTCTGTTATTGCTCTTATTGCTGTTATTGTTATTTTTATTTAAGTTATTTTTACTTATAACCCTCCACGTCACCCTTGGGAGACCACCCTGTCCTCATCCTGCCCTGGTAACCGCAAAAGTCGCCACCGCACTCATTCACACGCACTCAATCACCACCCTCACGTACACGCACTCAACACCCCATCACCCTGCGCGCACACACACACACACACACACACACACACACACAGAGCACTCAGTATCCCCTCACACTACATTCACTCACGCACTCAGTCAGGACCCTCACGTACACGCACTCAGTACTCCTTCTCCCTGCAAGCAGTCACACATAATCATTCATTCAGTCACTCACACGCATCTTATACCCCACCACCCTGCACGCACTCTGCCACCCCGCACTCATTTGCAAGCACTCCATCACCACACTCACGTATACGCACTCAATTTCTCATCACCCTGCACTCAAAAACCCATTCCAACTCACGCAAAAGCCAATCTCAGTTTAATTCCTTCACGAAGTAGGGTCCCGAGGCTAGGCTACCGTAGTCCAGTGTATTAAAGGGTAGATGATCAACCTACTCTCCCTTGTGACATTATTTCAGAGAGAGAGAGAGAGAGAGAGAGAGAGAGAGAACATCCAGGCACCTCTCTGGGATCGATCGGAGCTTTCTAACCACTAACCCACCCCAAATCACGAAACCCTCTCAACGCAAGAACAACTCTATCAGCATTGCGGCCACTCATCCACGCACCAGATGTTTTCCAGTTTCGCAAAAGGGACACTTATGGTTTTCGCAAGAACCCCGAGGATAAGTTATGTTTGTCTGGATGCGTGAGTGTGTGGAGGGGACAATTTTACGAGTTTCTGGCCTTTGGTTCCTTCTTCCTTGCATAAACACACACACGCACACACACACACACACACAAAGAAAAAAATCATTCTGAATTCAAGAAAAATAAAATGCCACACCTTTCCCAAAAAACTTCCATGCATGCAGACAGGCCACTTATACTCACACACAAACACTTCACACAAGCAGTCCACCCGCTTCTTATGTGACTCCTATCCACGATCCCCCACTACAGTAAAATGTCCCACCACTCCTACAAATCTTTCATGAACCCTCTCACATTACATAATTTACAAGAACCCTTTGAGAGAACAGAAAAAAAAAAAAAATCATTGTTTTCAGTTTATGCACACACACACACACACACACACACACACACACACACACACACACACACACACACACACACACACACACACTCTCTCTCTCTCTCTCTCTCTCTCTCCACTTCCCCACACGCACTCCACCATCCACCCCCCCCCACACACACACCCCACCCCCCTCTCACACACACTCCACTACCCATATACACACTTCAACCCCACACACAAGCACATTCCACATCCCCCCGATACACACCACACCCACCCACCACGCACACACACACACACACACACACACACACACACACACACACACACACACACACACACACACACTCACGCACGCACATGCACTCCACCAACCCTTATCTAATCGCCAGTCCACTTCAGAAATCACCCGTTCACTTACTTCGAACAAAAGCCTATCTCGTGGTCAGAAATGCCGATGATTCCTGTCAAGTTTGGGCTCAAGTGGTGCAATTAGTCTTCACGGACGAAAAACATATCATCGTGCAGGAGAAGGAGAGGGAGACCGAAAATGAGTGGCAAGCAAAAGGTGAGGGAGTGTATAAGGGAGAATGGGGTGTTGTGGGAAAGGGGATCGTTACTTAATAAGGACAGGAATGCCTGGAAATTCCTATGAACGTAAATAAAATCACGTACGAGAGAGATAACCCAGAAAAAGGGAGGAGGGAGCAAAATAAAAGTCTTTTTTGTTAATGGAACAATGGGAACTCATTAAAAGTCCAAGGGTTAATATAGGTGACTGAAGTACTTATGGTCGTATACAATCAGGTTAGTGGGCAACGGTACCATAGCGTTTTGCTGGGGCAGGTGATAAAGGAGAACAATACTCAGAGATGTCCCTCACCGCAGTACGGCTCCCCAGATTAACAACAACTACACCACAAAGTAGGACAGGAAATGTTTATATGACCCTATTTGCAGCACGATTCCTTAAGCTAAAATATAGTGTCCTTTCCATGTTTCTGAGGAACTTCTGGTAATTCTAGGACTAATTTTAAGTAAGAAACTTTGTCAACAAAGGTCCAATTCTAACTGTTACGTAGCTACAGTTACTGATGACATTGGCGAAAACAGTCTTCCTTATCAATTAGCCAATAAGAACATTTGTAACACTAGCTTCATGACGGTAGACTGGCTTATACTGACTGAGCAATGTTTACTCAAAATTAGCCCTGGAATAACATCCAAAAGATTCTTAAAATGTCACAAGAGACCACAGTCCTTAAAATCACAGTAAACTAAACACAAAATATGTCAGGATGTCTCTATCAAAGCGAAATCCAAAACTTTAACTGCAGCAACAACAATACGTGTCCAGTCACTCCAAGGAAACTCCCAGAGACACCCTTCTCCACCTCCCCAGTTTTTTACCCAACGTCTGGATGGGTCAAGGAAGTTTTGTTTTTTATTTTTATTATTTTTTTCACACATCACCACCACCACACCCACATCCGCCATGACCATCGTCCACCACCACCACTACCACAACCGCCATCACCATCACCTCCATCGGCACCACTACCACTGCCACCACAGAAACATTCTGTGACCAACTCCACATTACTGGTATATATACCTATTCAGTCCGGGGATGTCTCTTCCGTTCTGATCTCGTTATCTCTTCGAAGATTTTATTTAGTTTAGCACAGACTCTGAACTTCAGGGATTAGATAAGATATAGCCTTATTAAACCCTTCCTAAGTGAGAGCTCTTATCATTATCATCATCATCATCATCATCATCAACGACGGCTAATCAACGGCATACCCAAATGAAATGGTACGCACACTCATTCACTCACCATTCAAGTCACTGGAATCATGACTCGGCCTCATAGGCACACCATCCACACGTAGCTCCAGCTGAATAAAACTGTCCACCAGCAGTAAAAGTAAACTAAAAATTACATCACTAGAATTTAAGGGATTTCCGTCTATCTGGGTGACGGCATTGGATTCCTGTGGGTTGCATGGCTGTGACGTACATATACTGTACAGGGTGTCCCGGGAGGACAGGAGGAAATAACAGATGAGGGAATTCTAAGTAGAAAATTCTGAATCAACATAAGTCCAAAACTCAACCGTTACGGAGCTATAGTTACTGGTGGCCTTATGGGTGAAATATAAGGGAGAGCATTTTCACCCATAAGCTTATCAGTAATTGCAGCTCCTTATTGGCTGAGTTTAGGACCCGTGTTCATATAGCATTTTTAACTCAAAGTCAACCCCTGAGTCACCTCCCGAAGTTAGTGCACCAGGTTCCGGGACATGCAGTGTATTTTCGCGGTCCAGTGGATTCAATTTGAGGACACGATGGACTGTCAAAGGTGAACGTTGTTTTGCCTACATTTAAAGTGACTCACCTTTTGCAGTTCATTCCCATCCAGCAGTGTCATGGTGGCAGAAATATACAGAATTTTAAACAGCTCTAAGAGGATGGAGAATAACAGACCAACCAGGAGAGCTGATGAGTGAAGCTAGTGATTATGTATTTTTACCACTCAGCAAAAAAGATTGAGAGATGGTAATTTTAGGCCAGATTAGGGTAGCATCATTATAGCTGAACATGTCTTTATATCTTTTATACTATGCTAAAGGTGGGGACGCCCGTATTCCACTCATTTCATTTAGTGTTACCTTCAGATGACTCAACGCTGATTGACATGTCAAATGGTCTTCTGTACTACGGGAAACCACCTACTGCGTTGGATGGTAACTTTGTAGCAAACCAATGGACACCTGATCGTCTACAAAATTCAGATTAAGCGAGTGAGTTACAAATCGACAGTAAGATAATGAGTGAACGCCTTACGTAGCACCCGTCTGGCAGCTCATTCTCAACATTTTTCTGTCCAGTTCTCATGCAAGACGTAACCGATATTATCCGTCCCTGATATATGAAGCAGGTCAGCCCTGGAACTGTCTTTCTCAGTCTCATTTCCTTCCTTTTCTCTAAGATCCACAGTCTTTTAAACGAAGTATGTCCATGCATTTTGAAATCAATGGAGACTTAATCTGGGTCTTGCTTGCTGTACTTTAATTTTTGCAATTAAAAAAAAATTATTGTTTCACTTTCTCCTTTGCATTAAAATAAAATATAGATAGATGGATAGATAGACAGATAGATAGACAGACAGACAGACAGACAGATAGATAGATAGATAGATAGATATAGATATAGATATAAGTAAGAGGGAATCAACCAGTGAATGAGTAAGGCAGTTAATGAGAAGGCAGACGTAAGCAAGGAAGGAAGTAGTGAGAGGAACGCAGAGAAAATGCGGTGAATGAGAGGAAGTCAACGAGTGGAAGGAAATGAGTAAGGCAGTAAGACAGCAGCAGTGAGTATGATGGTGATTAAGGCAGCAGGTGAGTAAATGAGCCTGTGACTGAGAAAAGCAAGGCAGTGACCGAGTGAGACAATAAGTGACACGGAAACTGTCAATACAATAGTAAACCCGCGAATGGAAAACAGTGTGTGAAAAGGAGGCGAGTGAATTAGTGAAAAAGACCTTGAAACTCGAAGTGTAAGGAAGACAGTGAAAGTATGTGAGTGAGAGTGAGTGAGAAAGAGTAAGACAGTGTAAGACAGTGAGTAAATAAGACAGTGAGAGTGAGTAAGATCGCCATAAGAGCACACTACCAAGTCTGGCTTATCAGTGTGTCAGTCTCTCCACAGGCGCCACATAGGATTACCACCACCATCCCCTCTACCATACCCTATCTCCCTTCCGACCTTCCCCACTCCCATCACTACCATCCCCTCTATCACACTCTTCCCTGCCTCCCACACCAGCAGCACCATCATCAACACACCCACCATCCCCACTCCTTCCCTTCTCCTCCTTCTTTCCTCGACCTCCCCCCTGTCACCACCCCTTCCATTCTCTCCTCTTCCCTTTCCCCTCCCTCCCTTTCCTCCTTCTCCCTCTTCTTCTATCCTTTCCCCACTCTCTCCTCCCCTTTTTTCTCTTATCCTCACCCCCCTTCCTTCTGCCGCCACCTTCTACTCCCACCTCCCCACTCCCATAACACCACTCCCTCCCCCTCCCTACTCCTCCACCATCCTCTTGCACCAACACCCCCAGTCCTCCCGTCTCTCTCTTCGCCCCACCCGCACCCCCTACCTCCCCCCTTTTCCCCCCATCCCCCTCTCTCATCCTCTCTCCATCCCTCACTCCTCCCCCTCCTTCTTCCCTCCCGTCTCCTCTCCTCGCTCGCTCTCACGGAATTTAAATATTATGCCCAGCCACGCCCGTCTCTCTTCAGACTGTCAAAATTTATGTGTGTGTGTGTGTGTGTGTGTGTGTGTGTGTGTGTGTGTGTGTGTGTGTGTGTGTGTGTGTGTGTGTGTGTGTGTGTGTGTGTGTGTGTGTGTGTGTGTGTGTGTGTGTGTGTGTGTGTGTGTGTGTGTGTGTGTGTGTGTGTGTGTGTGTGTGTGTGAACATCATTTCTATTTATGCACACATGGGATTTAGTGTCTGTTTTTATATGTAAGAGCAGGTATGTATTTTCTGCATATCAGCATGTATGTTTTATATGCTTTACACGTTATGCGTGCAGGTTTCTGTAAGTACATAATCCTATATATGTTTCTATTTATTTATCTACCCACTTTTTTCTTTTTTACTTATTTATTTTTGCCTGGAACATGAAGTCAGGCTTTCCAGCGCATAGCTTAGGTTTAAATGACTGCGCGGCCTATTGCACTGGCATGCTGTTTGATACTGTTTTTCTTACTAATGTGCTTTCTCATTCTGTATTGCTAGACCCTACCTCACCACATCATTATGAGGAAATTAGAGTTGTGGTGATGATGATGATGATGATGATGATTCTGCACTTGTTCCATCTCTCCTTTCCCACCAACATTCTCCGAGTTCTCTCACACCGTCTAGCAGCAAATATCCCTCCCGTCCCCAGTAGGTATATAATTATGTCTGTCCTCTCTTGTAACCCTTCAGCTTATATTTCACATTTTATTCTCTATTGCTTCCCGCTCTCCTTTCCCCCTCACAGTCTCATTCATACAGTAACTCTCTCACACTCAGTAATTCTCTCATACAGTACAATCATGTCCGTCTATGAGAACTGCTTAGCTTTTTACTCACATTTCTTTACAATCTATTCCTTCTTTCCTCTGTTCTCTAGATTTTCTGTTCCTCCTCTACTCTTTCTGTTCTCTCTCTACTCTTTGTTCTCTATTATCTCTCCATTACTTTACTTTCCCACCCACATTCTCCTCGTCTCATGTCTTCGTCCTTATCCTCCTGTGCCAACTACAGTAAGTATATAATTAAGGCCTTGGCCTCTGGTAACCCAACCCGCTGTGGGGACGGTGTGGTGCTTGCGTGGGGTGCCTGCGTGTCACCATCCTACAGTATGTCTGACTGTTGTTAACCAGCTCATCCGTACATTTGCCCATAAGGCCGTGTTAACCCCTTCACCCCGAGGAATCTCCCCTTAGCCGAAGAAAAGCCTCTGGTAATAGCCAGAACATTACGCTAACCATGTCCTTGTGCTATTTTTTTTTTTTTTTTTTTTAGATTGCTTCTAATCCCTTCACTCGTGGAGTCCCTCCTCAACTGAATAAAATCGTTTGGTATTCGCCAGACTTTAATACAAAATACACTACATTCCTGCGCTGAAGGATTAAGAAGTTTTCTCTTCCTGTGTAAGTGCATCTGAGTCATCGTATACAATTTTACATGTACTTTCCTGTAAGTTCATCATTCATTAACGCTTACTGTTTCTGAAGGTGAGGGTATTTCACTGCTGCACCTAATTAAGCATTTTCCACAGTCAGGTATACACATTCTACTGCTACGTAAGCATATTCAATTATCAGATACCAAGATTATGCAGCTGTGCAGGCACTTTCAACGACATGAAATTTATTAAACAAACACGTGCATTCACAATTAATACAAAGTCCTGCTAAATTTGGCCTTTCCACAATGAGCTATTCCACAATGAGCTACACAAATTCTGCAACACTGTACCCATATTTACGAGCTACACAAATCCCTTAATTAGGCATGTATCTTCACCAACTATGCAACAGAACAGCCATTCCCGCACACCACACTAATGTTAATGTATGTAGGGGCGACCACAGGGATGAAAGTGCATGTCTGTATTCTACCGCGTGCCAGGCCCCGAGAGTTAGTAGGTGAGGGTGCATGGGGTGAGGACCTGCGGTGTGCCACACGGGGGTAACTGCGACCTCCTGTAGAAGAGGTGATGGGGGAGAGAGGCGGGTGGAAAGTAGATGGGAGGTAGAATAATAACTGAAAGTGCATAAATCATTGGCAAGTACAACACACGAGATAGGTTGCAGGCTTACGTCAACTGCCACGTAGAATGTACTATGTGGAACGTGTATAACAAGTTAAGGTATTCATCCAGAGGACGTGATTTTTTCTTCTTGAGAACTCCAACTATTATACTCAAATTAGGAGAGAGAAATCACAGTGAAGGGGTTAATGAAGACTATAAACGTCTCCAGTCTGAAGTCTCCTAAGCTAAATGAAATATCGCCTTGACATGCCGAAAATAAAACAATGAATGGTAAAGTAATAAGTGAGCCAGATTCTTTATAGTGGCTGCCCAATCACCATAGTCGTGGTTGCGACAGAGGAAGCGTAGCAGATAATCGCAGCTGGGGTAATTATTCCCATTGTCGCAGAGGTGATAATTGCAACATGGGTCGTGGTTGTGGTATTAGTGGTTAGATGATGATGATGAAGATGGTGGTGGTGGTGGTGGTGGTGGTAATATCGTAAGAGTGGTAGACAGGTGGTGGTAGTTATCGTACGCTAATTGTGGTGGTGGTGGTGGTGGTGGTGGTGTTAGACTGATAGCAGTGGTGGAGAGATAGGGATTGCAATGGTGGTGGTGGTGCTCGCAGTGATAGTGCTAGGGGTAGTAGTGGTGGTAGTGGCAGAGCTGCTAGTGGTAGTAGTTGTAAGCATGGTGATTGTGGAAGTGGTGGAAGGCACGATGGCTGTGGTAGGGATGGTGGTTGTGGTAGTGGTGGTAGGGATGATGGCTGTGGTAGTGGTGACAGGGATGATGGTAGTGGCAGTGGTGATAGGGATGGTGATTTTGTAGCAGTGGTTGGGATAGTGGTAGTGGCAGTGGTGCCTGGAAGCAATGGCGGCAATGGTAGTGGTGGTATGGTGGTATGAAAAGTTGTGGTAGTGGTGTCACAGTGGTAGGGATAGCTGTAGTAGCCATGCTGGTGGGCGTGGTAGGGATGAAAATTTTGAATGGTAGCGGCAGTGGTCAAAATATCAATGTGGTAATGGCAGTTGTAGTGGCAGTGGTAGGAATGGCAGTAGCAGTATTGTTATTAATGGTTGTGGTGGTAGGGATAGAGGTAGTGGTAACAGATCAGTGGTGGTAGGAACTGTGGTAGAGGCAGTGGAAGTTGTGGTAAGGATGGTAGTCATGGCAATGGTAGTGGTAGTGGCAGTGCTGTTAATGGTAATGGTGTTAGGGACACGGGCAGTGGTGGCAGGGGCAATGGTAGTACTGCCAGTGGTGGTGGCAGCGGTGGTGGTGTCAGTGGTAGGGACAGGGATGATGGTGGCATTGGTGGTGGTGGCAGGGACGAGCTCAGCTGATCACAGTACAAGGAGGGGCCCTGGGAAGCAGTGATACGCTAAGGGCTCGGGTTACCACACTCACCGTAAGAACCTCTACCCCTCACGTAAACCCACGATTCTCGACCTTAATGTTGAACCACGTGTTGCCTGTGGGGTGGGGGGGGGGACCTAGGAAGGGACCTAGGAGGGAACCATGGGGATGGGGGTTCCTGGGGGGATGTAGGGAGGGATAGGAGGGTTTCTGGGGGGAGGACGTATGGAGGGGCCCTGATATGGTATTCTCGCCGACTTAAGAGGCTGTCTAGCACATTTTCCTTAGCGAATTGTCCTAACTAATTCACCTCCGTATTATCTTCTGTGCTACTTACATCTTCATACCTATTACATATATAACACACAAGAGAATATCACCGTATCAAACGCAAAACAAAACTAGCCAGGAAGGAGTACACGGGATCGTCCTTATGCAATGACAAAACAGCCCTGGAGTTGAATTTAAAAAGCATCCTAACCAGTGCACAGGAAAAACGAGTCTGCATAACAACTATTAACACGGATAGTTTCTGTTTCTCGCATTTCGTCGCCTGAATATTTTAATTTCATTCCGAAGTGTTTGGTGGCTGTAGGAGTGATGACAAACGTATATACATCATACATGGAATATATGTAATACTTAAGCTTATGGAGATTACAGATATAGTAGAATGAAGGGCAAGAGAGAGGGAAACTCCAAGAATTGCATTTAAAAACACTCCTAAACTTGAGTTGTGTATATAATCATTTGCTTGCAGTTTTGTCCTCACTCATATGGATAATAAGCACTTCACAATAAATCAGAAGTCATATTAAAGCAAAATAATAAGAAAAATATATCGATCTCTGATAATACTCAAACTTACGTCGCCTTGTTTATCTTAAAAAAAAAAGCGTTCGCTTCCTTTATAAATTTGGCTCCAAGTGTCGTGACGTCTGAGAGAGATTTAATAATGGCCAGCGCCTAAACCACACTAAGTATTTAAAGCCATAACACTCCGCCAACTTCTCAAATTTCTGCCAAAACAAATATTTCACTCTCATGTCAAAACACAAACGAACTTTTTTCAGGCGAATCGGTTAGCTGGGAAGTGCGAATTTTGGTGTCATGTTCCAGCTAAGTCAGGCCATTTACTTCAGCTTAGAGAAAACAACTGCAGAGGGAAAAAAATGAAAATTATATACAGCATCGTCTTGGCTGAGTATTAGGATCATTTTATATTATTTTTCGCCCAACGTCAAACGAATTATCAAAATTACAATCAATCTGCTTTATATTTCATCCAATGTCAAGCGAAATATCCATGGTATTTATCTTCCCTGAATATTAAGAGCAATTAGCCTTACATATCGAACGATTTTTATTCAGCTCATACAAACTCGTTAAAGCCATCATTGCTCTTGACGCATCTTAGTTATCTTTAGGCAGGCTAACCTCAGACGATTTTACTCAGCTAAAGGAAAGTGTGGCGGTCAAACGGTAAAATATTGTACTTCTCGAGCATCACTTTCGCTAATTCAGACGTACTTAACCCCCTTCATGCCCTATGCATATTTTTGGCTTTATTCATGTTTCCTTCAGACGATTTTATTTCACTGAGGGTATACGATTGGCGGCAAGGAGGTTAATGGAGGCAGAATCCGACCTTTCCAGTTAGTAATTTCTCTCTTAAAATGAATATACAACGCCTGGAGGTAGTAAGAACATGAAAAATGCGTCCTCAGAATAAAAACGTTAATAATAATACTCAAAACAAAACCAGAGATTTATAATCATGTTAGGGAATTTCTGGTAGTCGAAAAATTAAAGACTGCCTGAACAAATAAAAAAAATCACTCTTAATTTTCAGATAATTTACTGCAATATCAAGGGCTTATGATTATTATTGTTTACTTTTTATTTCTAACCTTTCCTTGCTAAAATTTCTTATTCATTCTTACTTCACTGATTCTCTATTTTTTCTTATTCTCTACGTCTTACTTTGGAGGGGACGATTCTCCATTCGGATGAGTGAAGCCAGGAAAGATTATGAAAGTGATATTATGCAAGGGTTGGGGTGCACGGCTGAGAGAGAGAGAGGGGGGGGGGAATTCGTAATGGAGGAAGTGGCATGAAACAGACGAGAATGGGGGAATCAAAGAGAGAGAGAGAGAGAGAGAGAGAGAGAGACAGACAGACAGACAGACAGACAGGCAGAGGGATTCGTAATGGAGGGAGTGGCATGACAGACGAGAGAGAGAGAGAGAGAGAGAGAGGGGGAAGGAATAATGAAGACTGAAAAAAGGGGGCAAGGGCAGCCAAAAGGATAAAGAGCTGAGGGACATAAGATGATTCACTTATACACCAAAAAAAGGACCAATACTGACCAAAATGGGATGAAACTGAATGATATATGAAAGAGAAAACGATATAAAGAGAAAGTGAGAGGGAAAGTTGATGATAATACGATATGAGAGATGTTACAAAAATCAAATAATTTAATAAAATTATTCACCTAGACACAAAAAAAGACGAATACTGAACGACATGGGATAAAATTTTAGTATACAATGAAAGATACAACGAAGTTTTTTAGTATGATGAGAGAATATGAAACTGGAATTTTGATGGTACAATGAATGATAGATGCTACAATAGATAAATAAATAAATAAATAAATAAACTAAAATATATATAGGATGTTTAACTACAGCATTAAAGAATAAACATTTTTTTAAACCAGTGAGATGAAACTTAAACGATATATAAATGAGCCAAAAAAACAGCAAAATATGATAGGCAAGCTGTCCGTATTATTAAATTTTACGAATGAGCTTTAACGAAATTACTGATAGTGGAAATGACGAATATACAGTACCCAAGTGTTGAGCAATGGATGGATGAAGCACTTGGTTGGTATAACGAAATTTCCGGTAGATGAAAGTTATATTACGGGAATTTAGTATAGAGAAATGTATATACAATAATTCACTTATAAAAATGACAGTATAGCCCAATGACAAAACCCACAATTAAATTTTAGTGAATATTAAAAGCCAAAACATTATTAAAACCCAAGGACACAACTAAAACCCAATGGCAATTAACACCCAAGAACCCAATTAAAAACCAATATAGTTAGCCCCTTTAACCCCAAGCCCTACCATTCAGTTTTCTCTTTACTTCTTATAGACGATTTCTCTCAATTTAAGGGGCATGTCTTGCGTGAAAGGGTTAATTAACGCAATATCTAACCCCACACGTTAAAAAATTTTCTCCCAGGCTAAAAAAAAAAAAATTGTCCGTCGCCAGTAAACAATACGATAGAAAAAAGTACTCGAACTGGAAGGGATAAAATACAAAAAGAAAGAAAGTAAGAAAGAGAATTCCAAGGTTAACACGAAGAACAGGGTCGTGTATGGGAAACTAAAGTTTTAAAGAAATCGTAGACAAGAATGGCCAACAATAACCAGCTCCTAGAAACGTGTGTCGTCTGTTCATAAGTTTGGCGGGTAATATTAAATTTTCCCCCAAGCAAAGGTAAGGACAGAGGTAAAAATCATTAAACGTGCAACACCAAAAAGAATAATATAGGCGAAAAACTAAGGTAAGGAAACAAAAATAATCACAGCCAGCAATAATAGCCAGCTCTCCTGAAACTGGTGTTCCTCGCTCGTATGTTGGTCAATAAAAGTTAATTACCTTGGTGCAAAAAAAAAAAAAAAAAAGACGTGTAGAAACAATCGTAGCTGACAGAGAGAGAGAGAGAGAGAGAGAGAGAGAGAGAGAGAGAGAGAGAGAGAGAGAGAGAGAGAGAGAGAGAGAGAGAGAGAGAGAGAAATCCCTCCACTAACAGCACTCCTCTAAGGTGAAAGAAATTATCTGGCGGTAGCAACAATAAACTCATACAAAGAAATGTAGGAAATCATACCCATTCTGAAACTGAGCATATTTTGAGGAAACTATACAGCAGTTCCGTCCTAAGGGAGTCAGTGGAGACAGACTCTAACCCAGGGATGTCAAACTCATGGCCAGAGGAACAAATGTGGCCCGTGGGATGGGCCTAGGTGGCCCTGCGATATATAATGGTAAAATTAATCAGCCCATGAAATTATGACAGATATGATGGATAAAAAGTAGATGTGAATAGAGGCCAGCCAATTTCGAAATAATCTTTGCATCACTGTAGTAATAGCTACTTATATTTATATTATACTGCAGTATGTGATGCTGCTTCTGTGCTGGCCCTCAAAACAGTAAATTGAAATGATAACTACCTCTGGAAATGGTTTGAATTTGACATTATTCCTCTAACCCCTTCACTACGTCCCCCCTAAGCTAAGTGTAATAACATCCCAGTAAGAAATAGTTGGCAATATTATCGTGCTGATGGCGTTAATACCGTGAGATGTCCCTTTAAACTGATGGAGTTTTAACATTTCATTCTTGCTGTCTTCACACGATTTTCTGCTGAAGAGAGACTTTTCGAACTGGTGGGGTTACATATAGCCTTCATTAACCCTCTCATTCCTAGGGGTCTATCTTTAAGTTAAATATAATAGACTGGTGTTTGCAACAAAGGAAAACGTGTCATTGGTCTGCAGTTATTAATTCGTGCGTTCGTTCTGTCTCCCATACAAAGGTCATACGCAAGGACGGCACGCAAGTTTTTCTTTTCTTTTTTTGGTCTTGCCTTTTTTTTTTTCATTCCGCCATCTTCCGTAGATTTTCGTTCGTTGTCCATAGCTTTTCGTCTGTGTCCGTACCATTCCGTCCTTGTCCCTAACATTCCGCCCATGTCAACATCATTCCGTCAGTGTCCGTATCCGTTCGTCGGTGTCCGCATCATCCCATCCGTGTCCGTATCATTCTGTCCGCATTGTCACTGAATTTTCATGTTTCCAGTAGCTTTTATGTTCATTTTCTGTACTTTTCAGTCCGTTTTCCATGTCATTCCTTCCGTGTCCGTGGCCGTCCGTCCTTCCTCCCACGCACTCTCTGGCGACGGCGGGTCTGGATTCATTGACCGGGAAGTTAGTCGTCTGATGCAAGAGCCGGCCGGACATGCCAGTCTCCCGCTGCGACTCGGCTCCGGGAGGCTATACACACATACACACACACACATAAGCATCATATGGCCTACACACATACCGGTACACACATAAACATCATATACGCACCCACACACACATAAGCATCATACACGCATATACACATACCGGGACAAAGAAAAATTTTACATGTTCACACTTTACACACTAAATTACATATGGTCGAGGTTATACCCAAACAGACAACTCTTAGGCACATACTTTCACACAATAATCACACAAACAAACAAACATCACACGCATTTACACACAAACGCTCATATTTCACACGCTACATACACACACGCACATTACATTCGCACAAATACTCACATAACATATACAATTATACACCATAATAGTGCCAACCTCCAGCTGCGACTAGGGGGCAGAAGGGAACACACACACACACACACACACACACACACACACACACACACACACACACACACACACACACATTCCTTGCTGCCTGCTACGCCTACGCTGTCTGCACCTGTAGGGGATACATTCACACATACACACAAAATGGACTCGTATACACACACACACACACACACACACACACACACACACACACACACACACACATTTCCAATATAACGTTTATTATTACTATTATTAGTACTAGTATTAGTATTATCATCGTCATCATCATTATCATCATTATTATTATACATACAGATCATACACATAGCGCATAAAACACACAAAATGAGCGTTCACATATCATATATACATCCACACAGACACACTCACAAACTTATGGATAAAAAACACACACACCAATTATACACATTCCTAAGCACCATACCCATACCCACTCACACATGTTTTCATCGTCACTCACTATGACTCACACGCACACACATACTGATTCATTCACTTACACACATGGCTCACTGACGCAAACACTTCCCCCCCCCCCGAACACACACATCCACAAACACTAATACATACACACCAATATATGCACACCAATAATACAAACTCACAAATGCAAACACAGATATAGGCACACTGACACATTCATAGACACACATCCACAGACACAATTATACACCAACCTACGTGCACACAGACACACAGACACAGACACACACACACACACACACACACACACACACACACACACACACACACACACACACACACTCACTTCAAGCATGCAGTCTCACACATTAACCAACACTCACAGACTCATCTTCACACACTTATGCCGTCTCACACACTGTTTCTCCACTCTCTCTCTCTCTCTCTCTCTCTCTCACGGACCACCCTCACGCCGTACTTGCCGCCCTGACCACTAAAGCTCCATCACGCACGCAGAAAAAGACACGAAAACTGGGTAAAAATTTTGGAAGCGCAACGGAGCAAGAAATGAGTTACGGAGTCTCTCTCTCTCTCTCTCTCTCTCTCTCTCTCCTTTGCTATCCAGTTAATCTTCTGTGATTAAATATATGCTGTTTTGTTAAAATTAAAATAAGTAATCAGGGCATTTAAATTGGACGAAAAAAAATGTGTTTGTGTGTTTGTGCGTGCGTGCGTGTGTGTGTGTGTGTGTGTGTGTGTGTGTGTGTGTGTGTGTGTGTGTGTGTGTGTGTGTGTGTGTGTGTGTGTGTGTGTGTGTGTGTGTGTGTGTGTGTGTGTGTGTGTGTGTGTGTGTGTCTCTCTCTCTCTCTCTCTCTCTCTCGTGGTCGGCGGGCGGGGTTGGTGGGGTCGTCACAATATACACGCGGCCAGTTATCTCGAGCAACCAAGTGTGGAAAGCCTTGACCTTCGCCTCCTCCCAAAATTTTCCACTCGCCCCTCGCATATATCGCTCAGTCCCCCTTAAAAACACCCCCTTTCCCCTTACACCCCCTTAAAACACTATCTTAAATGAGTCTGTGCTCGGTGTTAAGGCCTCTGCCAGGAATGCAAGGCTGTAACGTAACCTCGACGAGCGTTGGAGACCGAAATTTGATCCACTGGGCGAAGGGGCCGGGTCGAAGTGGAATGAAACGAGTGAAGGAATTTGGGGTGGCAGCAGAAGTCAACCCTGTGGTCACCCATATCCTTGAGTCTCTCACTCGCGCTTCGTGCAGCCCCTCCGTCCTCCCTTCTGCAGTTTTCCTCTCTCTCTCTCTCTCTCTGTGCTTATCACCTCATTTTTCAGCTTTACTGATTAAAGAATGTGTCCTATCAATAGATCACATTGCTAAGTCTTTGCTCTCTCTCTCTCTCTCTCTCTCTCTCTCTCTTTCTCTCTCTCTCTCTCTCTCTCTCTCTCTCTCTCTCTCTCTCTCTCTCTCTCTCTTTCTCTCTCTCTCCATCCGCCGCACGTAGGGGCATAAACCCCGCTATGAACATACTTTTCCAGTCAGTTCCAGCTCACTTAATGGCCGGTTCTTCCTTCCCGTCCAGCTTATTGCAGTCTGGACGGTTTTGGAAGAGGAAAGACAGGTGACTGCTGTCTTTCCGTCCATTCGCCCGTCTGAAGGACGTTCTCAGACTTGGAAGACATCAACAGACATGGTGTTTGAATACTAACATTATGCTCTTCCAAACACCTGCATGTCATATTTATCTGTTTCCGTTTTTACTACGGCATGTTTCTCCAAAAACATATTTATATTCATCCGTATCCGTTTTCTTCTTCTTTTCTGTTTAACCCATGCAGCTTCCACAGGCCATTTACTCATAAAAGATGTTAATAAAACCATTAACTATTTATACGAGTGTATACTTATTTCCACTTATTTGGGAAGTAGACTTGGGAAGATAAAGGTTTTTCCATGTTAGGTTGAAATTAGAGTTTGCATTTTTGTAATTTTATATATAAATAACCATTTACCTCTCTATGAACCTGTCTAATTATTTATTTATTTAATTATCTATTCATCTCTGGTTGTACTGCCCCACGCGCATCCTGTGAAGTGACTCCACGGAGAACGAAAGGAGTTCCAGGTATTTCAGTCCCTACTCACTAACAACCTTCCTTCCAGCCACACTCCCCTGCATACCAACATACCATATCCTCTCCCTTTTCCCTTGTATTTGGCCTCCCTCTCTTTCCCCTTCCATTCTCATACCGCACAATAATTACCCTATTATCCTAGCACGGACGACACTTCCAGAAAGCAAGCAGTTGGTCTCATGTCGTCGTCTTTGCCCCACTCTGTCGCCCGCCGTGATGGACCTATAAAAGCGAGGACCAAGGACGGGGGAGGCCTGGTAATTACTGCTGGGAATGGCCTTTGTGGGGTTAATCATGGGTGCTTAATGAGGGCGTGACGAGATAATGAGGGGGCATGATGAAACCCATAAGCTTCCGCACCAACACGCTTGATTAAACACTGGCTATGCTTTTTAGATTATGAAGAGCAGTTTGTGGTTATGAGCGTATTTGGTACTAAAATATAACTGAATTCCCTTATTACGATGGCATCTAGCTTTATTCAGTTTAGGAGAGACCTCTTGTAGCGAAAAGGTTAGTAACATTTTCCATTTAGCCCTCTGCAACGTAAGATTCTCCCAAAGCCTAATCATATAAATAGTTTATCAATAGCAAGGGAAAGTTATAACTGACAGCATTATACTTAAGAGTGTAAACGCTATTCTTGCTGCAGACTGACGATTCTTTATTACTTCCTAGAGAATGAGTTTGCAAAATTCCCCACGAAATGCAGTGGAAACAGAAACAGTAAAGCTAAAATAATTCAAACGCGCTCTCATTGACTAGCTTAGTTTGGACAATGTGTTACCTCTTACACTTGACCCACACCCTTCTCTCACACCCCACAGTACCCCTTCCCACTCCTCCCTCCCTACCTCTCTCACTTCCCATCCTCACCCCTCTAAAAGCCCCCTGCCAATCGTCCTCCTCCCACTCATCACTCTCCCTCTCTCCATCCCCTCCCATTCTCCCCAACCCCCCTCCTCTAACCTTCTTCCCCACCATGACTACCATTTTTTAATGTGTTTCAACCCCACCTCTTCCTGAAAATATATGGAATAAAGAGAAAAACAATGATGTAAAGAAAAAGAAAGAAGAAAAAGACAAGACAGAAGGAAATAAAAAGGAAGACAAATATGCAGGAAAGGAAAAAGAAAACAGAATATTAAATGCATGGGATGGAGAGAAACGAAAAAGAAAAAAAGGAAAAGGGAAGAAGAAAAAATAAGAAGATAAAACAAAACGAGAAGAGAAAGTTAGACATGAAAGAAGACAAAATGAACGGCATAAAAAAAAACAAAGACAACAAGAAAAACATAAGAGGAAAAGAAAAGGAAAAAAGAAAAGGACGGAAGAAACAGGTAATAATGATGAATTTAAACAAAAAATAGATTGTCACATTTTAAGACGTGAACATTTTACCATGACTAAAAATAACATCGTCACCAACAAATTAAAAAACGCAACAACAATAATAATAACAACACAACCAGAGACTGAAGTTTCAAAATCTAATGTATATTTTCGCGTCTTTTCATATTCTACTCTGCTGATGAATGATGATTTTATGTAGCCAAGGAGACAGCTACTCCACTACCTTTCCCTACAACCTCCCTCACAACATTTATACCTTATACACTAAAATCAGCCACCCACATGACCCTATCCCCATACACCTCATCCTCCCTACCCCTATATCAACCTCGTTTTCCAACCCCTATCTCCACCCCCCCCACCTCCCTTCCTCCAATACTTTACCCCCCATCTCCACCTTCCTCCCCCGCTTCCTCCTTCCTCCCCTCCCCCACGCGTCCTTCAGTTAGTGCTTTAAACCCTGGTATTCGAGAGCTGGCCATTCATTTGCTCCTCCCCCACCTCCTCCCCCTCCATCCACCCACCACGGCTTCCGGGCACAGGGCACCTCATTCCTCTCCCCCCATCCCTTCCTCCCCCCCTTCTGCACTCTCCCTCCATCCTGTTCTTAAAATGCCCTCTCCACTCTCATATTATATAAAGTATATATACGATGTACAGTACACACACACACACACACACACACACACACACACACACACACACACACACACACACACACACACACACATATCCTCCTCCCCCTCTCCCTGTGTCTCTTCCAGTCCCCCTCTCTCTCTCCTCCTCTCCTCACCCTTCCTCCTACCCACCTCTCCCTCTCCCTCTTCATCCCGCCCACCCATTCCTTACTCACACCGTTTCCACGAACCTCAACCTTCGTAAGATCTTTCCTCACACCTCTTCCTCTCCACGTCCCTCAACACTTCTGGTATTTATACTATTCTCCTTACAAGCCTCTCACCACCTCTCTCACGGCATTTAAATGTACTCGTTGGCTTAGGAGACCCTTAAACACTTCTCTTGTACAAGTATTTTCTGTATTATCAATGTAGTTCCAATAAAATATTTCATAGGATATTATTAATGTAGCAAATGTAGTAAATATCTATCTAAGAAGAACGCTTTTTTCTCTTGCATAGGCTAAGTACGGTATGTCTTATTTTGACACATTCTTCCGTACATAATAATGTCTATCTCCCTGTCAATAGCCAGGCGCCCTAATCCCGGATGGGGTGTCCACAAACATATCGCTTCCATGTCAACCTGCCCTTCATTACCAGGCTGCCCTTTCTTCAACTCATACCATATTCATACACCTCCACAGCATCACTTCACCTCCAGTCTCTCACTCGCCTTCCCTTCCATCTCACTCACATTCACTTACCTCGTCATTCTCTCTTTCTCCATTTTTTTGCACGTGGCCAACCCATCTCAAGGCACCATCTAACATCTTCCAGTACATCCACATCAACACCACAACGGTCCAGCTTCTTAATTTGTCGATCTCTCAAAACATATTCTTAACGAGCGATACGTAGAAATAAAATGATGATGATAAGGTGGCGGAGCGTCTTCTAAGGCCACGAGAACAGCTCCAAGAATACCCTATACAGATATTAATTACACCCTTTTAACTATAACCTGGCCTAAAACTACCATCTCTTCATCTTATACTTAGTCGTTGCAAAAGATTAGCGCTAGAATAGGATGCTGGTCACGAAGAAGTACTATGGCAAGGATGTTGAGCCCTGAGCTACTTGAAATAAGTCTGCAAAATGGCAGAAATCTAGGTCAAGTTAAAGTGAAAGGACTATAGCAAGAAACAGGTGTCAGGGCGTCTCCTAACCCCACGAGAATACCAAACTCTCAGTTCTGTCTCATAACCATCTCTTCAGTGTTCCTTTCTATATGCATTGTTCGCGACATTTTCAAATCTATTTTTTTTATACAAACGGAATGCACAAATCTTGTATCTTTACCTCAAGAATTAGCTTTTGGCCTTTCAGCCATTTCAATGGAACCTCGTATGAGGCCATTGCTAGCTCAGTAGGAAAGCAAACACTCAAAAGTCAGGAAGAAATACAAGACTAATGACAAGTGCAAGAAGCAATGATTTTGCAACACCCTTACCTCGCAGAGGCTTGGGCGAGAACTGACCCATCCGTCTGACTCTCACCATCTTATAAGATGTAACTCCGTCTTCTGCAATCAGTTATTTTCAGTGTTAATAAAATAAAAGACTCATTGCTCTTACAAACAACAAATACATTTTTATAATCATATTGTCTATGCATTCTTATAAGATATTATACTGCAAAGATTTATTTGATCTTATTTGAAATCTTTTAGATCATCGAATATTTTACTATACACCACCCGGACAGCAAGTGGCTGCGGAACATTCATACAATTCAATTCAAATTTTCCCATCAAGTTTTTCAGCTCAGGAATGATTGATTGATTAAAGGCAGTTTTCAAGGACCGTAGAAGAAAGACAGGAAAAACAGTCATCAGCAAGAGTCAGAGTAACTGAGTTACATGTAGCAATAACGGTCGTATGCTTAAACACATATGGAGAGGCCCTACATTGGTCCCTACTTTACACACTAAGGAAAGCACAAGCAAGCCCTGAATTATTATATGGTATGCTAAGAGAACATTAAGGGAAAGGGGGTGTTTGGTAGCCCTGCGTGACCAGTTGGTACGTCGGAAGTGCTCCCGTGGGAGTCGCCGTGACTATTCTTATCAAGACGATGTCAATCAGCACCAAAACAAAATAATTTTCCGTCATTTTTTTATATATCAGCACTTATTTGTACGTATACTTTATATATTATTATAGTAGTAAACTTTTCAGTCAATAATTATGTTGTAAATATGATAGTTAGCGCTGGAGATAGGTCAGGTTAGGATAAATTTGGTTAGGTTACCTTAAAACTGGTTAGGATAGCTTAAAACAAGTTAGGATAAATAAGGCAGGGTTGAATTACGAAAATTTGTTAGGTTTGGGTAAATAAGCACTGATAAAGGGCAATTTCGCTGAAAAACAGCGTTCTAAGATGGCGTTTGTCAGTCTTCGCGCACAGGTTAGGATAAGTTTGGTTGGGTTAGCATAAAATTGGTTAGGTTAGTCTCAAATAGGTTAGGTAACGTTAGGAGAAATAAAGTTGGGTTGTTACGAAAGTTTAGGTTAGGTTTGTTTAATTAGGCCTGCAAGGGTATTTTCGATCGTATATGGCTCTCTAAGATGGCGTCCATCGGTCTTCATGCACAGTAAGATAGTGGCTGTCCATGAACAAACACCGCTTTTTAAAGCACTTCCATATTTAAAAGAAACGAAAAACACTAACTTGAAAACACAATTCGAGAGTACATGAAGAATTCCATGAAGGGCAAAAGCAAGGAAAAAATGCATAATAAGGTGGTCCTATGTCTCCTTAACGATTACCAAGAATTACGAATAGAATGCTGCTGAAATATAACAAAAAATGATATAAGAAAATGAAAAACAGTTTGCGGTGCCTGAGATTAAAACGCAATGATGATCCAATGCTGGCACGACGCTTCATAGTTTGGCCTATGAGCGAAGAACAGTACCTTTCTCGTTACATATATTAATGTATATTATTACCTTTAGCATTGACTGAACGTTCTATATTCAGTTAAATCACATGAGTAACGTATAAAAGTGGTTTACACATGTCAATTTTAGGATCTCGCCTACTGTCAACTACTCTTAAAAAAGTAAAAATGACAGTACGTGTCTCCGCAGCGCAGAGACGCGCCCAGGTTTGACCTACTACTTGGTAAGGCACAGCCCGCGTGTTTTAATAACCAACGGTTCAGTTCCAGTGTATGTTTGCATTTAACTTTTAGCAAGTTAAAATATTTTTTACATAAACTATTTACATTATTTTATGCGTTCTGGAGGTACAGAGTTACTTTGTTACGAATAATTAAATGTAGGGTTTGCGAAAGCCGAGCATTCCTTCCCTTAAAAAAATGTTGGAACAACCTTACATATTGAGGGAAGTCTTTCCCTACTTAAACTTTTAGCATACCGTTTTGATATAGGGCCCTTACGAAAGGCCCTACATTAGCTTTAAGCATACGGCCGTAAGATAAACTTAAGAGGTTAATGGTGGACGTATACATACCAGTCTCGATAATTCCCATGCAACTAATTGCCCCCCAAGTATCGATATTATGACTAGGTATCGATCACTATTAAGTCTACCTTACATCCATTTTACAGCACTTTTTGACAGACACCAAAATCACAGCATTCAAGGTGTGCAGTTTTAGGCCAAGTTAGAGTAAAAACATCACCAAATGACCATTCTCGGTGTACAATGCGTGCACTGAGATCCGTTTTTGTTATTTTCCAGCTCCACCATGGATCTCACAAATACCATACCAAAATTTTCGTCAAAGTTCTAGTGCTCATATGATAGCCTACAGTGCATCAGAGGATATGGAGGAGTAGACTGTAGCACCAGTCGAGCAGGGCAGTACTCCCGAGGTGGATGGAAAGCTGATGACAGGGAGTGCTGGAGCTCCCGTTTCATCAGCCCTCAGGACTAGTTCCTGACCATCCCCCTTTGCTGAACTTTTTCAGTGTCTCAGTTACACAGAGAGTAGGCCAGCATGCTCTCCAGTACAAATTTCTCTATCTATCTTCACCAAACTACATGCACAGTACACACTACACTTCCTATTCAAAATTCACCAAAATGGCATCAATTCTCCCAGCCTCGGAGTCCCCAGGGGGGGGGACCATAAATGCCCCCGCCATCTGCCCCTCTCCCGGTGACGACTCGAGGTGCCTGGAACCACTGTCTGACTCTCTTCTTCTTCATTTCTGCAACATTCGCGGCCTTTCATCTAACTTTCGCTCTGTTGAACACCACCTCTCCTCCTCTAAACCTCACCTTCTTTTTCTAACGGAGACTCAGCTGTCTGAGGCAGCTGACAGCAAACCCTTTTCTGTATCCTCCTACTTTCTCTATACTCATTTCAAAGCCAAAGGTGGCTGTTGTGTATACATACGCAACGACTTATCTTGCTCTCGTGTTCCTGAACTTGATTCTTCTGAATTCTCCACTCTCTGGCTTCGGCTTTCCTGTCATTCTCTGACTAAATATATCTGTGCTGTTTACTTATCCCCTAATTCTACTGACTATCAAAAATTCTTCGACTATCTTACTTCTACGATGGAACACATTCTGTCCATTTCTCCTTTCTCTGAAATCTCCATTCTTGGAGATTTCAATGTTCACCACCACCTTTGGCTCTCCTCTCCTTTCACGGATCCACCTGGTGAACAAGCCTACATCTTTTCTATCCTTAATGACCTAGAGCAGCTTGTACAGCACCCTACCCGTATCCCTGACCGCCTTGGAGAGAGCTCCAACATACTTGACCTCTTCCTCACAACTAATCCTTCTGCTTACTCTGTTAATCTTTTCTCTCCATTGGGCTCCTCCGATCACAACCTTATTACCTTAACCTGTCCTATCGCTCCAGTACGGCCTGCGGACCCTCCAGGGAAACGTCGTCTCTGGCATTTTGGAGCCGCGGACTGGGAGGCCCTCAGGCAGTACTTCTTTGATTTTCCCTGGAATGATTATTGCTTCCATGGCTGTGAGCCATCTGAGTGTGCCTTGCGCATTACGGAGGTTATTCTCTCGGGCATGGAAGCATACATTCCTTTCTCATATCCTTTGACTAACGCAAGAAAGCCTTGGTTTAATCACGCTTGTTCTAATGCTGTCCGCAACAAGGAGAAGGCCTACAAAAGGTACCGGAGCCAACCCACCCCTGAATCACATAATCTTTACGTTTCTGCCCGGAATCGTGCTAAGTCTGTTCTTCGCTCTACTAAAAATAATTTCATCCATACTAAATGCTCTCAACTCTCCAACTCGAATTCTTCCCGCTCCTTCTGGCACCTTGCCAAAAATCTTTCTAACAACTTTACCTCATCATCCTTCCCTCCTCTTTTCTACTCTGATGGTTCTGTAGCTATTTCTTCTACTGATAAAGCAGATCTCTTCGCACAGTCTTTCTCCTCCAATTCCACCTTAGACGATTCCGGTGCTGTTCCTCCATCACTTCCCCCCTCTGACTTCCTCATGGCTGACATTAAAATTTCTTCAGTTGATGTATTTTCTGCCATTACTGGCCTCAGTACTAACAAGGCATATGGGCCTGATGGGGTCCCTCCTGTTGTTCTCAAAAACTGTGCTTCTGTGCTAACACCCTGCCTAGGCAAACTATTTCGCCTTTGTCTGTCAACTTGTACCTTTCCTTCTTGCTGGAAGTTTGCTCTCATTCAGCCAGTCCCAAAGAAGGGTGACCACTCCCAACCCTCCAACTATCGTCCATTTGCTTTAACGTCCTGTATTTCAAAAGTTTTCGAGTCAATTCTTTATAGAAAAATTTTAAGGCATCTTTCCTATCACAACCTTCTTTCCGATCGTCAGTATGGGTTCCGTCAGGGACGCTCCACTGGCGATCTTCTCACCTACCTTTCAGACTCCTGGTCATCCTCCTTTCGGGACTTTGGCGAAAGCTTTGCCATTGCACTTGACATCTCAAAGGCTTTCGATCGAGTCTGGCATAAATCTTTAATTTCCAAACTGCCCTCCTACGGTTTCTATCCTTCTATCTGTGCCTTCATCGCTAGCTTCCTTTCTGGTCGTTCTATAGCTGCTGTCGTAGACGGCCATCGTTCTTCTCCTAGATCTATCAACAGTGGTGTTCCTCAGGGCTCTGTCCTATCACCAACTCTCTTCCTTTTATTCATCAATGATCTTCTAAGCTGTACATCTAACCCTATCCACTCATACGCTGATGACTCCACCCTTCACCTTTCCATTCGGTTCCCACAACGCCCATCTCAACAGTTACTTCAAGAAACAAGGGATGAGGCTATGGCACACCTAATGTCTGACTTGGCTCATATCTCTGACTGGGGTAAAAATAATATGGTTGTCTTTAATGCATCTAAGACTCAGTTCTTACACCTATCAACCCGACAAAATCTTCCACAGGTATACCCACTAATGTTTAATAATATTCAGATTAATCCTGCATCATCCTTGAACATGCTTGGGGTTTCATTTACTCGGGACTTATCTTGGAAAGATCATATTATATCTCTTGTAAAATCTGCTTCCAAGAGATTGGGTGTGCTAAGCCGACTCCGCTCTTTCTTTACCCCTGCACAATTGTTGACTCTATACAGGGGTTTTATCCGCCCCTGTGTGGAGTACAACTCTCATGTGTGGGGAGGCTCCCCACATACAGCTCTTCTCAATAGGGTGGAGTCAAAGGCTTTTCGTCTCATTAACTCTCCTCCTCTTACTGACTCCCTTCAACCTCTGTCTCTTCGCCGCACTGTTGCATCTTTATCTCTTTTCTATCGCTACTTTAATGGTCACTGCTCCTCTGAACTGTCTGCTTGCATTCCTCCACCTCTACGACGGGCGCGTAGCACCCGTCTGGCAGCAAACTCTCATCCCTTTTCTGTCCAACTCTCTAATGCAAGAGTTAACCGTTACTCTCAGTCTTTCATTTATGCAACAGGTCAGCTCTGGAACTGTCTCCCTCTGTCTGTATTTCCTTCTGCCTATGATCTCCAGTCTTTCAAACGTAGTGTGTCCAGGCATCTCAAAATGATCGGATCTTGAATTTGGCTCTCTATTGTATTTTGTTTTTCTCTTGGAGGGAACTGTTACTGCGGGCTCATGGCCTTTGGTTCCTTCTTCCTCGCATAAAAAAAAAAATAAAAAAATAAAAATATAAAAAAAAAACTGAACAATCATTTCTGCTTTATCTTCCTTATCTTGGCCTAGGGTTATGGCAACTATAATGCTCAATGGTACGCCCTTTTTCAAATGAAGGCATGTATTTCAAACAGTTGGACTCCAGGTGGTCTAGTGTGTTAAGGTGCTCTAACTGGATATGTCTGATAAGGGTGAAAATCACAAGGGTTGGTGTTTACTGATAATATAATGTCACTCAGGGATGAGTGACTGGTCACTGTCACCTACAGTACTCCTGGGCTGAGTAGCTCAGCATGGGACCTCAATGGTCCTGGTGAGGCAACAGACGATGAAACAATAAAACAAAAACAGGAATGAGTTTGGGAGATTGTATGAGATGCTACCACCTCCCCTCCTCTCTCTCTCTCTCTCTCTCTCTCTCTCTCTCTCTCTCTATCTCTCCTGTGGTTCCCATTGCCAGAAATGGAGGAGCAATGATGTAGGTCTGCCCACGCCATATATCCTTCATCTGCATTGTGGATTTGAGGCACCTGATTAATACTATGACTCTGTGCTAGTGCCACATTACCCAATTGGCACAGTAGGTCTGGCCACGCCATATATCCTTCATCTGTATTGTGGGTTTGAGGCACTTGACTAATACTATGCCCTGTGCTACTGCCACATTACCCAAATGGCACAGTAGGTCTGGCCACGCCATATATCCTTCATCTGCATTGTGGGTTTGAGGCACTTGACTAATACTATGGCCTGTGACAGTACCACATTACCCAACTGGCACAGTGGCATGTGACTGCTGGGTCCCAACTTCTGACAGAGCCTCCAGTTTTTGCAAAATAAATAAATAAAAGGATAACAGGTACCACAAAAAATCCAGTGACGGACTGCCCTGGCTACTCAGGTCGAATGGTATCAAAGATCAAATGCAGGAGCTGCCTGGCTTCCTCAACCAAATGTGACGTGATCTTACTGAACACCATCTAGGTTATAACAATAGCGAAGTACTGAGAAGGCCGGAGACACAGGCTTAGAAAAGAGCCTCTTCCGGTACAACATCTATGGTAATCTACGGTAATGTTCAGTGACGTGCAGCACAGTTGGTATCATCAGTATGAAACATATCTTACCAGGAGCATCTTAAAGCAAAACGTCCAGTCCTTTAGTGCATTTAAACTGATTCAATTATTCCTGCCAGTAAAAACACCAAAATCCTGACTGCTAATCGCCTAACTGGAAGTCACATACCACTTCAAGAAAACACTGACTTAAATCTCTTCCAAAGGCGAGAGGTGTTGAAAATAATACCTGCTTTAAAACAACTGTCTTGTATAATGCATGTAGGACAAAACATTCAAATATTCACGCCAGTATAAATGTGAAAATCCTGCCTGCCAATCGCCTAACTGGAAGTTGTCACGTACCACTTCAAGAAAACACTGACTTAAATCTCTTCCAAAGGCGAAAGGCTTTGAAAATAATACCTGCTTTAAAACAACTGTATAGTATAATGCATGTAGGACTAAACATTCAAATATTCACGCCAGGATAAATGTGAAAATCCTGCCTGATAATCGCCTAACTGGAAGTCACATACCACTTCAAGAAAACACTGACTTAAATCTCTTCCAAAGGCGAGAGGCTTTGAAAATAATACCTGGTTTAAAGGAAAATGCCTGATCCTGTAGAGCATTTATCCCGACTATAATTTTCTTGCCTGCATACACATGAAAGTCTAAGTAGTGCACCTTGCCGTCAAAGAACACGGGAACATCTTTGACACACTGCCGTATATTACACCTTTGATTGAAGAAGGTGAAATGAATATTGAGGGGAGGGTGGACGGCCTCAAATTTCAGCCCGTGTTTCTTAGCCACGGCTGCTGGCATAAGAGACACGATTCCTCCGGTATCGAAGAGAACTTTGCCGTAAGATTTCTCACAGATCTTGATTGTTTTCTTAAATAACAAGTTAACAATCTTAGTGGGCTTGATCTCGGGTACCCTGACAGTCAACGCTGGACAAGACTTTGACGTGTTTAGGGTACAACTACATGACCTCAAAAAATCCATCCCCACTATGCCTAAACAATAATTCATATAACTATCCACTTCAATATCCATAACAATACTTACTGGGCCACTCACAGACTCCAGCACTATTTCAACACCTTTAAGATAATCATCCAGATAACCTTTAGCCAAGGCAACGACTCCCTCTAAACCATATTTCCGAAGAAGGATTTTTGGCAGGGTCGTTGTGGGTGCCCCCGTGTCTACTACAAACGGAATGCACACATCTTGTATCTTTACCTCAAGAATTAGCTTTTGGCCTTTCAGCCATTTCAATGGAACCTCGTATGAGGCCATTGCTAGCTCAGTAGGAAAGCAAACACTCAAAAGTCAGGAAGAAATACAAGACTAATGACAAGTGCAAGAAGCAATGATTTTGCAACACCCTTACCTCGCAGAGGCTTGGGCGAGAACTGACCCATCCGTCTGACTCTCACCATCTTATAAGATGTAACTCCGTCTTCTGCAATCAGTTATTTTCAGTGTTAATAAAATAAAAGACTCATTGCTCTTACAAACAACAAATACATTTTTATAATCATATTGTCTATGCATTCTTATAAGATATTATACTGCAAAGATTTATTTGATCTTATTTGAAATCTTTTAGATCATCGAATATTTTACTATACACCACCCGGACAGCAAGTGGCTGCGGAACATCCATTCAATTCAATTCAAATTTTCCCATCAAGTTTTTCAGCTCATCAATGATTGATTGATTGATTAAAGGCAGTTTTCAAGGACCGTACAAGAAAGACAGGAAAAACAGTCATCAGCAGTCCTACCATTAGCAAGAGTCAGAGTAACTGAGTTACATGTAGAAATAAGATAAACTTAAGGGGTTAATGGTGGACGTATACATACCAGTCTCGATAATTCCCATGCAACTAATTGCCCCCCAAGTATCGATATTATGACTAGGTATCGATCACTATTAAGTCTACCTTACATCCATTTTACAGCACTTTTTGACAGACACCAAAATCACAGCATTCAAGGTGTGCAGTTTTAGGCCAAGTTAGAGTAAAAACATCACCAAATGACCATTCTCGGTGTACAATGCGTGCACTGAGATCCGTTTTTGTTATTTTCCAGCTCCACCATGGATCTCACAAATACCATACCAAAATTTTCGTCAAAGTTCTAGTGCTCATATGATAGCCTATAGTGCATCAGAGGATATGCAGTTTAAATTAAAAAAAAAAAAAAAAAAAAAACTGAACAATCATTTCTGCTTTATCTTCCTTATCTTGGCCTAGGGTTATGGCAACTATAATGCTCAATGGTACGCCCTTTTTCAAATGAAGGCATGTATTTCAAACAGTTGGACTCCAGGTGGTCTAGTGTGTTAAGGTGCTCTAACTGGATATGTCTGATAAGGGTGAAAATCACAAGGGTTGGTGTTTACTGATAATATAATGTCACTCAGGGATGAGTGACTGGTCACTGTCACCTACAGTACTCCTGGGCTGAGTAGCTCAGCATGGGACCTCAATGGTCCTGGTGAGGCAACAGACGATGAAACAATAAAACAAAAACAGGAATGAGTTTGGGAGATTGTATGAGATTCTCCCCCCTCCCTCTCTCTCTCTCTCTCTCTCTCTCTCTCTCTCTCTCTCTCTCTCTCTCTCTCTCTCCTGTGGTTCCTGTTGCCAGAAATGGAGGAGCAATGATGTAGGTCTGCCCACGCCATATATCCTTCATCTGCATTGTGGATTTGAGGCACCTGATTAATACTATGACTCTGTGCTAGTGCCACATTACCCAATTGGCACAGTAGGTCTGGCCACGCCATATATCCTTCATCTGTATTGTGGGTTTGAGGCACTTGACTAATACTATGCCCTGTGCTACTGCCACATTACCCAAATGGCACAGTAGGTCTGGCCACGCCATATATCCTTCATCTGCATTGTGGGTTTGAGGCACTTGACTAATACTATGGCCTGTGACAGTACCACATTACCCAACTGGCACAGTGGCATGTGACTGCTGGGTCCCAACTTCTGACAGAGCCTCCAGTTTTTGCAAAATAAATAAATAAAAGGATAACAGGTACCACAAAAAATCCAGTGACGGACTGCCCTGGCTACTCAGGTCGAATGGTATCAAAGATCAAATGCAGGAGCTGCCTGGCTTCCTCAACCAAATGTGACGTGATCTTACTGAACACCATCTAGGTTATAACAATAGCGAAGTACTGAGAAGGCCGGAGACACAGGCTTAGAAAAGAGCCTCTTCCGGTACAACATCTATGGTAATCTACGGTAATGTTCAGTGACGTGCAGCACAGTTGGTATCATCAGTATGAAACATATCTTACCAGGAGCATCTTAAAGCAAAACGTCCAGTCCTTTAGTGCATTTAAACTGATTCAATTATTCCTGCCAGTAAAAACACCAAAATCCTGACTGCTAATCGCCTAACTGGAAGTCACATACCACTTCAAGAAAACACTGACTTAAATCTCTTCCAAAGGCGAGAGGTGTTGAAAATAATACCTGCTTTAAAACAACTGTCTTGTATAATGCATGTAGGACAAAACATTCAAATATTCACGCCAGTATAAATGTGAAAATCCTGCCTGCCAATCGCCTAACTGGAAGTTGTCACGTACCACTTCAAGAAAACACTGACTTAAATCTCTTCCAAAGGCGAAAGGCTTTGAAAATAATACCTGCTTTAAAACAACTGTATAGTATAATGCATGTAGGACTAAACATTCAAATATTCACGCCAGGATAAATGTGAAAATCCTGCCTGATAATCGCCTAACTGGAAGTCACATACCACTTCAAGAAAACACTGACTTAAATCTCTTCCAAAGGCGAGAGGCTTTGAAAATAATACCTGGTTTAAAGGAAAATGCCTGATCCTGTAGAGCATTTATCCCGACTATAATTTTCTTGCCTGCATACACATGAAAGTCTAAGTAGTGCACCTTGCCGTCAAAGAACACGGGAACATCTTTGACACACTGCCGTATATTACACCTTTGATTGAAGAAGGTGAAATGAATATTGAGGGGAGGGTGGACGGCCTCAAATTTCAGCCCGTGTTTCTTAGCCACGGCTGCTGGCATAAGAGACACGATTCCTCCGGTATCGAAGAGAACTTTGCCGTAAGATTTCTCACAGATCTTGATTGTTTTCTTAAATAACAAGTTAACAATCTTAGTGGGCTTGATCTCGGGTACCCTGACAGTCAACGCTGGACAAGACTTTGACGTGTTTAGGGTACAACTACATGACCTCAAAAAATCCATCCCCACTATGCCTAAACAATAATTCATATAACTATCCACTTCAATATCCATAACAATACTTACTGGGCCACTCACAGACTCCAGCACTATTTCAACACCTTTAAGATAATCATCCAGATAACCTTTAGCCAAGGCAACGACTCCCTCTAAACCATATTTCCGAAGAAGGATTTTTGGCAGGGTCGTTGTGGGTGCCCCCGTGTCTACTACAAACGGAATGCACACATCTTGTATCTTTACCTCAAGAATTAGCTTTTGGCCTTTCAGCCATTTCAATGGAACCTCGTATGAGGCCATTGCTAGCTCAGTAGGAAAGCAAACACTCAAAAGTCAGGAAGAAATACAAGACTAATGACAAGTGCAAGAAGCAATGATTTTGCAACACCCTTACCTCGCAGAGGCTTGGGCGAGAACTGACCCATCCGTCTGACTCTCACCATCTTATAAGATGTAACTCCGTCTTCTGCAATCAGTTATTTTCAGTGTTAATAAAATAAAAGACTCATTGCTCTTACAAACAACAAATACATTTTTATAATCATATTGTCTATGCATTCTTATAAGATATTATACTGCAAAGATTTATTTGATCTTATTTGAAATCTTTTAGATCATCGAATATTTTACTATACACCACCCGGACAGCAAGTGGCTGCGGAACATCCATTCAATTCAATTCAAATTTTCCCATCAAGTTTTTCAGCTCATCAATGATTGATTGATTGATTAAAGGCAGTTTTCAAGGACCGTACAAGAAAGACAGGAAAAACAGTCATCAGCAGTCCTACCATTAGCAAGAGTCAGAGTAACTGAGTTACATGTAGAAATAAGATAAACTTAAGGGGTTAATGGTGGACGTATACATACCAGTCTCGATAATTCCCATGCAACTAATTGCCCCCCAAGTATCGATATTATGACTAGGTATCGATCACTATTAAGTCTACCTTACATCCATTTTACAGCACTTTTTGACAGACACCAAAATCACAGCATTCAAGGTGTGCAGTTTTAGGCCAAGTTAGAGTAAAAACATCACCAAATGACCATTCTCGGTGTACAATGCGTGCACTGAGATCCGTTTTTGTTATTTTCCAGCTCCACCATGGATCTCACAAATACCATACCAAAATTTTCGTCAAAGTTCTAGTGCTCATATGATAGCCTATAGTGCATCAGAGGATATGCAGTTTAAATTAAAAAAAAAAAAAAAAAAAAAAACTGAACAATCATTTCTGCTTTATCTTCCTTATCTTGGCCTAGGGTTATGGCAACTATAATGCTCAATGGTACGCCCTTTTTCAAATGAAGGCATGTATTTCAAACAGTTGGACTCCAGGTGGTCTAGTGTGTTAAGGTGCTCTAACTGGATATGTCTGATAAGGGTGAAAATCACAAGGGTTGGTGTTTACTGATAATATAATGTCACTCAGGGATGAGTGACTGGTCACTGTCACCTACAGTACTCCTGGGCTGAGTAGCTCAGCATGGGACCTCAATGGTCCTGGTGAGGCAACAGACGATGAAACAATAAAACAAAAACAGGAATGAGTTTGGGAGATTGTATGAGATTCTCCCACCCCCCTCCCTCTCTCTCTCTCTCTCTCTCTCTCTCTCTCTCTCTCTATCTCTCCTGTGGTTCCCATTGCCAGAAATGGAGGAGCAATGATGTAGGTCTGCCCACGCCATATATCCTTCATCTGCATTGTGGATTTGAGGCACCTGATTAATACTATGACTCTGTGCTAGTGCCACATTACCCAATTGGCACAGTAGGTCTGGCCACGCCATATATCCTTCATCTGTATTGTGGGTTTGAGGCACTTGACTAATACTATGCCCTGTGCTACTGCCACATTACCCAAATGGCACAGTAGGTCTGGCCACGCCATATATCCTTCATCTGCATTGTGGGTTTGAGGCACTTGACTAATACTATGGCCTGTGACAGTACCACATTACCCAACTGGCACAGTGGCATGTGACTGCTGGGTCCCAACTTCTGACAGAGCCTCCAGTTTTTGCAAAATAAATAAATAAAAGGATAACAGGTACCACAAAAAATCCAGTGACGGACTGCCCTGGCTACTCAGGTCGAATGGTATCAAAGATCAAATGCAGGAGCTGCCTGGCTTCCTCAACCAAATGTGACGTGATCTTACTGAACACCATCTAGGTTATAACAATAGCGAAGTACTGAGAAGGCCGGAGACACAGGCTTAGAAAAGAGCCTCTTCCGGTACAACATCTATGGTAATCTACGGTAATGTTCAGTGACGTGCAGCACAGTTGGTATCATCAGTATGAAACATATCTTACCAGGAGCATCTTAAAGCAAAACGTCCAGTCCTTTAGTGCATTTAAACTGATTCAATTATTCCTGCCAGTAAAAACACCAAAATCCTGACTGCTAATCGCCTAACTGGAAGTCACATACCACTTCAAGAAAACACTGACTTAAATCTCTTCCAAAGGCGAGAGGTGTTGAAAATAATACCTGCTTTAAAACAACTGTCTTGTATAATGCATGTAGGACAAAACATTCAAATATTCACGCCAGTATAAATGTGAAAATCCTGCCTGCCAATCGCCTAACTGGAAGTTGTCACGTACCACTTCAAGAAAACACTGACTTAAATCTCTTCCAAAGGCGAAAGGCTTTGAAAATAATACCTGCTTTAAAACAACTGTATAGTATAATGCATGTAGGACTAAACATTCAAATATTCACGCCAGGATAAATGTGAAAATCCTGCCTGATAATCGCCTAACTGGAAGTCACATACCACTTCAAGAAAACACTGACTTAAATCTCTTCCAAAGGCGAGAGGCTTTGAAAATAATACCTGGTTTAAAGGAAAATGCCTGATCCTGTAGAGCATTTATCCCGACTATAATTTTCTTGCCTGCATACACATGAAAGTCTAAGTAGTGCACCTTGCCGTCAAAGAACACGGGAACATCTTTGACACACTGCCGTATATTACACCTTTGATTGAAGAAGGTGAAATGAATATTGAGGGGAGGGTGGACGGCCTCAAATTTCAGCCCGTGTTTCTTAGCCACGGCTGCTGGCATAAGAGACACGATTCCTCCGGTATCGAAGAGAACTTTGCCGTAAGATTTCTCACAGATCTTGATTGTTTTCTTAAATAACAAGTTAACAATCTTAGTGGGCTTGATCTCGGGTACCCTGACAGTCAACGCTGGACAAGACTTTGACGTGTTTAGGGTACAACTACATGACCTCAAAAAATCCATCCCCACTATGCCTAAACAATAATTCATATAACTATCCACTTCAATATCCATAACAATACTTACTGGGCCACTCACAGACTCCAGCACTATTTCAACACCTTTAAGATAATCATCCAGATAACCTTTAGCCAAGGCAACGACTCCCTCTAAACCATATTTCCGAAGAAGGATTTTTGGCAGGGTCGTTGTGGGTGCCCCCGTGTCTACTACAAACGGAATGCACACATCTTGTATCTTTACCTCAAGAATTAGCTTTTGGCCTTTCAGCCATTTCAATGGAACCTCGTATGAGGCCATTGCTAGCTCAGTAGGAAAGCAAACACTCAAAAGTCAGGAAGAAATACAAGACTAATGACAAGTGCAAGAAGCAATGATTTTGCAACACCCTTACCTCGCAGAGGCTTGGGCGAGAACTGACCCATCCGTCTGACTCTCACCATCTTATAAGATGTAACTCCGTCTTCTGCAATCAGTTATTTTCAGTGTTAATAAAATAAAAGACTCATTGCTCTTACAAACAACAAATACATTTTTATAATCATATTGTCTATGCATTCTTATAAGATATTATACTGCAAAGATTTATTTGATCTTATTTGAAATCTTTTAGATCATCGAATATTTTACTATACACCACCCGGACAGCAAGTGGCTGCGGAACATCCATTCAATTCAATTCAAATTTTCCCATCAAGTTTTTCAGCTCATCAATGATTGATTGATTGATTAAAGGCAGTTTTCAAGGACCGTACAAGAAAGACAGGAAAAACAGTCATCAGCAGTCCTACCATTAGCAAGAGTCAGAGTAACTGAGTTACATGTAGAAATAAGATAAACTTAAGGGGTTAATGGTGGACGTATACATACCAGTCTCGATAATTCCCATGCAACTAATTGCCCCCCAAGTATCGATATTATGACTAGGTATCGATCACTATTAAGTCTACCTTACATCCATTTTACAGCACTTTTTGACAGACACCAAAATCACAGCATTCAAGGTGTGCAGTTTTAGGCCAAGTTAGAGTAAAAACATCACCAAATGACCATTCTCGGTGTACAATGCGTGCACTGAGATCCGTTTTTGTTATTTTCCAGCTCCACCATGGATCTCACAAATACCATACCAAAATTTTCGTCAAAGTTCTAGTGCTCATATGATAGCCTATAGTGCATCAGAGGATATGCAGTTTAAATTAAAAAAAAAAAAAAAAAAAACTGAACAATCATTTCTGCTTTATCTTCCTTATCTTGGCCTAGGGTTATGGCAACTATAATGCTCAATGGTACGCCCTTTTTCAAATGAAGGCATGTATTTCAAACAGTTGGACTCCAGGTGGTCTAGTGTGTTAAGGTGCTCTAACTGGATATGTCTGATAAGGGTGAAAATCACAAGGGTTGGTGTTTACTGATAATATAATGTCACTCAGGGATGAGTGACTGGTCACTGTCACCTACAGTACTCCTGGGCTGAGTAGCTCAGCATGGGACCTCAATGGTCCTGGTGAGGCAACAGACGATGAAACAATAAAACAAAAACAGGAATGAGTTTGGGAGATTGTATGAGATGCTACCCCCCCTCTCTCTCTCTCTCTCTCTCTCTCTCTCTATCTCTCCTGTGGTTCCCATTGCCAGAAATGGAGGAGCAATGATGTAGGTCTGCCCACGCCATATATCCTTCATCTGCATTGTGGATTTGAGGCACCTGATTAATACTATGACTCTGTGCTAGTGCCACATTACCCAATTGGCACAGTAGGTCTGGCCACGCCATATATCCTTCATCTGTATTGTGGGTTTGAGGCACTTGACTAATACTATGCCCTGTGCTACTGCCACATTACCCAAATGGCACAGTAGGTCTGGCCACGCCATATATCCTTCATCTGCATTGTGGGTTTGAGGCACTTGACTAATACTATGGCCTGTGACAGTACCACATTACCCAACTGGCACAGTGGCATGTGACTGCTGGGTCCCAACTTCTGACAGAGCCTCCAGTTTTTGCAAAATAAATAAATAAAAGGATAAATGATGAAAATTACAGGTACCAAAAAAATCCAGTGACGGACTGCCCTGGCTACTCAGGTCGAATGATATCAAAGATCAAATGCAGGAGCTGCCTGGCTTCCTCAACCAAATGTGACGTGATCTTACTGAACACCATCTAGGTTATAACAATAGCGAAGTACTGAGAAGGCCGGAGACACAGGCTTAGAAAAGAGCCTCTTCCGGTACAACATCTATGGTAATCTACGGTAATGTTCAGTGACGTGCAGCACAGTTGGTATCATCAGTATGAAACATATCTTACCAGGAGCATCTTAAAGCAAAACGTCCAGTCCTTTAGTGCATTTAAACTGATTCAATTATTCCTGCCAGTAAAAACACCAAAATCCTGACTGCTAATCGCCTAACTGGAAGTCACATACCACTTCAAGAAAACACTGACTTAAATCTCTTCCAAAGGCGAGAGGTGTTGAAAATAATACCTGCTTTAAAACAACTGTCTTGTATAATGCATGTAGGACAAAACATTCAAATATTCACGCCAGTATAAATGTGAAAATCCTGCCTGCCAATCGCCTAACTGGAAGTTGTCACGTACCACTTCAAGAAAACACTGACTTAAATCTCTTCCAAAGGCGAAAGGCTTTGAAAATAATACCTGCTTTAAAACAACTGTATAGTATAATGCATGTAGGACTAAACATTCAAATATTCACGCCAGGATAAATGTGAAAATCCTGCCTGATAATCGCCTAACTGGAAGTCACATACCACTTCAAGAAAACACTGACTTAAATCTCTTCCAAAGGCGAGAGGCTTTGAAAATAATACCTGGTTTAAAGGAAAATGCCTGATCCTGTAGAGCATTTATCCCGACTATAATTTTCTTGCCTGCATACACATGAAAGTCTAAGTAGTGCACCTTGCCGTCAAAGAACACGGGAACATCTTTGACACACTGCCGTATATTACACCTTTGATTGAAGAAGGTGAAATGAATATTGAGGAGAGGGTGGACGGCCTCAAATTTCAGCCCGTGTTTCTTAGCCACGGCTGCTGGCATAAGAGACACGATTCCTCCGGTATCGAAGAGAACTTTGCCGTAAGATTTCTCACAGATCTTGATTGTTTTCTTAAATAACAAGTTAACAATCTTAGTGGGCTTGATCTCGGGTACCCTGACAGTCAACGCTGGACAAGACTTTGACGTGTTTAGGGTACAACTACATGACCTCAAAAAATCCATCCCCACTATGCCTAAACAATAATTCATATAACTATCCACTTCAATATCCATAACAATACTTACTGGGCCACTCACAGACTCCAGCACTATTTCAACACCTTTAAGATAATCATCCAGATAACCTTTAGCCAAGGCAACGACTCCCTCTAAACCATATTTCCGAAGAAGGATTTTTGGCAGGGTCGTTGTGGGTGCCCCCGTGTCTACTACAAACGGAATGCACACATCTTGTATCTTTACCTCAAGAATTAGCTTTTGGCCTTTCAGCCATTTCAATGGAACCTCGTATGAGGCCATTGCTAGCTCAGTAGGAAAGCAAACACTCAAAAGTCAGGAAGAAATACAAGACTAATGACAAGTGCAAGAAGCAATGATTTTGCAACACCCTTACCTCGCAGAGGCTTGGGCGAGAACTGACCCATCCGTCTGACTCTCACCATCTTATAAGATGTAACTCCGTCTTCTGCAATCAGTTATTTTCAGTGTTAATAAAATAAAAGACTCATTGCTCTTACAAACAACAAATACATTTTTATAATCATATTGTCTATGCATTCTTATAAGATATTATACTGCAAAGATTTATTTGATCTTATTTGAAATCTTTTAGATCATCGAATATTTTACTATACACCACCCGGACAGCAAGTGGCTGCGGAACATCCATTCAATTCAATTCAAATTTTCCCATCAAGTTTTTCAGCTCATCAATGATTGATTGATTGATTAAAGGCAGTTTTCAAGGACCGTACAAGAAAGACAGGAAAAACAGTCATCAGCAGTCCTACCATTAGCAAGAGTCAGAGTAACTGAGTTACATGTAGAAATAAGATAAACTTAAGGGGTTAATGGTGGACGTATACATACCAGTCTCGATAATTCCCATGCAACTAATTGCCCCCCAAGTATCGATATTATGACTAGGTATCGATCACTATTAAGTCTACCTTACATCCATTTTACAGCACTTTTTGACAGACACCAAAATCACAGCATTCAAGGTGTGCAGTTTTAGGCCAAGTTAGAGTAAAAACATCACCAAATGACCATTCTCGGTGTACAATGCGTGCACTGAGATCCGTTTTTGTTATTTTCCAGCTCCACCATGGATCTCACAAATACCATACCAAAATTTTCGTCAAAGTTCTAGTGCTCATATGATAGCCTATAGTGCATCAGAGGATATGCAGTTTAAATTAAAAAAAAAAAAAAAAAAAAAAAAACTGAACAATCATTTCTGCTTTATCTTCCTTATCTTGGCCTAGGGTTATGGCAACTATAATGCTCAATGGTACGCCCTTTTTCAAATGAAGGCATGTATTTCAAACAGTTGGACTCCAGGTGGTCTAGTGTGTTAAGGTGCTCTAACTGGATATGTCTGATAAGGGTGAAAATCACAAGGGTTGGTGTTTACTGATAATATAATGTCACTCAGGGATGAGTGACTGGTCACTGTCACCTACAGTACTCCTGGGCTGAGTAGCTCAGCATGGGACCTCAATGGTCCTGGTGAGGCAACAGACGATGAAACAATAAAACAAAAACAGGAATGAGTTTGGGAGATTGTATGAGATTCTCCCCCCCCCCCTCCCTCTCTCTCTCTCTATCTCTCCTGTGGTTCCCATTGCCAGAAATGGAGGAGCAATGATGTAGGTCTGCCCACGCCATATATCCTTCATCTGCATTGTGGATTTGAGGCACCTGATTAATACTATGACTCTGTGCTAGTGCCACATTACCCAATTGGCACAGTAGGTCTGGCCACGCCATATATCCTTCATCTGTATTGTGGGTTTGAGGCACTTGACTAATACTATGCCCTGTGCTACTGCCACATTACCCAAATGGCACAGTAGGTCTGGCCACGCCATATATCCTTCATCTGCATTGTGGGTTTGAGGCACTTGACTAATACTATGGCCTGTGACAGTACCACATTACCCAACTGGCACAGTGGCATGTGACTGCTGGGTCCCAACTTCTGACAGAGCCTCCAGTTTTTGCAAAATAAATAAATAAAAGGATAACAGGTACCACAAAAAATCCAGTGACGGACTGCCCTGGCTACTCAGGTCGAATGGTATCAAAGATCAAATGCAGGAGCTGCCTGGCTTCCTCAACCAAATGTGACGTGATCTTACTGAACACCATCTAGGTTATAACAATAGCGAAGTACTGAGAAGGCCGGAGACACAGGCTTAGAAAAGAGCCTCTTCCGGTACAACATCTATGGTAATCTACGGTAATGTTCAGTGACGTGCAGCACAGTTGGTATCATCAGTATGAAACATATCTTACCAGGAGCATCTTAAAGCAAAACGTCCAGTCCTTTAGTGCATTTAAACTGATTCAATTATTCCTGCCAGTAAAAACACCAAAATCCTGACTGCTAATCGCCTAACTGGAAGTCACATACCACTTCAAGAAAACACTGACTTAAATCTCTTCCAAAGGCGAGAGGTGTTGAAAATAATACCTGCTTTAAAACAACTGTCTTGTATAATGCATGTAGGACAAAACATTCAAATATTCACGCCAGTATAAATGTGAAAATCCTGCCTGCCAATCGCCTAACTGGAAGTTGTCACGTACCACTTCAAGAAAACACTGACTTAAATCTCTTCCAAAGGCGAAAGGCTTTGAAAATAATACCTGCTTTAAAACAACTGTATAGTATAATGCATGTAGGACTAAACATTCAAATATTCACGCCAGGATAAATGTGAAAATCCTGCCTGATAATCGCCTAACTGGAAGTCACATACCACTTCAAGAAAACACTGACTTAAATCTCTTCCAAAGGCGAGAGGCTTTGAAAATAATACCTGGTTTAAAGGAAAATGCCTGATCCTGTAGAGCATTTATCCCGACTATAATTTTCTTGCCTGCATACACATGAAAGTCTAAGTAGTGCACCTTGCCGTCAAAGAACACGGGAACATCTTTGACACACTGCCGTATATTACACCTTTGATTGAAGAAGGTGAAATGAATATTGAGGGGAGGGTGGACGGCCTCAAATTTCAGCCCGTGTTTCTTAGCCACGGCTGCTGGCATAAGAGACACGATTCCTCCGGTATCGAAGAGAACTTTGCCGTAAGATTTCTCACAGATCTTGATTGTTTTCTTAAATAACAAGTTAACAATCTTAGTGGGCTTGATCTCGGGTACCCTGACAGTCAACGCTGGACAAGACTTTGACGTGTTTAGGGTACAACTACATGACCTCAAAAAATCCATCCCCACTATGCCTAAACAATAATTCATATAACTATCCACTTCAATATCCATAACAATACTTACTGGGCCACTCACAGACTCCAGCACTATTTCAACACCTTTAAGATAATCATCCAGATAACCTTTAGCCAAGGCAACGACTCCCTCTAAACCATATTTCCGAAGAAGGATTTTTGGCAGGGTCGTTGTGGGTGCCCCCGTGTCTACTACAAACGGAATGCACACATCTTGTATCTTTACCTCAAGAATTAGCTTTTGGCCTTTCAGCCATTTCAATGGAACCTCGTATGAGGCCATTGCTAGCTCAGTAGGAAAGCAAACACTCAAAAGTCAGGAAGAAATACAAGACTAATGACAAGTGCAAGAAGCAATGATTTTGCAACACCCTTACCTCGCAGAGGCTTGGGCGAGAACTGACCCATCCGTCTGACTCTCACCATCTTATAAGATGTAACTCCGTCTTCTGCAATCAGTTATTTTCAGTGTTAATAAAATAAAAGACTCATTGCTCTTACAAACAACAAATACATTTTTATAATCATATTGTCTATGCATTCTTATAAGATATTATACTGCAAAGATTTATTTGATCTTATTTGAAATCTTTTAGATCATCGAATATTTTACTATACACCACCCGGACAGCAAGTGGCTGCGGAACATCCATTCAATTCAATTCAAATTTTCCCATCAAGTTTTTCAGCTCATCAATGATTGATTGATTGATTAAAGGCAGTTTTCAAGGACCGTACAAGAAAGACAGGAAAAACAGTCATCAGCAGTCCTACCATTAGCAAGAGTCAGAGTAACTGAGTTACATGTAGAAATAAGATAAACTTAAGGGGTTAATGGTGGACGTATACATACCAGTCTCGATAATTCCCATGCAACTAATTGCCCCCCAAGTATCGATATTATGACTAGGTATCGATCACTATTAAGTCTACCTTACATCCATTTTACAGCACTTTTTGACAGACACCAAAATCACAGCATTCAAGGTGTGCAGTTTTAGGCCAAGTTAGAGTAAAAACATCACCAAATGACCATTCTCGGTGTACAATGCGTGCACTGAGATCCGTTTTTGTTATTTTCCAGCTCCACCATGGATCTCACAAATACCATACCAAAATTTTCGTCAAAGTTCTAGTGCTCATATGATAGCCTATAGTGCATCAGAGGATATGCAGTTTAAATAAAAATATAAAAAAAAACTGAACAATCATTTCTGCTTTATCTTCTTTATCTTGGCCTAGGGTTATGGCAACTATAATGCTCAATGGTACGCCCTTTTTCAAATGAAGGCATGTATTTCAAACAGTTGGACTCCAGGTGGTCTAGTGTGTTAAGGTGCTCTAACTGGATATGTCTGATAAGGGTGAAAATCACAAGGGTTGGTGTTTACTGATAATATAATGTCACTCAGGGATGAGTGACTGGTCACTGTCACCTACAGTACTCCTGGGCTGAGTAGCTCAGCATGGGACCTCAATGGTCCTGGTGAGGCAACAGACGATGAAACAATAAAACAAAAACAGGAATGAGTTTGGGAGATTGTATGAGATTCTCCCCCCCCCCTCCCTCTCTCTCTATCTCTCCTGTGGTTCCCATTGCCAGAAATGGAGGAGCAATGATGTAGGTCTGCCCACGCCATATATCCTTCATCTGCATTGTGGATTTGAGGCACCTGATTAATACTATGACTCTGTGCTAGTGCCACATTACCCAATTGGCACAGTAGGTCTGGCCACGCCATATATCCTTCATCTGTATTGTGGGTTTGAGGCACTTGACTAATACTATGCCCTGTGCTACTGCCACATTACCCAAATGGCACAGTAGGTCTGGCCACGCCATATATCCTTCATCTGCATTGTGGGTTTGAGGCACTTGACTATTTTCATCTGCATTGTGGGTTTGAGGCACTTGACTAATACTATGGCCTGTGACAGTACCACATTACCCAACTGGCACAGTGGCATGTGACTGCTGGGTCCCAACTTCTGACAGAGCCTCCAGTTTTTGCAAAATAAATAAATAAAAGGATAACAGGTACCACAAAAAATCCAGTGACGGACTGCCCTGGCTACTCAGGTCGAATGATATCAAAGATCAAATGCAGGAGCTGCCTGGCTTCCTCAACCAAATGTGACGTGATCTTACTGAACACCATCTAGGTTATAACAATAGCGAAGTACTGAGAAGGCCGGAGACACAGGCTTAGAAAAGAGCCTCTTCCGGTACAACATCTATGGTAATCTACGGTAATGTTCAGTGACGTGCAGCACAGTTGGTATCATCAGTATGAAACATATCTTACCAGGAGCATCTTAAAGCAAAACGTCCAGTCCTTTAGTGCATTTAAACTGATTCAATTATTCCTGCCAGTAAAAACACCAAAATCCTGACTGCTAATCGCCTAACTGGAAGTCACATACCACTTCAAGAAAACACTGACTTAAATCTCTTCCAAAGGCGAGAGGTGTTGAAAATAATACCTGCTTTAAAACAACTGTCTTGTATAATGCATGTAGGACAAAACATTCAAATATTCACGCCAGTATAAATGTGAAAATCCTGCCTGCCAATCGCCTAACTGGAAGTTGTCACGTACCACTTCAAGAAAACACTGACTTAAATCTCTTCCAAAGGCGAAAGGCTTTGAAAATAATACCTGCTTTAAAACAACTGTATAGTATAATGCATGTAGGACTAAACATTCAAATATTCACGCCAGGATAAATGTGAAAATCCTGCCTGATAATCGCCTAACTGGAAGTCACATACCACTTCAAGAAAACACTGACTTAAATCTCTTCCAAAGGCGAGAGGCTTTGAAAATAATACCTGGTTTAAAGGAAAATGCCTGATCCTGTAGAGCATTTATCCCGACTATAATTTTCTTGCCTGCATACACATGAAAGTCTAAGTAGTGCACCTTGCCGTCAAAGAACACGGGAACATCTTTGACACACTGCCGTATATTACACCTTTGATTGAAGAAGGTGAAATGAATATTGAGGGGAGGGTGGACGGCCTCAAATTTCAGCCCGTATTTGCCTTCTTAGTGTGACTGGTAAAATATATGGTAGAATACTCATTGATAGGGTTAGGCATATGACAGAGGAGCTAGTTGGAGAAGAACAAGGGGGATTTAGGAAGGGAAAAGGGTGTGTAGATCAGATATTTGTTCTAAGATGTTTAGTGGAGAAGTATCTAGAGAAGGGAAGGAAAGTGTACGCTGCCTTCATGGACTTGGAGAAAGCTTATGACAGAATAGATAGGCAAGGTATGTGGAAGGTATTGAGAATATATGGAGTGGAGGGGAAATTGTTGAGTTGCTGTGAAGAGTATGTACGAGGGAGCTAGGGCTACGGTGCGAGTGGATGGTGAGCTGAGTGAGTTCTTTGATCTCAATGTGGGACTGAAACAGGGGTGTGTGATGTCTCCATGGCTGTTTAATATATATATGGATGGGGTTGTAAAGGAGGTGCAGGGTAGGGCAGTGGATGTGGGGGTGGCCCTAATGAATGAGGGTGAGATTTGGAAGCTTCCGGTGTTGCTGTTTGCTGATGATACAGTATTATTGAGTGAAGATGAATGGGAGTTGCAAGGTTGGGTGAATGAATTTGGGACAGTGTGTAGGAGGAGGAAGCTGAAAGTTAATGTAAACAAAAATAAAGTTATGGTGTTTGAGAGGAATGAAGTCACAGAGTGTGCAATGAGATTGGATGGTGAGGATATGGAGAATGTGAGTGCATTCAAGTACTTGGGTAGTGTGATGAGTAAGGATGGAACTTTGGGGGATGAAGTACGTGAAAGGGTACAGCAGGGAAGAAAGGTTGTTGGTACACTGAAAGCAGTGATAAGAAATAGGGAGGTGAGTATGGAAGTTAAGAAGTCACTGCATGATGGTATTGTGATCCCTACCCTGACGTATGGAAGCGAGGCGTGGACCTTGCAAGAGGGGAACAAGTCAAGAGTGAGAGCAGTGGAAATGAGTTACTTGAGAGGAGCATGTGGAGTGACGTGGAGGGACAGGTTGACGAATGAAGAAGTAAAGGAACGTTGTGGGGTAGATGTGGATGTGGTTGAAAAGATTAGGAGAAATACACTGAGGTGGTTTGGACATGTGGAGAGAATGGAGAATGAAAGACTGACTAAGAGGGTGTATGTAGGTGAGGTGGAGAGAGGGAGAGGGAGAGGTAGACCGAGGATAAGGTGAAGGGATGGAGTTGAGAGGTATATGAGGGAGGGGGGGGGTGAGTTGGGGGGAGGGGAGTCAAATGGTGGGTGACAGAGTGACTTGGAGGCGTTTTGTCTGCGGCCACCCTTTGCAGGATTAGGGCGTCGGGCTATAGATAGATAGATAGATAGTTTATTAGCCACGGCTGCTGGCATAAGAGACACGAACGATTCCTCCGGTATCGAAGAGAACTTTGCCGTAAGATTTCTCACAGATCTTGATTGTTTTCTTAAATAACAAGTTAACAATCTTAGTGGGCTTGATCTCGGGTACCCTGACAGTCAACGCTGGACAAGACTTTGACGTGTTTAGGGTACAACTACATGACCTCAAAAAATCCATCCCCACTATGCCTAAACAATAATTCATATAACTATCCACTTCAATATCCATAACAATACTTACTGGGCCACTCACAGACTCCAGCACTATTTCAACACCTTTAAGATAATCATCCAGATAACCTTTAGCCAAGGCAACGACTCCCTCTAAACCATATTTCCGAAGAAGGATTTTTGGCAGGGTCGTTGTGGGTGCCCCCGTGTAGTTTCTCTCTCTCTCTCTCTCTCTCTCTCTCTCTCTCTCTCTCTCTCTCTCTCACACACACACACACACACACACACACACACACACACACACACACACACACACACACACACACACACACACACATCCTCACTTGTCACTTCCGCTGCTATCTTTCAACCCCCTTTTTACTTATCCTGTGATAAATTCTCATACTGCTGCTATAGTCTCTCTCTCTCTCTCTCTCTCTCTCTCTCTCTCTCTCTCTCTCTCTCTCTCTCTCTCTCTCTCTCTCTCTCTTTCGACGCTATCCTGCTGAAACTGAGAATTTCGAAGATCACTAATTAGTGAGTGAATGGTGAATACAGAGAGAGAGAGAGAGAGAGAGAGAGAGAGAGAGAGAAGGATGAGCAAGCAGTAATCGGTAAAAGACGGGTGAATTCCGTTTTTCACACACAGGTGGGGGACATTTATCGCTGGACAGACTGACGATAGTCCTCGATATTTTGTTCATCTTTTCCTCATTGTACGGTATGTATCTTAACGTTCTTCGATAATTCCCTTCTCTATACTCTTTTCACTTTAAGTAGGCATAAAACTACTGTCTATCCGTTTTGAATGCTGAGCTGTAAGATGAGTTTAACATTTTTATAGAATATGGTACTAGTCACGAAGAAGTATTATGCAAAGGTTGTACTGTACAACCACAGTAAACCATAGTACTGTCTTATTCTGACACTGAACTACGGAAAATAGACTGAAAATGGACGAAGAACTAAAGGTACCAATGCTTTATATTTTTTCCCTCTTACAATTCGATTTCCAGTTGTTTTTTCCTTACCTCCCGTTTGTAGTCCCCCCCCTCTCTCTCTCTCTCTCTCTCTCTCTCTCTCTCCTCCTACCTCCATACCTCCACCTCTCTCGTATTTCCTCCCCATACAAAGGCTCCCCATCGGTATTATATATATATCGAGAGCTCACTTAATGCCTGCCCTTTCATGCCGATATTTATAGGCATATCGTATTTAACACTCACATACCGGGATCAGGTTACAAGCGCGAACGGTTTAAATCGATCGGGTAGGCTGCTGAACTGATCCCGAAGGTGTTGAATGGGAGGCGAAAAGGCTGCCGTGAATGCTGTAAGAATATGCTGACTTCAATAAAATGTGCTGAAGTGATAGCGAACATACATTTATTATGAATATGCCGACTCCAGCGCAAATATACTGAAACAGGTAAGTATATGCTGAATCTTATATGAATTTTAAACAGAGGAATATATACTGCACGAATAAATGGAAGAATATAGTCATCACTTATTATACTGAGAAGTCTACTTAAAAAATCTAGATATATGGGAGACAATACAGCCTACATGAAAATATGGAAGGTTATAACCAAAACTAATATATGGAAGATTCTACAGACACTATGAATATATGGAAGACTTTAGCCTAAACCGATATATAGAACAGTAAAAAAAAAGTATGAATAACTGGAAGACTATATACGGTAGTCCACAAATATAAGAAAATTTAAAGCCTATATGAATTAATACTGTATATCAAAATTTTATAACCTACATGAATATACGGCAGACTATAACAAGCACGAATACGTAAAATATTTGAAAAGCTGTATATGTGGAAGATTATAGACTGAACGAATATCAGGGGGATGTTCGTTGCAGCCGTGACTAATATACGGAATAATCTCTATAACCTACACGAATAGCCTATACAGAACATTAAAGACTACACGAATTATATGGAAGATAGAGAGTACACGATTCTATGGGAGACATTTTTTATAGCTTATTGTGGTATAAGAGAAATTAAAACATTCACGAATATGCAAAAAGTTAGTTACCCAGTTATATGAGAAATTGTATAGAGTTTATGAACATATAGAAGATTATATAAACAACACAAAGAAATGGAAAAATTATTATGGTCATACGAATAAAATAAGGTACCGGTATTCTAGGGTCGCAGCCAGGACTTTATGGGGAGTAGGAAGGCTGAATTTTGGCTGTCTTTATACCTGAGATACCGATGCTTGGAAAAAAAAAATATATAACAATATGTAGATTAATAAATAGTGCATCGGGTTTCAATTAGCCTAGTCAAGGGAACAACCCAAGAGTTAATCATTAATAGCCGAATGAGGATATAAAAATATAAATAACTGCCTACAGTATAAATGTCTAGTTACATGAATTTCAGTAACTTTATACTTTAGGATGCCGGGGTGGGGACACTGCGCCCAAGGGTATCCCACTTTAAATACGGTAGCTTACAGAGGAAATAAAGTCAACACTCACCATTTCGGAGGAGGTTCCCAACACGATCCCTCTCTCCGCATCCCGTCCACGGCATCCGCGCTTTTCGGTGCACAGTTTGGAACACTAATTTATCCCTAGGCTCTATGTGAACACTTAAGAAATATGACCTTCCGAAAAGTTCATTAATTTCCAAAGTTATCATCACTGGATTTCAAAAGTCACTGTTCACTTTCGTTTTATTTATTGTAAGAAAGTGAATCGATATTTATGTCTACATTTATACAAAGTTACATATTTTTTTTCAGGTTCACTCTGTCCCACCTACGTTTCTTGAGTTTGTTTGACTGATTCACTCTGTTCCTTTTGTTTTGGGGCTTAACTAATTCACCTAACTTTCTTTTGTTTTTTGAAGCTACCAGTTCACTTGCTATCTTTCGTTGTCTTTGGTTTTGATTGCTTCACTTGGTTTTCCTCAGTTTTGTCTATAGGTTTGACTAATTCAGTGTTTCTTTTGTTTTTACTCTAATTCGTCTTTATTTTCTTCGGTTTTGTCACTGGGTTTAGCCAATTCACTCTTCTTTCGTTCAGTCGTTGGATTTAACTAATTCACTTTTCTTTCGTTCTGTCTCTGGGTTTAACTACTTCATTTTTTCTTTCGTTTTGTCACTGGGTTTAACTAGGCTAATTCACTTTTCTATCGTTTTGTCTTTAGATTTAACTAATTCACTTTTCTTTCGCTCTGTCTCTGGGTTTAACTAATTCACTTTTCTTTCGTTTTGTCTTTGGGTTTAACTAATTCACTTTTCTTTCGTTCTGTCACTGGCTTTAACTAATTCACTTTTCTTTCGCTCTGTCTCTGGGTTTAACTAATTCATTTTTTCTTTCGTAATGTCTTTGAGTTTAACTTACTTTTCTTTCGTTCTGTCTCTGGGTTTAACTAATTCATTTTATCTTTCGTTTTGTCTTTGGGTTTAACTTACTCACTTTTCTTTCGTTCTGTCTCTGGGTTTAACTAATTCATTTTATCTTTCGTTTTGTCTTTGGGTTTAACTTAATCACTTTTCTTTCGTTCTGTCTCTGGGTTTAACTAATTCACTTCTTCTTTTGTTCCGTCTTCGAGTTTAACGATCCACTTTTCTTTCGTTTAGTCTTTCGGTTTAACTAATTCACTTTATTTTTTGTTTTTGCTTTTGGGTCTAATTCAGTTTTTCTTTCGTTTTGTCTTTGGGTTTGACTAATTCACTTTATTTTTTGTTTTGTTTTGGGGTCTGTTCAATTCAGTTTGTTTTCTCTCGCTTTGTCTTTGGGTTTAATTAATTCACTTTTTCGTTCTGTCTTTGAACTATTTCCCTCTTTCACTTGTTTCTTAAGCAGCACTAATTCTTTTCGTTCCACTTTCTTTCTTGAGTCACAGTTATTCACTTGGTTCCTTTTTTTTTAAGTTTCTCTAATTCACTTTGTTTCATTCCGTTTTCTAGTCTAATTCACTTTCATTCATGAAGATCATGATGATGATGATGATAATGGTGGTGGTTGTGGCAATGATGATGAAGGTGGTGGTGGCAATGATGATAGTGGCGGTGGTGGTGGCAATGATGATAGTTGTGGTGGTGGTGGTGGCAATGATGATGATGATGGTGGTGGCAGTGATGATGATGATGGTCATGGTGGTGGTGGTGGTCGTTATAAATGTCTATTTAATTCACTTTCTTTCATTCTGTTTCCTTTCGCTTTGTTTTCTAGTTTGTCCAATCCACTTATCTTTAAACTTTTTTACACTGATTCACTCAACTGTGGTACCGGTACATCATCCAAGGCAGGCTGACTCCCTGAAACAGAAGAAAATCAGAACTTAGTATATAAAAAAAAGTGATTGGAAAAGGAATATCATCACACACACACACACACACACACACACACACACACACACACACACACACACACACACACACACAGCATCCACATTCCCTTCTTTCACACACTTCCCTTCCTATTCTCCTCATTCTCACACCTCTCCCCCTCCACACCTGCCCTCCAAAATCCCTCTCAGTCCCTCCCTTCAAAAGACCCTTCCCTCCCCTTCCTTCTCTTCCCTGTCCACCCTCCCGCCCACACCCTTCTTATATAAATCTACCCGATACACCTTTTCTTAACTTCCTTCCGCCTCATTTTTCTCTACATTCCACGTCTCTGTTGGATCATTTTTCTTTCCCTTTCATGTTTTATTTTTCTGCACCCCTCCTCCTCTCCTCCCCTTCCTGTCTTTATTAGCACCGTTTCGTGTGTCTTTAGGATTTCTGATAGACAGATAAATAGATAGATAGGTAGATAGATAAGCAGGGAGATATAGTCAGACTGACAGACATATAGACAGACAGATAAGCAGGTAGACAGACAGACAGATATAGCCAGAGAAATGTGATGGACATGTGGAAAATGATGCTTTATGATCAGAAAGGCCAGCGCGAAAACAGACATCTGAATTTTTGTGACGTTTCGAATTCTTGCTCATACCATTCTCAGGCCGAAAAGAGAAACAGACATCAAAAAAAATATCATTCATATCTTACAGGTCTTACATAAAATCACCAACGTGTGTGTGTGTGTGTGTGTGTGTGTGTGTGTGTGTGTGTGTAAGCCCTGTTAGGAAAAATTCAACCAAAATACCACAATTTCGAACCATCTTTCTTTTTCTTTTTTTCTTTTTTTTTTTGTGGGTTAATATATGTTTTTCGAACTGGCATTATGTTCTTCCCTCAAGCCCCTTACAAATATACAGCGTCAATGAAGGTCTCACAAACCCATAAGCTGCTCACAAAAATCCACGCGCCGTCAGCTCCCTTATGTATTCCCCCTCACGGAAGCAGCTCAGACAGAATAAGAGAGAGAGAGAGAGAGAGAGAGAGAGAGAGAGAGAGAGAGCGAGAGAGAGAGAGAGAGAGAGAGAGAGAGAGAGAGAGAGAGAGAGAGAGAGAGAGAGAGAGAGAGAGAGAGAGAGAGAGAGAGAGAGAGAGAGAGAGAATCGCCAAGAAGTCATTTTAATTCAATCATACACAAATATTTCACACGTTTTTTTTTTTCTCTTTCTTTTTTTTCCCCCTCCGGCGGGTGGATATGAAAAAGGGGTGACATTGGCCCTCAGTCAGGTGCGATATTTCCCAGTGAGTTCTAGCCCCGGGGAGAAAGAAAAATATAGGGAGAGGTGCGGGGACCCAATAGACACTGGGACAGGCCCTGGGATAGTTACATTAGGTTCGTTCTGGTTAGATTTAATTAGATTAGGTTAGGTTAGGTTAGGTTGGGTTGGGTTAGGTTAAGTTAGATTTGGTTAGAGTAGGGCAAGTGATGGGAAAATTTAGATTTTGTGGGAAAGGCCCTGGGCTAATTAGGGTAAGTTAGGTCTGGTTGTATTTAGACAGATTAGGTTGTTGATTTACGTCAGATGTGAAAAAAAATTTAAGGTGAGTGGCTATGTTCTACTGTGTATGATGGGGATACTGTAGGATCCGACAATGGGCAGGAGAATGGTGAGTGTGATAGAGATTATTAAAGGGATAGACAGTTTGGTTAGATTACGTACGACAGGGTTGGGTTACATTAGCTTACTTTAGGCAATGGGAAAAATAACGATACTCAGAGATCAGCGAAGTCCTCAGGTGGTTAGGAGAAGGGAAAAGAATGAGTGAGACAAATGTTCCACAGGGATTAGAAAAATGGAGATGGAAAATTAAACAGACCTTTGCTTTAATGAACCTCGTTAGGGTATAAGAAGATTTTGTTATATTAAAGGAGTTCAGGGAAACAGTTTCTAACGTCACCATCAAAAGAAGTGAATGGGCAAAATAAAATTAATAGAAAAATGACGACATATAACTAAAAATTTAACAGATTGTTTCTAAACTATCTACCATTAGAGGACTCAAATAAGTTAAAAAACTGCCTGGAGGTTGCAAGCACAAATTAAAAAATATATATAAATGTATTAAAAGTCTTAAACTTCAACCAACAAAATACATATCTTGAACCAGTGGATGTCATAAGGGTTTTACTCTTACCACTACCAAACGATCATACTCAACTTAAAAAGGATCTCCAAGAAAGCCAAATAAAGCAATGTAATAACTCCTCAACTACAGACTCAAATACTAAAATGCATCACGGTGCTAAATGACCGAGGTCTTATGAGAGATGCCAGCGACGTAAGTGTATTTCTCTTTTGTCGTTCCGCTTACGTAATTGCTTCATTTCCGCACGCAAACACGCAGGCGAACCATCCAATCATGTGCTTAAGTGTGTTTGGTCACGCACCGGGTGGGAGAGAGAGAGAGAGAGAGAGAGAGAGAGAGAGAGAGAGAGAGAGAGAGAGAGAGAGAATACAATCATCGGCTGTATTCAGATGAGAGTTCCTAAAACCTCAGAGTTTAGTATTGGGACCTCTAACCCTCTTACGGTTGGCATAACTCAGTTATTTTATTTCAGCTAACACCAGGTGATTTTATTAATTTGAGTGTGAGTTATGGGAGCCCAAGAGTGGAAAAAAGAGACAGTAAAACGAATCTTTCCACCAAAGCGCAATAGCTGTTCAAGCCATAACGGCAAAACGTACGTACACACACACACACACACACACACACACACACACACACACACACACACACAACGAAGAGAAACCAGAACACCTCATTTCACACCAAAACCCACCGACAAGAACATAACCATTAACTATGTGTCACCTTGGGGTCACACCACATATAATTATACTCAATGCCGCCAACAACTCGAGGTACCGACATCCACGTAGCTAAGGAATTCCCAGCTGAATATGCAATAAATGGACGTATAAATGCAAACACAATAACGTGTGCACATGACTATGAGAGGGAGAAAATGAGCTTAACACTCATCAACCATACCTCCGCCGGTCTGGACATACACTCCTGAACCACCCTCGTCACCACAACATATCCCCTCCCGCCTCCCCAGCATCACCTCAAGCCATCCTTACCAGCAAGTTACTACCAATCTGAGCAAGAACTGATCGTTATGATAGCCTAATATTCCTACCATTGTCCGAATGATCAACGAACACTAGCAAACAACGTCTCCACCCATCTAGTTTTTTGTTTTTTTTCCTGTTGTTTGTTTTTATTCCTTGAGTAAACCCAGCTATTGTCACTTACTCTGTAAATTTGGCTGATACATTTACATAAGATAGTACTCACCTTTACTAATGTTATTTTTGCTTTTGAACAAAGTATGTATATTTTCAGTCATACTGCTGCCTTGTCTTAAACCGTGAATTATTATTATTATTATTATTATTATTATTATTATTATTATTATTATTATTATCCTTATTATTATTATTATTATTATTATTATTATTATTATCATTTCCCTGGGTTTATGTGTAGTAGAAAGAAAAGGCTCATTTAGTACCCTTCAAACCTCTTCTTTTTCATTCGAACACTCCTTTCCTTTTCCATCCCTTTCCATCTTTATCTTTCCTTCCTATCCCTTTCAATTCCTCTCACTCCCGTCTCTCCCTTCCCTACACTTCCTTTCCTTCCTCCCTTTCGCTTGCTATCTCTATCCACTCTTTCCTTTTTCTTTCCTTCATTTCCCTTCCCTTTCCTTGCCTCCCTTCTTGCCCACTTTCCTTTCCTCCTTTCTTCCCTTCCCTCCCCTTTAATTTCCTTCCTTCTCCTCTTTACCCTTCTCAATGACTCCCTTCACTCCTCTTCTACCTTGCTTGTAAATTACGCTTCCTCTCCCCCCGTCACCCCGTCAACGTAGGCCTATTGGGGAAATTATTATGATAGTGTGTGATAATTCCCTTAAATCATTTCACGAGTTAACACGCTCAAAAGATGGGGAGAGGGTTGGAGGGAGGGAGGGAGGGATGGGGGTGAAAGGGGCGGGAGGGAGGGAGAAAGGAGATATGAGGGAAGGGGGAGAGAAGGAAGGGACGTGGGAGAGCGATGGTGGGTAAAGGATAGCATGGATGGAAAGAAGGGGAAGGGAGGAAGGGAGAGATAGGGGGGTAAAGGAAGAGATGGATGGAAGAAAAAGGAAAAGGAGGGAAGAAGAGGAAGGTGATGAAAGAGGGACTGAAGGAAAGGGGAGAGGAGGAGGGAGATAAAGAAGGTAAAGAAAAGGATAGATGGAAGGAAATGGAAGAGAAAGGTATGGAGATGGAGGAAAGGGACGAGATGGAAGGAAGGAGAGGGAGAGATGGGGGAAGATGGGATAAATAGATGGAAAAGAAAAACGAAGGAGGGAAAGAAGGGAATAAAAAAAAAGATGGATGGAAGGAATGAGAAGTGAAGGTGGGAGGGAAATAGGGGGAGGATGAGAGGGGTTTGGAGGGGAAGGAAGGGGTGGAAGGTAAGAAAGGAAAGGAAGGATAAAAATGGGGAAGAGACAAAGGTCAGGTTAGGAGAAAAGCATGAGAAACAGAGGAAAGGGAGAGAGGAGGAAGGGAAGGAAGGAAGGAATAAAAGGGAAGAGAGGGAAGATGATAGATAGGGGACAGATGTAGGAAAGGGAGATGCAGGGAAGCGTGAGACGAGGGGAGAGAGATAAGAGAAAAAGAGTGAAAAAAGATAGGGAAGGGAGGAAGGTGGAGGAAAGAGAGGAAAGATGAGGAAGATGGTAGAGATGAAAGCTGGGAGAAAAAGAGGGAAGAGGAAGGAAGGTGATAAAACACGAGAGAGAGAGAGAGAGAGAGAGAGAGAGAGAGAGAGAGAGAGAGTGAGACAGAGAGAGAGAGAGAAGGGGGGGGGCAGACAATTACTCACTCCGCGTGCCGTCTCCTTTCACCACCACCCGCATGCACAGCTTCCATCCCCCCCCTCTCTCTCTCTCTCTCTCTTTTATTGATAGATACATATAGGTACATAGATATAGATATACAGATAGACAGACAGGTATAGATAGCTGTACTGTAGATAGATTCTGTTAATGCTAGAAGTAGGAGTAGCAGTTAAAGTAGTAGTAGTAGTAGTAGTAGTAGTAATAGTAGTAGTAGTAGTAGTAGTAGTAGAATAGTGATAGTAGTACGGCAGAATAAGATTAGTACTGGTGGTAATAGGTAGTAATAGTAGTGGCAGGCAGCAGTGCTGAGAAGAATCACCTCGACTTGCTACCCTCACCTTCCTCCCCTTCATCTAACCTTCCATTCCCTACCCATCCCCCTACCCCATCCCGACATCTCCCTCCCTCTCTCCTTCCATCCCCCTCCTTCATAATCTTTCCCTTCACTTCATTTGTTTGCCTTTTCACCTTCCCATCCCTCTCTTCTTCCCTATTTCTTCTCTTCTCCCCTTCTCCATATCCCTTCCACTCCCTATTCCTCCTCCGCTCATCTCCCCTTCCATCCCTTCCCCTCTTACCTTCTCTTTACCTCTTCCCGTCTCTCCCCTCACTTTCTAAAAACTACCCCTTTCATCCCTTCTCCTCTTCTGGCCTCTCCTCTCCTCTCATCCCTTTCCACAGCCAATCCTCCCCGCATATCGACTCCAACCCCTACCTTACCCTTTCATCCCTTATCGCTCCTCTTCCTCCTCTCCTCACTTCCCTTCTTCCCTTCATTTCTCCTCCTATCTCTTTAGTCACCTCTCTCCGTCCTTCCCTCTCTTCTCTTCCCCTCTCCTTCCATCTTAACTCTCTTCATTTCCCCCTCCACTCCTCTCTATTTCCTTCCCCATCTATCTCATGTCTCTTTTTTTTCCCCTCCACTTCTCTCCCTTTCCACCTCCTTCCGCACCTCTCTCCCTCTTTCCCTCTCTTCCCTTCCCCTGCCCACATCCCTTCCAGCGTCACCCACATGCATATTTTTCACACTTCAAGTCTCGTCAATATGTTCCTTTCTCGCCTCCTCTCAGCCTACCCATGCGTTCCTCTCTGCTTACCCATGCGTCCCTACCCCATTAATTTACCCTAAGGCGTTCTAGGAGAGAGAGAGAGAGAGAGAGAGAGAGAGAGAGAGAGAGAGTCACAAGCAAAAGGAAGCACTAAACAGGGCCTTCCAAGACAGCCAATGACAAACAACCTTCGCTCTAAGTGGGCAAATTACTGAGCTCATGGGGTGAGGAATGTGATGGGGAGGAAATGGGGACGGGAGGTAGGAGGAGCGGTGCCTGGGGGAAGGAGGGAAGAGGGGAAGGAAAACAGAGAAGGGAGAGAGCTGGGAAGAGGAGGGAGGGGAGAGTAAGGGAGAAGGGAAATGTCAAGGGAAGGGAGAAGGAGAGGGGAAGGAAACAGGAAGGGACTTGAGGAGGAAGGAAGGGAGGGAAAGAGGGACAGGGAGTTGGGATGAGACGAAGGGAAGGAGAGATGGGCAGTTGGGAAAGGGAGATGGAAAGAGGGATGAGGAGCTGAGGAAGGAAAGTTTGGAAGGAGAGGTATGGAAGGAGGAAGAAGGAATCTGGGAGGAAGTGAAAAGAGTGGTGGAGGAAGAGGGTATGAATGGAAGGGGTAGTGGGGGTAGTGGAAAAGAGAGAGAGAGAGAGAGAGAGAGACGCATCCCCCTTACACTCATCCCACCCATCCCCATAAATACTAAAATAATTGTGTCCTCGGGGAAAGATAAGATTTAGGGCAAGATGATAAGGGAGATGGAGAGTGAGGAAGGGCAACAGGGAGGAAGACTGAGATATGGGGTGTGTAAATATACTTGGCTAGAAGGCTTAGATCTGGTCTTTACAAATCACATTACTTCTAGTGGACGGTTTATTAGTAGAATTAAATAGTCTTGTTTTAGCATGTATAAAATGGCGTTACATCAGTCCTCAGTAATTCCTTCACGACTAAGCAACCCACATTAAACCTTAACAAAATCGTCTGGATGTAGTAAGTATTAAGTGGGGTTAGATGCAGCCTTGAAAAATACCATCCCTATTCAAGAACATTCAATTATGCTTCGTGAAATCGTTTGGATGTAGCAAATATAAGCAGGACATACAGCCTTTGATAATCTCTTCAAATTATAACACAGTTGGGTTTAAGAAAATCGTCTGTGTGTAACAACTATAAAAGGAGTAATGTACAGCCTTTACAAATATTTTCAGTACTAGAAAAAAATAATATAAAATAACATCGTCCGGATGTAGCAGGTATAAATAAGGTTAGATGCTGCCTTTACAAATCCTTTACTATCAGAAACCTCTAAGCTGAATAAAATCGTCTGGATGTAGCAAGAACGAATAGCGCTACTTACATCCTTTACTGATCCCTTTACTACCAGAAGACCTATTGCGCTAAATAAAATCGCCTGGATGTTGTCAGTATACAGTTAAGTTCTTCATTTAATCCCCTCCCTACCAAAAGACTCAATCCAGCCCAATGATTAGATTGGTTGTAGCAATTATATATACAAGAAAACCCAATACAGCCTTCATTAATCCCTTCGGTATCAAAAATCTAATAATCTGACTAAAAACGTCTGGAAATAGTCAGTATAAAATTCAAATATGGGACCACAGGCTGAAGGTCTCATCACTTCACTCCAATGACGCAATTTTATAGTCGGTATCTCTACAATTAAAAGCTTTCGAGGGATGTAATAAATGAGCAGGTATATTACAGCCTTCAAAAAACTCCATAAGTACGAGTTTTTCCCTTAATATAAAATCGTCTGGATGTTACGTGAAATCGGTAAAAAAAAACAAAAAAAAAATAGGTTCAAGGATTGAAGGGATCAGCGAGATGGACAGGTGGAGTGCGGAAGGTGGAGGGATGTGTGGAGTGCGAAAGGTGGAGGGATGTGTGGAGTACTGCACATCTCTTCCACGCAGACTCCTCCCCCTACCCCCACCCCCACTCCACTCCACCACACGACCAGCACCACCACCATCCTTCCCTTCCCCACCACCTTCGTCCCCTAGGTTTCTTCCACTTTTACCCGCTCCCTCCATCATCCTCCCCTCCTCCACAACCTTAATTTCCTCCAATTCTGCCTTTCTACCTCCATCGACTCTCTCTCCACAATTATCAAAGTTTCCTCCAATCCTACTCCCTCCGTCCACCATCCTTCCCTCCTCCACTGCCTTCTCTCCTACGTTTTCTCCGCTTCTGACCCCTCCCTCCACCGTCACCCTTGACCTTTCCATCACCTCACTCCCTTACAAGATCAAGAGATCTTCCCTAACCTCACTAAAACCGTCTGGAAGTAGTGAAAACCAACTGAAAAAGACGTGCCGCAGGAGCTAAGCCACACAGCATAGTTAACTCTACAAGGCAGCATTATCTGACTAATATCCCCTAAGTTGACTGAAACCGTCTGGCCTTAGCAAGAACATAAGTCATCATGACGTGCTGAAGGAGATACCGTCAAGCAGCATTAAAAAAAAGTACTAATAGTCACAAATCCTAACCTCGTGGTATCATGTGCTATCCCTTTACTACGAAAAGTTCCTCCAAGCTAAATTAAACCGTACGGATATAAGCAGAATAAAACCTAGCATGACAATCATAATTATGGAATCAAAAAGTAAAAATGATGATGATAATAATAATAATAATAATAATAATAATAATAATAATAATACATAATGTTACTTGGTAAAAAGTCACATATCATCCCAACTACATATCGCACTGCAGAGTAACCCCTACATTACGAGAAGTTCCTCAAAGCTGAATAAAGCCGTACAGAAAAAAATAAATAAATAAAATAGCAAAATAATCGCACTAAAGGAGTCAGAGATTTAGTAATAACAATACATAATGTCAATACGCAGAAGAGGCCAACCCCTTCACTACGAGTCTCCTCGACGTTGAATAAAAAATAAAGTATAAGACAATCGTAGTGAAAGTCAGAGAGTCCAAGTTTCAATAATAACAACACATGATGTCAATATGTAGACAATATCATGCATACAAACTACATATCGCATTGTAGATTAACCCCTTCATTACGAGAAGTTCCCCTTGAGCCAAAAAAAAAAAAAAAAAGGTAAAAGACAATCGTAGTGAAGAGGTCATTCTAGACAATATAAAAGTCATATCCATTCTAACTACATATCGAATTATAGTCTAATCCTTTGGTTAAATGTTCCTCTAAAAGAAAAAAAAAATAGTCTGGGAGTAGCAAGAATAAAGCATCGGAAAACAATCGTCGTGAGATAATTACTGCCAACCTAACTAACATCTATAAATACGTATCAACAAAGTAATTATCAGTCTGACCACGTGGCATTTTCAGCTTGCACCCTTCAGTACTGGTGCTGAAGAGGAACGCCTACAAGTGGTGACATCAACATGATCGAGCGGCTGGACTGCAAGGTTATACGCGCATCCCTTAACTACATCCCCATCCCCCGAAAAGCGGCTGGTGGACTGCAGGAGAAGGGCAATTTAAGCCTGCAGTCCACCGGGTTCTCGTTTCAGATGTGTCTAGGCCCACAACAAGATCAACAAGCGTGGCAAGAAGAAAACGGAAAAAGAAACTCGTAATGAAAGCGATAAAAAAAGGTACGGTATAAATGATATCAATACTCATCAGGGTCGCCGCTATCTTGACCACGTGGTACTTCAAGCTCTCAATCTTTAACACAGGTCATCCAAGTTCAATAGTCTACAGTCAGCAAGAACAATAACAATAAACATTACCGCAGTAAGCAGCTAAAGAAATGAACAGATTACGTACCATAACAGAAATCAATTATATCTCCACTTACCTTACACGTCTTTTTGTGGAATGTGGAGGGAGTGCAATGTGGAGGGGTGAGGCTGGGAGAGTTATTGGCTCTTGCGCCTCCTCCCCCCTCCCCCCCGGACAGACTCCCCCTAAACAACCAACCCCCCTCCCTATCACCTCCTCCCTCCCTCCCCTCCCCTATCACCTCTGTATCCCTCCGCCTACTCTCTCCACCCCCTCCGCGAAAGAAAGTGCAGCAGGTCACAGAACTCAACAGGACTCCCTCTCCTCAAATCTTCAACCTACAGAGGTCATCTTACCTTAAGTAACTTGTGTTATTGATAGGACGAATCTGCATTAATACTCCTGTGCTATCGATAGGATAAATCTACCTTTTCTCCTCCCTTCCCTCCCTCAACCCCTCTCTTCCAACTATCCCCCTCCCCCATTCCCTCCTCTTCCTTCCTTTGTCTCTCCGTCTCCAGACCCTCCACTTAACCCATCTCTCGCTCGTGTCAAAACATATCGCTAATCTCTTTAAACAAATCCACAAAGCTCCTTAATAAAACTGCCTTAACCTTACCATTATATCCTCATTAAGAGCTATATCATATCACAGGACATAAAAGATCTTTTACTTGTCTTATCATGAGGTTATGTTTGGTCCATTACCATATATTGAATGAACTATGCCTGAGAAAAAAATAAGTAAACTCACTGAAATACTTCGACGTAATTGCCCCACCTGTAAGCATAGGTCATCGAGAAGTCATATTCGTAGGCACGCTTTCATAATGATCGTACAGTTGAACATAAGAACATAAGAAGAGAGGATAACTGCAGTAGGCCGGTTGGCCCATGCTAGGCAGCTCCTAGAAGAGTAACTGAACTACTAGAATGAGATAAGGACAGCAAAGAAGAAGGCTCTCCCCCGCCCTCCAAACCCTCCAGCCGAAGCCGGCAGGAAAAAGTCAGAAAGAACACCACGCCGTATAGAAAAACTGGCGTGGACATTTTACAGGAAAGTGTGAAAGGAGAATAGAGACTATCATAGTGTAACCTGAAAAGAAAATTTATTTTTGAATTAGTATTGGTTATAATATTTTCTTCATTCTATATCCACCCTTTATTTGTCATATGCTTATCTAGCCTATGCTTGAAACTCTCAATGGAAGAGGCAGCAACTACTTTACTAGGTAGCTTATTCCATTCGTCTACTACTCTATTAAGATTTCATTTAAGAGTTTGATTCTAGCTTTTAACCACATTTTTGTAAGCATGGAAAATGTAGCTTTCGATGTTTGTTAACTGGCACCGAAGGAGACGCCTTTATTTAGCTGGATGTAATCGTTAGGCGGTAGGAATATATTGAGGTGTGACCGTGATGAACGAACTGGGTGACACGTTTCTCATCCCCACAGAACAGGACGACTCTTCTAAAATATTTTACAACAGGAAGATCTCTTACACTGACAGAATTACCAGAAACTGTTTAGTAATTAGGGTATGATCACAAAGGAAGAAAACTACCTTCTCGTGAGTTAACAGCACCGATCGGCACTGACAAGAGTCACGTGACCATACGAGCACATATGGCTGCACACAGTCCAAGGCAGCGTGCTAAGCTTATCGTCTATTGAATCTCTCTCTCTCTCTCTCTCTCTCTCTCTCTCTCTCTCTCTCTCTCTCTCTACATATATATATATATATATATATATATATATATATATATATATCTCTAAATATATATATTATATATAAATGATGGTCACTGAATCATCACAACATAGCAAAATAAATGCCCAGGCACCCATACATGTACACCCGAGGAAAGTTCCGCCTTATACACCTGCCTGCCAGTTCGGACCTTTATGCCAGACGCTCAAAAGACTGATACCACTGTGTGGGAGGGAAGAGGTTAAGGGAGGAGGAAGGCTGGGGAAGCTGATAGTTCCTACCCTTCCCTCTTCCATTCCCTACCTTCTCACACAGTTACCAGATAGATGAATGATGGTTACTGCTTCGCTACCACTTGTCTTACATTTACTATTTCGAAGTGGTGGGCGATTGTAAACGCGTAACTTTCCTCGGTACATTTATTTTTCTACACGATGTAGCCCATTTCATGATCTGGTCAGTAAATTTACTCAAACTGCTCAGCTCTAAAACTGTGTCATAAACGGAGCATAAGACCAATTCCTATTATATGATTATTTATTCGCCCTTGAAATGGACGACGAGGGACCACTCCTAATATAAATAAGTCGTACTCGCGGTATTCTTTTATTTCATTCATGCTATCCTGGCAGTTTTATTCCACTTCGTAAGGACTTCTAGTAGCGAAGAGGTAAATGGAAGTTATGTCTAACCCCTCCAGTTCGATAGCCTACCCTTAGCTAAATGAAATCGTCAGAATGAAGCGAGAATCAACTAAAATATTACGTCACAGACTGAAAGGATTCAGGGTTAAAAAGGATCATCTCTAGAATGAATATTACACATTTCAGAGGTTCTCCCATGGGCCGTTATGTATAAAACTTCACCCACTTTAGTTTTGCATACGAGCATAAGAAAAAAAAATAACTGCAGTAGACCATGCTAGGCAGCTTCTAAGAGAGTATGACTGAATTACTAGAATAAGCAAAGGATAGAAAAGAAGAACGTTCCCCCCGCCCACCAAATCCCCCAGCCAAAACCGGCGGGAAAAGTGAAAAAGAACACCACGCAATACAGAAAAACTAACGTGGAAATTTTATAGGAAAGTTCGAAAGGGAAAAGACAGTATACGGCCGTTTGTATGTGTTTTCATCTTCACCCATACAACTAAGAAGCACTTCAAAGCCAAACTAGAGTGACTTACAGTCTGAGAATACGACAGAATAAAATCTGTCTTTAGCCAGAAGCATTAAGCTCGACGGACGTACAAAGAATACAAAGGAAATCAAACAACAGATTTGGTTGTTCTCTCGATGCTGTTTGTTACGGAAAAGACAATGACCATGATCTCTAATGCTATAAGGTGAAGATAAGGATAGCAGTGCAAGAAGGCTGTCTCTTATGGGCTCGATCATATCGCCTGTATGTCACTCTGTTTCCTACCAATAATTAAGGACCCTGGAGGTTTACGGTATTCATTGTAAAAACTGGCCAAGACCATTCACCAATTCATGCACAGAATGTGAGCTGGGGTAAGGATGTGGGGATGAAGGTGGAGGGGGACGAGGTAGAGTGTAGGGATGAAGAAAGGAGGGATGGGGGGATGGGAGGATAGATCGTAGTGGTGTGGGGTGAAATAACAGTGATAATGGTGTGGGAAGGAGGCATGGGAATCGCCAATCAAATAGGCCTAGAGTAGATAATTGTCTGTCTATTGTTTATCTATCTGTAAGTTTGTCTGTTTACCCTCCATTTGCCTGTTTTTTCTGTTTTTCTACTTATCTGTATTGGACTATCTGTTTATAGATCTTAATTTCCATCCGACAGCCTGTTACAATAAATAATTGTATGCCTGTTATTTATCTATGTGTGTTTGTCTGTTTACCGTCCATGTCTAATTTTTATCTACTTATCTGAGTCGGACTATCTACCTATCAAAAGATATTTCCATCCCTCGGCCTGTCTATCTATCTGTCAATCAATTTTTCTCTTTACTTGTCTATCTATCTATCAAAGTGTGGAAAGGCATGGGACTCGCCAGTCTAACAGGCCTACAGTAGATAATGACTACCTCTGTCTGCCTGTCTGTTGTTTATCTGTCTGGCTGTCTACCTGTGTATCTACCGTTTGTCACTCAGTTTATTTACCGGTATCTGCTTGTCTGTCTCCTTGTCTGTCTAACTAACTAGCTATCCCTCTGTCTCTATACATTTACCTATCTACCGTGTATCTGTACTCCCACTTCCCTTTTCCACCACCCACAGCCACCCCAGTCTGTCTTACCCACTCCTTTCCATCCAGAACACCCTTTTCTACCTTCCCATATGCCTCATTTACGGAGACTTCAGCTCTAGAACATAAAATTATCTACACTCATCTCCTGCACCTAATTTTACGAATGGAAAGAGGGTCCAAGCTGGGCCAAAACTGTTCTTTCCTCACATTCAACAAATAGCACCATGTTACGTTTTCCTTACTGGGTGGTAATCATATAACCACTTAGTAAACGCCTGGTGACCAAGTGGGTTTAGTCGCTCCAATGGGATATTGTCCATAAGAGTTATCGAGGAAGGGTTATGGTTTATTGCTCATAAGATGCCACTCATGGATGCGCGAATGGTCACACCTGTCATACATACCCGGACTAAGTAGCCTAGCCTCTGGTCTCTACGCTCCCGATGGATGAATGGATGAGTATAATAATCTTCCATCTGAAATACCTTTACATAACCGCGTTCATTATTTACCGACTTGTAAAATTTAAGTGAGCGTCCTCCCTCGAACACCATCCAGCCCCTTACCTTCCATCCCCAACCTCCCCTCGTACAGCGCAGATGAACGATTTTTTTTGTTTTTTTTTTTAAGCTGGGATGGATTCCTCTGAGTTAAGCTGATCGTCTGGCGTTGGTTGAATTAGAGCACCATCATCATCATCATTACCAACCATCATTACCATCGTCGTTGTCGTCATCATCATCATCATCATCAAAACCTTTATTCCTTTCTAACGATGGGACGAGGTGAAAGAAAATAATGCTCTGTCTTGGAATGTTGGATTTTTCCCCCCCAAGTTATCCAGACTAAACTAAAAAGGTCGCATATGACGACCAAAGGATTAATTGTGTGTGTGTGTGTGTGTGTGTGTGTGTGTGTGTGTGTGTGTGTGTGTGTGTGTGTGTGTGTGTGTGTGTGTGTGTGTGTGTGTGTGTGTGTAGGGGGAAGGGAGGATGGGTTTGCACGGTAGAAGGGGCAATGACCGTATTCTTGTGTATTATTATTACTATTTTTCTTTTTACATTGGTCGGAGTGTTGAAATAAAGGTTTGCCATATATTTACGTTACTAGTCTTAGGGGTAATGTTGGTAGTAAAGATGGTATTAACACTGCTTATTTATGCTGATGAGAGAGAGAGACAGAGACAGACAGACAGAAGCAGTGCAGTAACAGCTCCAACACTATCAACAGTACGGAAAGGAATAAATGTATTAAGTCCTTCACATGATCCAGAAGCATTTCGGGGAGGTCGTGTCCGTCTGTCACTCACAAATACTTTTCGAACGCGAGGTGTTTCCCGCAGACTTCAAGGAACTTCTATTTAGGATTCCTGATGATCCCGCATTAATGTACCTTTTTTTTACTTGTTTATTTTTATTACCGCCAAGCGATTTTATTCAAGTTACGAAGGAGCTAATGACGGTTGCATCTAATCTCTTCAGTTCCATACGGCTGAAGGTTGCAATGATGAAATAAAAAGTACTGTATCTAATATTACTGAAGGGATTAAGAGAAGCAGGGCAAAGAAAAGTCATAGGAGTACCAGCAATAACAGCAGGAGTAAGAGAAGCAGTAGACGCAGAAGCAACAGCAATAGTAATAGGAGTCAGCGTCGAAGGAGGCACAGCAGGTGAGTGAGGTGGGAAGGGTCAACTCTACCGCGACCTGTCCACCAGCCTCGAACAGAAGGAGCAGTAGCAGTAGCAGTAAGAGAAGAAAAACACGTAGCAGTAAAGGCAAGAGAAGCCGTGGATGCAGTGACAGGAGCAGTAATAGCAGAAGTAAGAACAGGAGGCGTGGAAGCCGTAAAGTAACATGAATGGCAGAAACATTAACAACACAAGAAGCATTGACAGATGTTGAAGCTGTGGCAGATGCAGTCAAGGTGAGAAGCACCAGTCGAACTATAGCAGTGAAATAAGTAACAGGAGCAGCACGGGGAGCAGTGAGCAGCAATAACAGTAGCAGTAAGCAGTCAGAGTCACAGCAGGTGGGTGAGGGGTGAGTGAGGTGGGTGGGGTCAGCTCTTCCGCGACCCGTCCACCGGCCTGGAACAGATTTCTCAGTGGCCTCAACCCCTGGATGACGACGGGGCACCTTGGGGCCACGGCAGGAAGGCGAGGCAGGGGACTGGAACGAAGGGATGGAGGGATCACAGGTGGAATAGGATGAAGGATGAGAAGTGAAGAGGTCAGTGGAAGAAAGAGGGAAAAGGAGAAAGTAGAGATGAAAAGATACAGAAATAAGCCTGGAAAGGATCGGAGAATAAAGAGGGTAAAGTGCAAAAAAAAAAGGGGGGTGAAAAAATATAGATGAAAGAGAGAAGAAGGACACTAATACTGGGGTCACAGCTAGAAAGGGAGGAACGGTAGTGGACAGGAGGGATGGAGGGATTACAAATGGAGAATAATGAGAGAATATGGGTGGAGAGGAGAGGAAAGGGCTGGAAAAAGAGAGATGAGAAGGGCAACAAGTGGAACAGAAAGAAGAGGGGGACACCTACAAGGGAAGAGGAAAGGTGAGGATGGATGGAATGAAAGCATACAGGTATATACTCGTAAGAGAGGAAGGTGAAAAATAAAAGTGTAAAAAGTGCAATTAGAACAAAGACTAAGTGGAAAGTTGGGTAGAAAGAGAGAAGAGGGGTGAAAATAGAGGCGAGGGATGAAAAAGAGGAGACAGGTGAAAAAGAGGGGAGAGGGGTGAAAAAAGAGAGCAGAGGTGGAAAATATGTGGGGAAAATAGAGGCACCTTGCTACCATGACAGGAAGGAGGGGAGGAACGGTGCAAGAGAGTGGAACGGACAAGGGAAAGAAAAGTGAAAAAGAGAGTTAACAGGTGGAAAAGAGAACAGGAGAAAAAAAAAAAAGGTCAAGTGATAAAAGATGCAATGGGAAAGGGGGGAAATATGGCTGACAAATGGAAATGAGACAGAGAGAGAGAAAAAAAAAAAGGCGAACGAAAATGGGGGGAAAGAGAGTGACAGGTGCAAAAGAGTGAGAGATGAAAAAGAATGAAGCGAGGTGGAAAAGTTCGAAGGTAAAAAAGACGAAGGTAAAATACTGCTTGAAAAGAGACAGGAATGGGAAAAAGAGAAACGAAATGAAAAATAAGGCGAAAAATATAAAGGACTGCGAGGAAGAACGGATAACTTAATGAAAATAAATAATGGTATGAAGTATGACAGAGAAACATAATATATTACATCAAACAAAGGTGTAAACAGAATGAGGAGAAAATGAATGTGTAAAAATTATTATCAGTGAGATAGGCTGAAAGATGCAATTCTGAAGGGTATCAAAGCAAGATCTTACTTAGGGGACAGCTAACGAGGCAATATTAAGGGTAGATAATTGTGCAAGATGGATAATTGTGTAAGGAAAGTGGAATTAAGAAGCAAGGAAGAGAAAGAAGCAAGCAGAGAGATGAAAGTAAGGAACAGAAATGTGAGAGTAGATAGGTGGATATATGAATGGATCAAAACACACGAAAAGGCTTTGATGTGTAATGAATATATACTATCCATGTCATACTATCCACCTGTTTATCTATCTACCTATCTATCTAAATAAAATATAGAAACAGAGAGAGAGAGAGAGAGAGAGAGGGAGAGAGAGAGAGAGAGAGACCCGACAATAAAAGGTGAACATTGACAGATTACTAAATCCCAGGGTCACCAGAGTACCACGCATTCCACCAGCTTTTCCACACAACTCTACATATGTGTGTGTGTGTGTGTGTGTGTGTGTGTGTGTGTGTGTGTGTGTGTGTGTGTGTGTGTGTGTGTGTGTGTGTGTGTGTGTGTGTGTGTGTGTGTGTGTGTGTGTGTGTGTGTGTGTGTGTGTGTGTGTGTGTGTGTGTGTGTGTGTGTGTGTGTGTGTGTGTGTGTCCCACGACACCAAATCTCAAACGCAATGATTCTCGAAATAAACAAATCTTCCTTCTTTTTTATTACTGTTCGATATTCTTCACATGGGAAATTTTGCAACATGCTATGGTTTACTTAGTGTTTTTCTGTACAAAATAGCACTATGAGGCAATTCTGTATGTAAGATAGATAGATAGATAGATAGATAGAGAGAGAGAGAGAGAGAGAGAGAGAGAGAGAGAGAAAGGGGTCAGTCAGTAGGTAAGGACAGGATAAGGATCACCGAGGAGGGAGAGGAAGGAGTGAAGGGAGGGAAGAAGGGAGGGGAGGGGAAGGGAGGGATGGGGAGAGGAAGGGAGGCGGGAGGGGGAGAACAGGAATAGGGAGGTCAAAGGTCAAGAGCGATGGACGGGTCACTGGCCACATCCGGAGAGAGAGAGAGAGAGAGAGAGAGAGAGAGTGTGTGTGTGTGTGTGTGTGTGTGTGTGTGTGTGTGTGTGTGTGTGTGTGTGTGTGTGTGTGTGTGTGTGTGTGTGTGTGTGTGTGTGTGTGTGTGAAAAAGAATTGTCACCCCCATTCATCCACCCAACCATCCTATTTGCACTGGACTCAGGCTGGTCAAAAACAAGAAAATTATGAGGTTGGGGACGGAGTGGGATGGTAATTCTAAAACAGAAAAATGAATAAACAAAAAAAAGGTATGACTATGGATCGCATTCTGATTGGTTTGTACATTTCTTAACATCTCTTCCCTAGCGATTTATTCTGCCCAATACATCTCAGTACCCTCTTGTATATAATTAGTGCAAAGCTATATAAATCGCATAAAACATTTGTTGGTGATACTCAAAATAATTCGCCAAGGAAGAGGTGTTACGATGCCACCTGTTCCACTTAAAATGCAGTCCTATGTGTCGTCTTCTGAGTGGTTCTGGTGATTTAGTAACTCTTCTTTCTTAGCGATTTATTCTGCATATTACACCTCATTACCCTCTTGTATACTCATGATGCAATGTATGTCAATCTAAAACAATAAAAATGCCATCCAAGAGACTGCTAAGGTGTGATGTGTTAAATGAATCGCTGAGGATGATGTACTATGAAAACCCCTCATGCAGCGTTGTATGCAGGTCCTAAACAGACGATGGTGATGCGAGGAACCCCTTCATGTGCTGACACTGACATAATCAGGCGGCTCGACTGCCTGGTTATTCAAACGTCCCTCAATTACCTCCCTCTCCCCCGGAATACGGATAGTGGACTGTAGAAGGAGGGTAACTTAAACCTCTAGTCCACGGGGTTCACGTTTCATATGAGCATGAGGGCATACAACAACAATAACAACAACAACAACAAACCTACAACAGCAGCGAGAAGGTAAGGCAAACGTAAGTCAAGGAGGAATGGAAGTTATGTCATGGTCGGCTGGGCGGTTTGATCCCCCTCCCCTTCCTCCTCTCCCCCTCTCACTTTTCCTCCTCTATTCCCTCTTCCCTCACTCTCCTCTCTCTTTCCTGCTTTCTATCTTTACTTTTGACCCACAGAAGAGTTATAGCAGTTGGAACGTATCCTATACCAAGCAACCTCGCAAGGACCAACAGATTAGTTACTGTTTGCCCTCCTTTGTACTCCTTGCCTATAAATCGTCCTTTCACATAAAATTTCCATGTCATTTTTTTCTACGTTGTGTTGTGTCCCTTTCCACTTTTTCCTGCCGGGATTGTCTTGAGGGTTCGGTATGCGGGAGAGAGCCTTCTTCTTTGCTATATATATATATATATATATATATATATATATATATATATATATATATATATATATATATATATATATATATATATTTAGTTGTCTAGCCACATTCTTATAGAAGCAGCCTAGAGTGGTTCACCCGGCCAACTGCAGTTTTCCCCTTTTCGCTATACACTCCCTCTTCTGTCTTTCCTTCCTTCATTCTGTCCTCTTCCTTCTGCCTGTGGGTGACTCTACACTGAATGACAAGCCAAATGGTTTCCTGTACACCAGGAAACCATTTACTACGCTGGGTGGTAACCATATAACCAAACTTTGGAGCCTGGTGGTTTAGTGTGTAATTATTGTGCTCCAGTCGGACTGAGCCGGTGAAGGTTTATATCCAAGGGATGGTTGGGGTTTACTGCTCACGTAATGCCACTCAGGGATGAGTGAGGCTGGTCACTCTCATCTTAAATGTCGGGACCAACTGCCTAGCCCCGGGCTCCTACGCTCCTCATGGGGCAATGTAGGATTGGATGATGGATGGATGGATGGACTTATGTTCTTATGTCCTTTATACTCCCCCCTACATCCCATTTTCATTCTCCCCCACTCACCACGTCCCAACGCCCCCTCCTTTAATTCCCCTTCCCTTCCTCGCCCCCTCGTCCTCCCTCCCCTCATCGTCCCCCACTTCTATCCTGTGTGGGAAATTCTGTAATGGCTGTTCCTGAAGGCGTTCCGCTGGCTGCCTCAGATAGTGGAGGGAGCAGAGGAAGGGCAGCGAGGGAAGGACAGGTGGACGAGGCACAACAGCAGGTGCACAAGAAAAAAGAGACGGAAAAATATAAGCACAATATTAACAGATGATAAAGGGACTAACGATGAAAAAGAGACGGAAAAATATAAGCACAATTTAAACAGATAATGAAGGGAATAACGATGAAAAAGAGGCGGAAAAATATAAGCACAATATAAACAGATAATAAAGGAAATAACAATGAAAGACATGTTGTTCCACGCAAGGCACCTTCTGACACTAAAGATATATACTGAAAATTAAATACATGAATGAAAATGTAGTGAAAAAGAGAAGAAGGAAATCAGAAGAAAAATGGAGGCATATGAAGGAAAGAAGGTGGACACGGGGACAATGAGCAAATGAAAATGGAAAACAGATCTGGAAGGACTGATGCACGTATAAGATGAGAGAGAGAGAGAGAGAGGGGGGGAGGGGAGGAACAGGTGGATGGCAAAGCAGGTGGAATGGAGGAAGCACGTGCGACGGAAGCATGGTGAGTGAACAACAAAAAAATAGAGGTGATAATTTTTGAGGAATGTCATATCTAGAGTAATAGTATGAACACGAAAAGTATGACGCTATTTACAATTTAAACCTTCATCATGATCACGACTTTAGTTCTCCTATCGCCCACCATCCACTCACTCGATGTAATGCTGCCTTCAGGTGACTCTCCACTGAAGACAAGCGTAATGTTTCATGTAAACCAGGAAACCATTTACTGCATTGGGTGGCCACCTTAAAACCAAATGACGCCTATTTGTTTAGTGAGTTACGACGCTCCAGCTGTATTGAATTAGATTTACATTTAAAGTGTTTGGGGTTTATTGCTCATATAATGCCACTCGGGATCGAGTGAGGCTGGTCACTCTCCTTAAATGTCGGGACTTAAGTAGCCTATCCCAGGATCCAACGCTCCTGATGGAAAAAAAAAAAATGGATGACGGATAGATGGATGGATGGACGGAAATACCTCTCGCAACGAAGGGATTAATAAATCCTATATCAAAGTCAACTAAGGCGAAAAGTCTCTCTCAAAAAAAGGAAAAGAAAAGAAAAACTCATATCATGGCAAAAAGTAATTTTAAAGATACTACAGTACAGAAAGGGGCCAGTAAACATAGATATATTGTAGCATGACTTTCTCGTTACACAACGCCCCTTTCAAATAAATTAAGTACAACCACTTTCCTACACTGTATGAGAACCGAGGGAGAGAGAGAAAGAGATAGAGAGAGAGAGAGAGAGTTACAGAGAGTTACACAGATACACAGACCACACAGACCTTACGGTCCCTACGAGGTGGTCTGGCCTTAATCCTAATATAGTGCATAGGAGCAGGAGAAAAGGATAGCACAGCAGAAGGCTCTCTCCCCAACCCTCCAGACCCTCCGGCACTTGCCGTACAGGAAACAAGAGAGGAAGTAATACCTTGCAGGAATGAAAAACCTGAAGGAATTTTATAGGATCGGCAGAAGTAGTATAATATGGAAAAGGAAAATTTGGGCATACAGCCACATACTTACTCTATGCATACAATTTTTTTTTTTTTTTAATCAGAAGTTGAACAGAATTTGTATCTATTTTATATATTCTAAAATATTGTCTGTGTCTAATAGACACAAGAATGCAGACGCGAATATTCAATAATTGCTCCATCCTAACTAAACGATACTAACTGCGTCGAGATACATGTCCAGTCTCTTTTTAAATATATTTATGGTACCACTCTCAATCACATTCCCAGGGAGTTTATTCCATTCGCTTACAACAGAGTAAGTGAAGAAGTTTTTGGTTGTATCAAGATTAGCCCTCCTTGCTTGCAACTTCATACCATTTCCTCGAGTTACAGTCTCGGCAATTTCTGTGAATAGCTTGCTTGAATCAGTATTACTAAAGCCTTTTAGAATCTTAAAACATTCAATCAGTTGTCCTCTGAGTCTCCGTTTTCTAAGAGAGAGAGAGAGAGAGAGAGAATAATAATAATGATAATAATAATAATAATAATAATAATATTATTATTATTATTATTATTATGCAGAAACTCTCAAAATACATGTATTTTTCACTACACACTGTCTCTTTTCAAATTAATTTATGTAAAATATCATCCGACAACGTACGAAATCGATGAGTTCTGTAAATATAATAATGATAATAATAATAATAATAACAATAATAATAATAATAACAAAGCAGAAAATATCATAGCATGCACATTTTTCTCACTACAAACTGGCCTTTACAAATAAATTTACGCTAGGCGATTTTCCGACACAGAACGAAAAACCTGGAGCTCAAAAAGGATTTCTAGAAACCAATGCAGAATATAGCTAAACAAACCCATTTCCTCACTGCAAACCGTCCCCTTTTCAAATAAATTAAAGCTCAAATATTTTCCAACATTGTACGAAATCCGGGAACGAACTCCCTCTTACTGTAACATTGCACAGGGAAGACGTAACGAGGAAAAGGATGAACTGAAGTCTTTCATTGGCCTTAGAAGAGAACCTGATGTTGGAGAATAGGGAAGGAAGTTGTAAAAGGCAGTAATGACGTATGGGTTGGGGAGGGTGGAAAGGGAGAGAATGGGAAAGGGAAAGGGAGAGAGAAAGGGAGAAAAGAGATGAGGATTAGGGAGGAAAATAGTGGAGAGGAGGGGACACTGAGTAGGGGAAGGAAAAAAAGAAAGAGGGAGGGAGAAGGACAGGGAGAGAGGGAGGGACTGACAAGAAGGGGAAAGAAACAGAGAGAAGTTTCGCTGAGAAGAGAGAGAGAGAGAAGATTGAGGAAGGCGACGGGGGAAGAGGGACCTTTGGAGTCGAATTGTATAGACCTTGCGAAACAAAACTACAGGTTGGATGGCACTGCATTGTGTATTGTGATGTTGGAAAAAAGGAAATTACTGTCTCTATTTCTGATTATGCAAAAGAGATCAGAGTTTGTTACTGTTGGATTTTTATTGTGCCCTTTGTATGACGTCCGCTCAGGAGACTTTCTAATAGCGAAAGTGGTAGGACAATTTTTTTTTTTGTGTGTGTGTATGACAGAGAGAGAGAGAGAGAGAGAGAGCATTTCTAACACGACTTCTGACACTGTAAGAACAAGCACTTCTTAATATACCTAACTTATCAGTATCTCAGCTACCATCTAACACCATCAGACATCGTTTTTAACACCACTTCCAACACCAGCTATCACAACAGCCACATTAACCCATTATTGCCCAGGGTTTCTGTGCGAAGGATTATGCTGAAAGGTTATGAAGCGTACTGCCCTTCGCCGATCGGTTAACAGTCGCGAAGCTCGTAAGTCCGTACCTTCCTGGACTAAATGGTTCCGTCATCTGTTGAGGATACTGGGCGCAAATCGGTTAAGTAAGGTCAACTAACATCACATATAATGCCATCTAATAACAGCACCCATACCAGCTAACACCATTTCTAACAGCCTCTAATTCAATACAATAATCACAGGCAGGAAACAGCTGCATTATCTTTCAGTTTGGCGTTTCTGAGTGGGAAAACCGGGGAGAGAGAGAGAGAGAGAGATTACCTATGAGGGATATTTGTGAGGACAGGTGAGATTAATCAGGCTTATCCACCTGATTCCCATCTCTCTCTCTCTCTCTCTCTCTCTCTCTCTCTCTCTCTCTCTCACACACACACACACACACACACACACACACGCACACACATATAAACGAGTGTATGGAGGGATGTAGTGGAGAGATGTGAGTGAGGGATATGTGAGTTGGAGGGAGGGCAGCTGTGGAACTCGGTGGCTTGGTCGGTTTAATGCTAGTCCCACATTTGGAGGACTCTTTAATCGAATCCTTTCAACTTCCATTGAGTTTGTAGGGTGGACGCTCACTACCTAACGCCTTGACCGCCACAGTCCAATAACCAAGCCTACATCCAAGGCCTTGCCTACACCATTCCACCACCTACTTCACCCGTCATCTGCTTCACCACCTGTGCTTTGTATCTGACCTACCCTGGTCACAACCTCCCTTATGGCTTTGAGGGCATTTAAATGGCAGAGAACAGGGCGACATGGAGGCGATCTGCTTCCTCACGGGCTTTGTGTGTGTGTGTGTGGTGGACGGGTGAGTATGAGAACGCTGTTATCTGACCCGTATCTACCCTCAGGCGAGCAAGGTCAGAGTCATGATGCCGAAACAGAATACCGTAGATCATTTACTTTCTAACTCAATTTTACTTCAAAATTAAAACAAAACCAATATTCTGTGGCCATTTATAACACTCTATGTCTAAAGAATATTAATCTAGATTTGTGCTATAAACGAAATGGGAAATTTGAAGAAAACAGACGGAGAAATATTACATTTATAAATTTCCCCCTTCGACGTAAGAGTTAAAGGGACTAAGGGAGACAATTTCAGGAAGAATCTGAGCCTAACTTTCACCAAGAACAGAGTGGCCGTAGTAGTTCATTATTATCAAGAATCATCGCGTTTTATCATCATATTCACTTTAATATTTGCTCTAACTTGGTTCTGAAGTGTTTGGTACCCGTTTGGATAAATATGAAAGTATAAACGACCTATCGTATACATTCAGCTTAAGTAAAAGTGAATAAATGCGACCCCAGTGTTACGGGGAATTTTGCTCGAGGGCTTCTGTTTGTCACCTTGTTTGCGTCGTGGCCATGGTGGTGGTAGCGTGGCTTGAGCTATAACCTACATGAGGTGAGCAGTCCTGAAAACGGGCGCCTTCACAGAGTGACACCTACTATAGGCTATATGACCGCGTGGTGAAGCTGTCTGGTTATACAACAGAATGGGTATAAATTCCTTAGAAAATGTACAAAGAATGACGAAAATGGTTCATAATATTTGGAATCTATCACAATTAACGAAGACAACCTGAAAAGGCTAAATCTGCTCTCACTGGAAAGGCGTATGGTAATAAGTGAGTAATGATTACTTGACTGCTTACTGAAAGTCTTTAAGCCCCATATATCTGTCATCCACTGGTGCATGATGGTTAAGTGGAGGAACTGGCTTGAAGTTGGATATATATATATATATATATATATATATATATATATATATATATATATATATATATATACAGAGAGAGAGAGAGAGAGAGAGAGACAGAGACAGAGACAGAGAGAGTAGAGGGAAAGTTGTTTGTGCGGCTTTTCCTACTGTCCCCTTCCCGATTACCTTATATCTCCCACCTCCCTTCCTCCCCATCCCCTCCCTCTCTCTCTCTCTCTCTCTCTCTCTCTCTCTCTCTCCACCACCACCTCCACCAAATTGTCGTTTCTTCATTCTTTCATACTATAGGACTACCTTGCTGATTCGTAAGCTATCCTTCGCGGCCGATTTGTAACTAAGGGGGTCGACTCGTAACCAAGAAAGGCAATTCGTAATTAAGGTTCTTTCAGTTTAGGTTAGATTTTTTTTTCTATGTTCATTCGTTATGAGTTTTATAGTCTGTACGCTGTTCATCAGTATTAAATTTTCTCTCTTACAAGCCATAAAGGGATTCTTTCTTATGTGCTGTTCCGGCTAGTAATTCCTGATCAGAATTTTGCAATATCTCCTACAAAATTACACTGGATGTTCGTAATACTGAAAGCAATAAGAGTAAGTCAAGTAACAGGGACGGGCGAGACAGTCCCAAACAACAGGTTCACTTCTCTGGTTGAGTTGACCTGCTCACGGTTTGGTATTTGGCCCACTCAGTACCTCTCAGTCACGCTGGCTTTCACACTTATCTCCTTAAAGCCCCAAACATTTTGTGTATCGACTTTTTTTTTTTTCTGTACTCGTCTGTCAAGAGGTTGATTATCTGTACCTATAATTCGTGGTATTTTTCTGTTTTCCCGACCAGAATTTTCCCATTATTGAAAACTTTACTTCATTCTGGTTCACTGTGATGACATTTTGTATCTTATTCGTGTCAGTTTTCAAAGGATTTTTGGGAGAAACTTTTCGCGCTGTTGGTGCTGGATATAGTTATAATGAACTCCCTTAATACTCTATATCCTCCCGGAGTTGAGTAAAATCGCTTGCACACAGCTAGAATAAAACAGCAGTGTCACTGGATTCAAGGAGTTAAGACATTATAAATGAGATTCTGGAACGATTGTAATGGAAGGTGGCGACCATCATCCTCCACTCTTCTTTCATCTTATCATTCTTTTTCTTTGCCTTCCTCCTCTCTTCATATTTCTCCCATCTTTTTTGTCACTTTTTATTACTCTTGTTTCCTTTTCAGGTGGTTTTACATTGAGTGACAAGCCTAATTGTTTCCTGTACAGGCTACCAGGAAACCATTTACATTGCTGGGTGGTAACCATATAATCAACCCACACGTGTTCCCTACGTGTCAACAAGTGGGTTGGCGGAGGGTTAGTCCCCCTCTCCGTAAAATAACTACCGTAAAGTATCTCGAAGACAACGGCCACCCCTTACCGGATTAGCCTATGGCGTCTGGATAAAGAAGAAGAATTTTTGTAATGGAAAAAGTATAAAAAATTCCACAATTAAGGTTAAAAAATGCTGTGTCTTAAGTTGTGTGGCTTCTAACGATGCCGGCCGAATATGAGTTTAACAAAAATTCTTAGTTTAAAGATGTTCATGTTAACCTTGGTCATGCTTGGCCTAGTAGACCCGTTTATCTTAGTTTCTTAGTCTTGCATTCATGTTACTGGAAGAGGCTCGTTACTAAACCAGTTACTCCAGCTCTAATCCTTGCAACATTTTTGGTGGTGGCTAAGTGAGGTGGAAGTTATTTATATTTTATAATTAAATTTTTGCTCATGACTTTCCCAAGATTTATCAAGCCTTCTCTCGAACTCTTCCATTGATCTTGATATCACTACACTCTGGTAAATCATTCCACATGTTTAAAACTCTGCGTGGGAATGAGTATTTTCATACAGCATCTTGTTCTTGTCTTACGGTATATATTTTCAGGAAATGGACTCTTGTTGGGTTACCTTCGATTACCTTCCTGCAGCTGACACACTCCCTCACAACAGTCTGCATATAATCTTCCACGTAAAATTTTGTATGTTTCAATTATATCCCAATGTGACCTGTATGCTAACGATGATAGATTTAGTATCCTTAGTCTCTCCTCGTATGGCATCTCTCTCATCCCTGGTAACAGTTTGGGGTATTATTTACATTCATTACAGTAAAGCCCGTCGGGTATTCCACCCTTTTCTATGCTATAAACCCCTCAAATTAGGGGAGGTCTTCTGATATTTCCCTCGCAAATGTGTCTCTGATGACGTTAGGTTGTTAGGTTAGGTTGTTAGGTTAGGTTGTTAGGTTAGGTTGTTAGGTTAGGTTGTTAGGTTAGGTTGTTAGGGTAGGTTAGGTTAGGTTGTTAGGGTAGGTTAGGTTAGGTTGTTAGGGTAGGTTAGGTTAGGTTGTTAGGGTAGGTTAGGTTAGGTTGTTAGGGTAGGTTACATTAGGTTGTCACGTTGTCAGGTTAGGTTAGGATGTTAGGTTAGGTTAGGTTAATTTAAAAAATCGGCGGAAATTAGCCTGTCATTGGAAATATGGGTAATTCTTTCCCCTAGTGAAAATGAAAAAAAATACGGTACGTATTTCGGTTGATTTCGTGGATTTATTGTATTTGACTTCAACCCCAAATTGGGGTTAGGATCATTTGTTGTGGAAATTAATCTTTAAATTATCCAAAATTGGTAAATCCTACCCCTTGGAAAAGGAAAAAAAAATACCCAGACTCCTATAATCTACAAAAATTCCCAGTTGGTAGCCCTGCGTTGAACCCTCTCGACTGTTTTCACATTTAGGCTACCGTATCCTCTCCACTGTCTTCACATATACCATAACTTCCCTATTTCCTTCATTTTACCCCATTTCTGCTCGTACTGCTTTAACCTCCAGAATTCCTTTTTTCTGTGAAATTCTTCACTTTACAGTAGCATTTTGTTTCATCACCCATTTCAAATGCTCTAGCCTCTACTGTACCAAGCTTCTTATCCATGTCCTTGACAATCTCCCTTGCTTGTACTGCACACTCTCTAACTTCTGAATTTCTTCCTGAAAGGAGGACTGTTGGGCTAGGATCTCAATTTTTTTTAAATTCTCTTTACACATTTGTACACTTATCACAGCTTCATGCAATACTCGCAGGTCCAGGACAACTGCTGTCCAGTTTCTTCACTCACCATGAAATCGTATACCGATTCTGGGACATTTCCACATTTCAAATACAACCAGTATTTATAAATTTCACAAAATACAGCTTTATCCTCTTCTGCAACTATAACTGCACATTGCCATACTTATTTTTGTCGTCTTGAGTCGTCTCCTGCCGCGCTGGTCGAGGTTTTGTTTACATCAGATTTGCATGTAGTTGACACTTTCCCGACTATTTTTGTCCGCCATTCCCTTTTACTCTGTGCTGTTGTCTCACTGTATTTCATCATACGGATTCACCCGACACTAATAATCCCGTTTTTACAGAATAAATTTGAAAGAAAGCTAGCAAAAGTATCATTTTAAAATTATGATCTAGCCAGAACGCTTGCTAGACACATCCACCTCCCTCCTTGAATAAGAAACTTCCCTGATGAGATAGTCCCACAGGCTTCCTCACCAATGATGTGTCCATGTCTTAAGCCGCGTTTTTATCGTCTAACTTGGAGTTTTGGATTCGAAGAGAGTCTTGGGAGCTTGGTTTGTCCGCAAAAACAGTCCAGGTTACGTAAACCCGAAAAATTACACTTGCCGATCGCAATGTAAACAGAGGGGTTCGCCGAAGATCATCTGACGAATATGCAATTTACACGTAGCCCTTATTCGTGCTGAACTGGCTCTATATGTCGTTAAAATTAGCCACCTGCACCCTAATTTTATGTACATCGTACTAGTTTCATTATATTTATCATTTATTGTCCTTGTTGGCAATTCTTACACTCCCCGAGCTGCACCAAAACTGTTCCCGACCTCGTCTGGGTGAGATAAGAAGACTGTCTCGGCTTCGGTGACAAATGCTTGCGCCGGCTTCGTATAACTTTTGCGGAGAAAAACTGCGCAGCTTGGTTTCACCGAAGATGGCTTTGAATCTGATCCGTCAGCCTGGACAACAAAAAGGTGGCTTCAGTGTGTCTTGCTTTGTGCAGTGTTCCATAATGTGGGTTATACTGTGTGGGCCTATTTTGCTGGAGAACAAACGTTATTCCACTTGACCCAAATCTAAGCTGCCAAGTGACAGTGCCAGATTTCCATGTATTTTCGTACTAATGTAAATTTAGGTTAATATATGATCTTAGCTTCCCGGGTTTCCCATCTTGTGAAAGGAAGGTTTAACCCCTGGTATGCTACCCTCCTACAATTAAAGTCGCGAATAGTAGGTCTACTTTTGATATCTAGAACTCAAGCGCTGGGAACTGCTGTGTAGGTTTTGGTTTTGGTGTAATTTGGTGTGTTGGTGTTGGAGAGCAATGTAACAGCGCGGACGAAATGAAGGAACTGCGTGGAGAGCAATATGAGAGAGAGAGATGCGAGAGTTGGAGGGAGAGCAGCCAAATTGTAGAAGACAGTGCGACCTGAAGGGGATTTGTTTGTGGCCACCTCTTACGGGATTAAGGTGGTTAGGAAGAAGAGGGTGCGCCTGCTTCTTCACCTTCTAGATTCATAATCTAGAACCTGATTCGATGGTGGTGGTGGTGGTGGTGGTGAGCAACATAACGCAAGATGTTAGCAATCATAAAGTAAACTGAATTTTCTTTAGCCCCCTAGAACAGACCTCTAGCAATGGGGACAGCAAGAGTAGTGTGGGCTGTGGTGATTGTGTTGTTGGCGAGTAACACCTCGGCATACAGAAACTTCATCACACAAAATCGAACATCTAGGAGGTTAGCAAGACAGGCGGCTGAATATTACAATGACTACTTTTTTTGTAAGTATAAAGCGGTTGACAAGGATTTTCTGTGCATGGATTCCTGTGTGTGTGGATTACAGTATTTATATAATTTGCATGAATACTTTATATACTATTTTATGAATGTATGAATTCTAATGGTTCTGACTCGTCCAGCTACAGCCGGTTTGATTTCGTCTGAAGGAATTGCCTAATTTTTACGCCTTAAAATGTTCTTTCCCCAGCATGCGAGAGCGGTATGCTGCTCTGCGCCGACGGCTCCGGCTGTTACTGGCCTTATCAAGAATGCGACTCCTATGCTGACTGCATGGACATGACTGATGAGTCGCTCTGTACTTGCATCAACTACCTGGGCGAGGGCGTAATGTGTGACGGCTATCCTGACTGTCCTGACTTTTCTGATGAACTGGGCTGCCATGGTGAGTCTCTGGATTGCTTTTCACTGATTGATTAGCATACTGTAGTCTGTACCTCCAGGCTCATCCCGATGTGATCCCAGTGGATTGCAGGCTGAAACTCTCCACCTGCAGTGCTCCATCTTCCTTTCAAGGGGGAGAGGGAGCTGAGGGACAGGTGGGTGTGTGGATAGGTTTTGCAACTTGATAAAGAAGTCTGGCTGTAGTAGTGATAATGGTAGCAGTAGTTGCAACTCCGGGCTCTCATCTCCTACACTGCAGGCAAAAACCGGTCTTGTGCAGTCCACCATCCTCCTTTAAGGGAGAGAGGGAGTTGAGGCGTGTATGACCGGGTAACGAGGCAGACCACTTACGTGAAGACCTTGGTCATCCAGCACCAGTATGTTAGTAGCAAGAATAAAACTTTTAATGTGATGACTATTCTAATTAAATGGTCTGCCAAGATGAGACTTCTTTGGCGATTGCCACCTTAAAACTCTATGATGTTAAGGGGATTTTCTTGTATTCCCCGCATGTTCATTTAGCAACCCTCCTAATCATAGTATTCATCTTTATTCTTCGACTGTTTATTTCAGACAATGGGGAGGGGAATGACTAGGAGTGAGTGAAGTGCATTAGGGAGGGGGAGACTGGATAAGATGGAAGAATGGGCATGGAGGTAACATAACCTCCACGGTGGAGAGCTATATGAGAAAGAGGTGCGAGTTGGAGAGAGGACCTCCAGATATATGAGGACAGGGTGGAATAAAGTCCTTTCGTTTGTGGCCACCACTTAAGGAATAAGGAATATAGCGATAATTTGCTTTCCTCCACAGGGTGTAGATCAGGTGAGATGTGGTGTTCGAGTAATAAGGCAGGGATCTGTGTGGACTCTAGCAAAATTTGTGACGGTAATGTGGACTGCGATGACTCCAGGGATGAGGATAACTGCTACAGGCTCTCTCTCAAGCAGATAGACACTGAGGCAGGTTCTCTTATTTATTTTTTCCTCTTTACGGTAACTATGGTAGTTTTTACCTTGATTTGGAACATGTGTTTTTTCTTTTAGCAGTTTATTTCAAGGAATCAAATTGCAGAACAAGACAATGTTACGGTTCTATATACTTTCCATTACACGTCTTCCTGATTAGCATCATTATAGTGCCAATCTATTGCTACAGCTGAGCCTTTAAGTTGGGGAGATATCAATTCTAGGCTGAGTAAAATGGGTATGGACGTAAAATTGCTCACAATCTGCAACGTTGCGCTGTAACGAGAGAAACACTAAAATACAATGATAGTCACGAGCAACGCGGGAATCTATTTACTAGGCTAGGTAATAACATACAAACAAATAACTCTTGATACAGTGGGTCAGGAGCTCCAATTGGACGAGGCTCTCAAAGGGCTTGCAGCTGGAGAATTGTCGTGGTTTATTGCTCACATAGTGCCACTCAGGGACAAGTGAGGTTGGTCGCACTTGCTTTAAATGTCGAGACTGGATAGCCTTGCCTCGGACCCCTACACTCCTTACAGGAAAAAATTATTGGACAAAAAAATAGATGAAAAAGTTTACATAATGCGTCAAGGCATCACGAAATGAACGGGTCTTGAATATATATGGTAAAGATGCTGGATTGCTAGTTAGGTAGTGCTGGAGAAATCTCGACATGTTGTCATATTTTTCCATTATGAGTCAGTTTCCAGATAGCCTGCTGCAGTGAGTGTAGGTACTTTGTAAAGTTGTGCGTTCATTCTTATTCTCTTTTTATTGTCACTGTTTTATTTACGTGATTGTTAAATAACGTAATTTTATTTCAGTTGTATGCCAAAGAATTTAGTGCTATGTAGTGTAAGGAAAGTCTGGAATATTTTGGATGTCTCCGATTTGGTAACTATTGTTCCTAGAGTAAAACATTCGAGTGTCGAGCAAGGTTTGGGGAGAGAATAGAAGAGTTTGTTTTGGTATGGCTTGTGGCCTTGTGAAGGTAGTGTAGCTCTGGAGTTTAGAAGCAGACAGTGTAATTACTTGGTAAAATAAAGCAACGAACACGATAAGCCTGTGTTATTAGTCCTGAGTTGATCTTATGTAAAGGATCTGTGTACTGTACAGTACATTGAAAGGTTGACCCTAAGAAAAACTATTCACTGGGTGACGTCCTTCCTATGCCGAATACTGCTGTTGGAACCTATGGCACTATGGGACGTTGACGTAACAATATTTTTTATAGGAAGGGACAAATTTCACAAGACCTCAGCCCGGCTTCTTGATTATTGATAAGTTTGTGGCTTTGCTTACGGTGAAAGCTTTTGAATCATTCTGTATTTCTATCCTTATGTATCTGTGCCCTGTTTACCAGTGCCCTGTCTCCTTGGCTTAAGTTTTTCTTTTTCTTTTTTCTTTTTTTATCTAGGTATCTATATCTATCCCGTATCTCTTGCTCAGTCCCGGAGGGGACGGCCACAAACTTACGTCGCCCAGCCCTCCACCATCTGTCTGTCCTTCAAACTAGCATCGCCTCATTAACTAAACAGCTATATTTTGATTAAGTAATTGACATGTTTTACAGCCTGAAATGTATTTCCGAAGTAGTGGTTACCTGCACATCAAGAGAAACGAGAAATGGATGCCCTTCTGCGGACAAAGAGAACAGAATTTGGAACCATTGATCACCTTTCTCTGCGAAGCCATTGTCGGCAAGGAAAGGTAACTAGCAGTATTCTTGTAGTCTTTTCATACGATGACTTTTTATCTTTGTAATTTCCTCATGATTTTATTAAACTGAGACTCGTAGAAATTGGGTACCGCTTTCAGTACCCCTTTCCCTACTTAACCCTTCCTATCGTACCCATATTCCTTAAACCGAAGGGATGGCCACAAATCTCCATGCTGCCCTCCCAGCTTGCACGTCATATCTCTATTCCATCCCTATATCCCATCCCTATATCCCATTCTTGGTCACCCCTGCTTCTCCCACTCGTCCTCCATCTCGCTCCATAGATTACCTGGTCAGTTTCGTTCTCTATTCTCTCCACATGCATATACTGGTTTGGTGGCTGCCTAAGTAATATGATAACCGAAATGGAACTGAAGTTGAGTACCTTTAAGTTAATCATTTAGAGTTCATCATATACAAGAGTATTATTATGCCTGCTAACAAACTGTCTTAAATACGTGTATAATCTTAATACATCCAAACTTAGACCTAGACCTAGTAATGCTATAGCCAATGGCCAGAACACTGTAACTGTTGTCTCTGTTCATTTGATGGATCTGTCACACAACACTTGAATGAAAGTCGTAGTTTTTTGGAATTCAATGAGCCTTTGCTGTTAGATATTTTCCTCTGTTACTAGTAAAATTACCCTCCAGGACGACCACACTTTGCCATTAACTAAGTTGAAAAGGGGTTAACGGTCTTTATCAGTTGATGTTAAAGGTGCTATCGGCCATGCTGTTCATTTAGTTTTTAATTTTATTGGAATAATTTAAAGCAATCAAGTCTAAAACTATAGTCAGTCTTATTTTTCATTTTCTTTCGCTGCTATTCCAAAGAAAACTAAGCTTTAATGGCACGCTCTGTTATACTGTATAAAGGCCGCATAGACATTTACCATTTCCTTTGATACGATAAACTCAACAGATCCCGGAGAATACGTCTACCATTTGCATCAACAACGTACAAGAGCATAGACATACGATGTGCAGAATAGGTGCTAAGAGACTCTCATTCCAACTATTACAAGACAAAAGCCTCTAAGTATAAATATAATTTGCAGCAGCAGAATATAAGAGGTTACAGATGTGTGAAGTGAAGAATAAATCTGCAAGGAAAGATATGCTCCGAAACCTCATAAACCGTCTAATATCAAACTGTCAGTACTAAATAAATCATCATCCAAACCTTTTTCCTCATGGAAAGACAGGGTGAGGTACGGTCCAGAGCAGGATATCCTAAAACGACTAAAATAACAAATGGATACGGAAGTGAAATTAACACGAGTTAAAAAGACCCTCAAACCACCTAGAACATGTTTAACCTCAAAGCATAATTGATCACAGACAAGGTAAGAAGCCTCTTACCAGCTTATAGGTCTTGGCCACGGAGATGGAGAAATGTCGTGGAATTACATTACCACCCAAACTGTATACTAACCTAAGCCCCTTTATCACAGATGAAGGAATGAGTCTTGCCAGCCAAAACGCTTGTCAGTGTGAGAGATAACAGGATGCAATGGGCTCGCCTAATCTGAACCAAAGCAAACTTCATCTTAACCTAAACCTAACTTAAACCTAAAGTGAACTAAAACTAAAGCTAACTTGTATCACAGACGGGGGAAGGAGTCGTTCAAGCCAACAGCTCTTGGCCACGTAGAGAGAGATGACAAGATGCAGTGGGCCCACCTGACGGACGACGATGACTCCGCTATCTCTATCTCCTCCTCCTGCGACTCCAACTTGGGCGTCTACGTGCAGTGTGCCATCCCGGAATGCGCGTCCTCAAAGATCCCTCGCAGGCCGTTAAGAATATGTACTGGTCTTGTTACTGTGGCGTAGACGTAGACGTATACATAAAAGTAGACGTAGAAGTAGTTAAGGATCTATAGCCTTTGCGATGGCAGTTTTTTTTTTTCTTTTTTTTTTTTTTTAATCATGCGTTGTGGGGCTTCTTCGGGTTATCAGGCTCATCTGAAGCGTGAACCTAGTTGAATGCAGATTTAATGTTGTTCTCTTGCTGTCCACAACCCTCCTTCCAGGGGAGAAATATTTGCGGGACTTGTATAGACAGAGGAGCCGCCCAGTTATATTAGTGCCACCACGTGTAGGCGTCCCCAGCACCTGCAATAATTTTCTTGCAACTTTCAAACTGCTTTATCATGGGTGAGACTTCCGAACTATATATATCCCTTCATTAATTCCTTCGAACTGTTTAGAACGAACAAACAAAAAGTGACAATTTTAGTGGTTTAAATCGCGAAATGACATGAAAGACTTTAATTTGTTATTTAAGAAACCCGGCTTATTAGATGCGGTTAGTGGTGAGCTGGAGAAGCTCCTTCACGTTATGGCACAGATACCAGGTGGTAAAACTGCCTGGATAAATAAACCTCCCTCAGTCTTCTCTGTCCCACCGGGGGTAGGAGAGTGACCTCTGAAGGAAAGGAAACTTCGGCCTGCAGTTCACCAAGTTAAAGTTCAGATAAACCTGGGGTCGCAGCAACTAGGTACGGTTAGTCTACATCCCACATTGCAAGACAGTCATTAACTAGTTAGAAAGGCCAAACACGTTCTGTTCGTCATGTGCTTCAGAAAAAAAAAAAAATCACCATGTTATAAGAACATAAGAGAGGATAACTGCAGTAGGCCGGTTGGCCCATGCTAGGCAGCTCCTAGAAGAGTAACTGAACTACTAGAATGAGATAAGGATAGCAAAGAAGGCTCTCCCCCGCCCTCCAAACCCTCCAGCCGAAGCCGGCAGGAAAAAGTCGAAAGAACACCAAGCCGTATAGAAAAACTGGCGTGGACATTTTACAGGAAAGTGTGAAAGGAGAATAGAGACTATCATAGTGTAACCTGAAAAGTAAAAATTATGAATTAGTATTGGTTATAAGATTTTTTTTTCTATATCCATCCCTTATTAGTCATATGCTTATCTAGCCTATGCTCGAAACTCTCAGTGGAAGAGGCAGCAACTACTTTACTAGGTAGCTTATTCCATTCGTCTACTGCTCTATTAACAAACCAATTTCTACCTATTTCCTTACTGAAACGGAATTTTTCTAGTTTGAAACCATTATTTCTGGTTCTGTCCTGTATGCTCACTTTAAGTACCTTGCTGATATCTCCCTTATTTATACCGTTCATCCACTTAAACACCTCAATGAAGTCTCCCCTTACTCTATGCCTTTCTAGGGAATGCAGACTGTCTTTTCAGTCTGTCTTCATATGACAGGTTCCGGACGTCATGTATCATTTTTATCATTCTTCTCTGTACATTTTCTAACGAATTAATATCCATTCTATGGTAAGGACACCAAAATTGTACTGCGTAGTCTAAATGTGGCCTTACTAATGCTAGATAAAGTTTCAGTATTACTTTAGATGATCTATTGCTCACGCTTCTCGAAATAAATCCTAGGACCCTATTTGCTTTATTTCACGGATTAATACACTGTTGCCTTGGTTTACGGTCGTTACTAATCATAACTCCTAGATCTCTCTCGCATTCCGATTTGCTAATTTCTTTATCTAAGCTGTATTTGGTATCTCCAATGGTCTTGCCTATTTTAAGTACTTTACATTTTTCAACGTTAAATTCCATTTGCCAAGTTTTAGACCATTTGGACAATGTATCGAGGTCTTTTTGTAAGTTATGGCAATCGTCAGTCGAGTTAATGATACTCGCTATTTTTGTATCGTCGGCAAATTAGCTGATGCTGCTATTGATTCCTAAGTCTAGATCATTTATATATATAATAAATAATAAGGGACAGAGTACTGAACCCTGTAGTACACCGCTAGTTACTAATCCCCAGTCCGACTTAGTTCCATTTATTATGAAGTGAGAATCGTTGGGGAAAAGCATTGTTACCTAGCGTTTAAATTAACTCTGAACCTTTTCATCAAAATCTCTTGTCGTCTTCTAAGTAGGTCTCATCACACAATTTTTGATCATCATAAGCATCATAATCTGCTCTCTAAAACAAGTCTCGTAATCTTATGATCTTTCCTTAAATGTCTCTTAATTTCCTCGAAAATGAGTCCCATATCATTTTTAAAAATTTCAACCTTGTCTTGTGAACGTCACGTAAACTTTCATTTATTCCAGCTCCAGAAGACCTAGAAAAACATAAACATAGTCATGACAAGAGAACGCGCCTTTACAAAGAAGGATCATAAAAAAAAGGCATTGATTTGTTAAATTGCAGATATTTGCAAATTTCTGAAGAAGTCTCTTATTCATGTACACTTTCAGCTCCAGAAGACCTCGAACAACCAGAACATAGTCGCGACAAGAGAAACCGCCTTCACAACGAGGGTAGGATCGTTGGGGGGAAAACTTCCCTGCCTGACGTGTGGACTTTCATTGTGGGCATCCTTAGAAACGGAGAATTCATATGTGGGGGAACGATACTTACCGAGGAGTGGATCCTTACTGCTGCCCACTGCTTTGCCAGGTGAGACTTAAGTTAGCCTGTATGTTCCCATGGAAGAAATATACTGACAAAATGGACAAGATGTGGTGAGGAAATGGGATGGGTTAACTAAACGAGTGTATCCCAGTGGTAGTGCCAGAAATAATACTACTTGCAATCCAGGCTCATCTGAACATGAGCCAAGTGGACTGCAGGTTGAAGTTACCCTGCTGCAGCTCACCATCATCTGGAGGATAGGCAGGGAATTGAGGGGTGTTTGTGATACCGGGCAACCGAGCAGCGTTGATATATTGGTGCCTCCAAATGAAGGAATTTCTCCCCTATGGCGAGGGGGAAACAACTTGGCCGCACTATGGGGTGATAATACTACTCTGCGGCCAGGTTGTGTTAGGAAGAATACTGCCACCGTATTCCCTGCGTGTCTTAAAAGGCGACTAAAAGGGGCGGCGTGAGGGGACTAGGGACCCCCTCCTCTGTTTTTTAGTTCCTAAAAAGAGACGGCCAGAGAAAGGGATTGGGGATGGAGTTATCCCCGTACCCTGAAGATTGGGTCTATGAATGTGAGTCGATGTAGTACGATTGAGGCTAAAAGGGAGGAGATTGGGAGAATGTTTGTGAGAAGAAAGTTGGATGTGTTAGCTTTGAGTGAAACGAAGATGAAAGGGAAGGGGGAATCTATGTTTGGAAGTGTGAATGGAAGATTGTCAGGTGTTGATAGAGAAGGTGTGGCCTTGTTAGTGAATCCGGAAGTACAGCAATGTGTGATTGAATGGAAGGAGGTGTCATCAAGACTGATGTGGGTGAAAGCGAAATTTGAACGTGAGTTGTGGGTGTTTGTGAGTGCGTATGGGCCTGGTAGTGAAAGGGATGAACAAGAGAGGGAGTCTTTCTGGAATTATGTTGATGAGAGTCTGCAGAGTTTTGGAGCTAATGTGAATGTGGTAATGATGGGAGATCTGAATGCTAGAGTGGGAAATGTAGCAGTTGAAGGCGTAGTTGGTATGCATGGTGTGCCTGGAAGAAATGAAAATGGGGAACGAATGATAGCGACGTGGTGTTGAGCGAGAGATGGTGATTGGGAGTACGCTGTTTGAGAAGAAAGATATTTATAAGTATACATGGGTGAGACAGGAGGGTGGAAGGGTTGTTGATAGAGCTTTGATGGACTATGTGGTTGTGTCTAGGAATGTAATAGGAAGATTGTTGGATGTGAGAGTTCTGAGAGGGGAGGGTGGAGGTATGTCTGACCACTACCTGGTGGAGGGAAAGTTAAGAGTAGGTAAGAGATGGGTGAGAGCTAGGAGGGTTAGGTGTGGCAGGGAGGTTTTGAAAGTGAGTGAGTTGGATAAAAGAGAAAAAAAAGATAGAGTATCAGGAGAAATTGAAAGATGAGTGGAACGCAGTGAAAGATCGGGAAAATGGCAGCGTGGAGGAGGAATGGCAGTTGTTCAAGAGTGCTGTGGTGGGGCATGCAGAAGAGGTGTGTGGTGTGAGACGTGTGGGTGGTGGTGTAAGAAAAGGAAGTGAATGGTGGTGCGAGGAAGTAAGTATGGCTGTGGCTGAGAAGAGATGTGCATATGAAGTGTGGCTGCAGGGGAAGGATGAGATGTCATATGAAAGGTATAAGGAAAAGAGGAATAGAGCGAGAAGGGCTGTGCGTGATGCTAAAGTGGCAGCAGATGAGAGGTGGGGTAGGCGGCTGACAGAGAATTTTCAACAGAATAAGAAAATGTTTTGGAAGGAGGTGAAAAGGGTGCGAAAGGGAGAGTCTCGGAAGGAAGAACGAGTAAAGGCAGAGGATGGAAGGATGTTAATTGAGATGGATGCAGTAAGGAAGAGATGGGCAGAGTATTTTGAAAGATTGTTAAATGTAGAGGAGGAAAGGGTGGCTGAGATTGTGGCGGATGGAAGGGTGCAAGGAATAAATGTGTTGGGAGAGTTGAATGATTCTTTGATCACGAAGAAGGAAGTGGAGAAGGCAGTAAAGGAGATGAAAACAGGGAAAGCTGCAGGTATGGATGGGTGTGCTGTGGAATGCCTGAAGGGTGGTGGAGTGACTATTGTTGACTGGTTAGTAAGATTGTTGAATGTGTGCTTTGAGAAAGGTATGGTGCCAGTTGACTGGGCAAGTGCTTGTGTGGTCCCGTTGTATAAAGGCAAGGGTGATAAGTATGAATGTACTAGCTTTAGGAGTATAAGTCTGTTGAGTGTTGTAGGTAAGGTGTATAGTGGAGTGTTAATTATGAGAGTTAGAGAGGGTACAGAGGGAGTGATTGGTGATGAGTAGTGTGGCTTTAGGAGAGGGAGGGGATGCGTTGATCAGGTGTTTGCTGTGAGACAAGTGTGTGTGAAAAGTATTCAGCGAAAGGCAAGGATGTGTTTTGGGCATTTATGGATTTAGAGAAAGCGTATGATAGAATTGATAGGGAGGCTTTGTGGACTGTTTTAAGATTGTATGGACTTGATGGTAGGTTACTAAAAGGGGTGAAAAGTTTTTATGTAAATAGTAGAGCTTGTGTAAGAGTGGGAAATGCTGTGAGTGATTGGTTTCCTGTGAGAGTGGGGCTGCGACAGGGATGTGTGATGTCGCTTTGGTTGTTTAATATTTACATGGATGGTGTTGTAAGGGAGGTGAATGCAAGAGTTTTAGGTGGAGGTCTGAGTCGGGTGAATGTTGATGGTGGAGAGTGGAATCTGAAGCAGCTGCTGTTTGCAGATGATACTGCACTGGTGACTGATTCAGAGGAGAAATTGAGACAGTTGGTAGAGGAGTTTGGAAGGGTGTGTGAAAGGAGGAAACTGAAAGTAAATGAGAATAAGAGTAAAGTGATGAAGTGTACGAGGTTGATAGATGGTAGGGGGATGAATATAGTTTTGAATGGTGAGTTGCTTGAGAGGGTAGATTGTTTTAAATATTTAGGGTCACATGTTGCTGTGGATGGAAGAATAGATGCAGAAGTGAAGTTTAGAATAAATGAAGTAGGAAAGGTGCTGGGAGGAATGAAAAAAGTGTTGAAATGTCGTTCGCTTATAATGGATGTAACGACAATGCTGTATGAGGGTGTTGTGGTACCGACTGCGTTATATGGGGCTGAAACATGGAATATGGGTGTAGCAGAGAGGAAAAGTTTGAATGTAATGGAGATGAGGTGTCTGAGGAGTATGTGTGGAGTGATGCGTATGGATCGGGTGCGAAATGATGAAGTGCGAAGGAGAACTGGAGTTGTTCGGGAGATGGCTGGTAGAGTTGAGCAGAGGGTGTTGCGATGGTTTGGGCATATGGAGAGAATGGATAATGAGCGATTGGTGAAAAAGATAACAAGATCTGATGCGAGAGGTGTAAGGCTGAGAGGAAGACCACGAATAGGATGGATGGACAGTGTGAAGAGAGCGCTGGATGCGAGAGGGATGTCTGTTGAGCAAGGAAGAGTGGCTGTGCGTGACAGAAATAAATGGAGAGAAATTGTGAATGAATAAATGATGACGCAGCCCTGAGGGGATATTCTCCCGCATTTGGTCTGATCAGCTAGTCAGGTCAGGTGCGGGTAAGGGGATGGGTCTGTTATGATGTGGCAGGGGTAAACCAGTTCTGCTGTCGGGCCCTGCTGCGGATGTCACTGATTGCATTGCGCAGTTGACCCTTGTGCGGTGTGGTGCGGTGAGGATCTGTCCGTTCTCCCCTTTGGTGCTAAGATGCGAGTGAATGTGTTTGAATGGATGAGTAAATGGGGAGTGTGTCGTCCTGTCTCGGCTACCTCCCTTTCCTTGGGGGAAGCAGCCTAGGTATATAGACAGATAGATAGACAAATAATGGTCAGACTCGGTGAAGTCAAAATAAATATCTGAGCACAAACCACAGTGAAATGGGTTAGACAGGGAAAAATTCATCCTGCTTTCTCTTAACAGATACCACACATCAATGTACGAGGTTCAGGCTGGGATGCTGAGGCGAACGTCGTGGTCACCGTACGAACAGATTGCCCTGGTGTCGCATGTCATTAGGCACGAGAATTACGACCCCGTGCACTACCACAACGATATCGCTCTTATGAAGCTTAAGACGCCGCTACAGCTTAATAGGTAGGTGTGATAAGTATTTAGATAATGCTGGAAGTATTGGAGAAAAAAAAAATATCACGTCAAAAGGCACGAAACAACGAGCTCTTCCATTACCCCAATGATATCGTCCTTACGAAGTTTGAAATATGTGAAATTAAACTAATAAGTATGTGTAATGAGTAGTAAGACTTTAGAAAGGCTGAGAAATAATTATCAAACTAGAACAATAACAAACCTGCCCTTATATGTTCTAATAAACGTACTAAGACCCAGTTAACTACCAAACCGATATCGATTTTGTGAAGCTGAAGACACTGTTACAGCTAAACAGGTAGATCCTATTCAACACTTATTCAGGCTGGGTTCCGATTTCATGAAATTAAATCCAAACCTCTTTATTAGATAGCCCAGCAATGTACTCTTGAGTGTAGTGTTCACCTCAGCCCAACAAATAATTATTAGTGCATTTCATATTGGCGTACCCCAATCTTTCAATGGAATAATCAAACCCATTTATGGAAAGATTTAGATTTTCCGTATATGGATAAGATTTCTCCATCTGAGCAATTTTCAGCGCAGAAAAATTGAGAATCGCATGCTTCTTCTTAACAATGATTAATGGAATGCAAGCCCCCAATTTATATACGATGATGGAACATGGTTTGGTCCAATATCGCTGATGACTGCGCTGGTGATATATACAGTAGACTAACTGTACCTAATTATCACAGACGTTGCACAAATGACGATAGTGAGAGAGAAATTTGAGAAAGTAAAGGAACGTTGTAGTATTGATGTGGATGTGATTGAAAGTACCGAGAAATACTTTGAGAGGGTTTGGCCGTGTGGAGAGGATGAAGGTTCGTGAGATAGGTGGATGCGGAGGGGGAGAGGAGGAGGAGGGGGATACCAAGGATGAGATGGAGGGATGGAGTTGAGGTGAAGGTTGGGTGAGAGTTGGAGTGAGCGCAGTTAAACAGCAGAGGACAGGGTTATGTGGAATGTTAGTTTGTGGCTACCCCTTTACAGGACTGAGAGTCTGGCAAGTAATACAGTATATAGATGTACAAATGAGTTACGAAATGGACTTTAAAGTTCCATTGAGATTTTAAGGTTTAAGCATTCAAGCCTTAAGGCAACTAACTGACTGTTGTCGATGAACATCCCTCAGTTCCTTCCCTGTCCCCCAAATGGAGGATAGCAGACTGCCATAGAGCAACTTCAGCCTGCAGTCCTCCGGGTTTGTTTGATAAATCTTGGGCTACAATTAATACTACACCAAATTGTTTCAGGTGGGTGCGTCCCGTGTGCCCTGCGGTGACCTTTCACCCTGAGCCGGACACCCTTTGCTCTGTGGCTGGATGGGGCAACCTTCAGGAGTCCGGCAACATGTGTAAGAATTCCCCTGCACGCGCACACGCTCATATAGACAAAAATAAATGCACGCATACATACACATACATAACACACACACATGCCAGTATTTCCCTCTACATAGGAGGAACCCTAGCACTTCCTGGCATGTGTTACTTTGATACTGTCATGGAAACTATGATCATATAAACAATTGGCGGTAGAATAGAAAATCGAATAATTATTAATTGTCCAGTAGTCCATTATTTATGAAAAGCTTTTTTCCCCAGCGGCTGTGCTTCAGGAGGTAGAGCTACCAGTCCTGGACACCTGCACAGAGCACTTTACGGTGATCTACGACAACCAGGTGGTGTGCGCTGGCTTCCCTGATGGAGAGAAGGACGCCTGTCAGGGAGACTCTGGCGGACCTCTAATGTGTCAAGGGTAAGATCATTTGTAGAACGATTCAAATTACAGTGGTGGTGGTGGTGGTGGTGGTGGTGGTGGTGGTGGTAGTGGTAGTAGTGGTAGTGGTAGTAGTGGTAGTGGTAGTAGTGGTAGTGGTAGTAGTGGTAGTGGTAGTAGTGGTAGTGGTAGTAGTGGTAGTGGTAGTAGTGGTAGTGGTAGTAGTGGTAGTGGTAGTAGTGGTAGTGGTAGTAGTGGTAGTGGTAGTAGTGGTAGTAGTGGTAGTGGTAGTAGTGGTAGTAGTGGTAGTGGTAGTAGTGGTAGTGGTAGTAGTGGTAGTGGTAGTAGTGGTAGTGGTAGTAGTGGTAGTGGTAGTAGTGGTAGTGGTAGTAGTGGTAGTAGTGGTAGTAGTGGTAGTAGTGGTAGTAGTAGTAGTAGTGGTAGTAATAGTAATAGCAGTAACTGTAATATTGTAACTTCATCTGAAGCGCAAACCCGGCGGACTGTAGGCCTACGTTGCTCCTCTGTTGCAGTTCACTATCCTCCTTTTGAGGACCAGGGTAGTCGGATACTTCTGTAACCAGGGAGTTAGTAATAGTTGTATAGGTGCCACATGAAAGCGTACTTTCCAGCACCCAAAAGAGTAAAGTGAAAAAATTATTAATTCGGCAACAGAAAGAAAAAAAAAATAGAATTTGTCATATAATGTTAAGGCACATTTTACTGAAATATACCGTAGTGCAGGGAGATAAATGTTTCATATAAGTTCTTCATGCCTCTTTAGTAGGCGACACAAATACTGATATTATTCACTGCTCTACATGCAAACAGTTACCACAACTGGGTCAATTATTAGCACTGTTGTTTGCATCTTGTCCCGAACACTTGCATATTCCTCTGGCTCATATCCTGCCAAATCTGCCTTTTCTTTTTCCCTTGGTCTTTTTTTTCCAATCTCCTTTCATCTTTCCGTTCCCTCTCTCTCACTCCCTACATGCCAACCACACCCTATTCACTGCCACCCCCTCCCGCCTTGATATCCCGTCAACACCATGCCGTGATATTCCTCCTTGGCGTTACCTCTCCCACCTCTATTCACTCTCCCTCTTTGCATCTTGACTTCCCCTCACATCGGATTTCTTTGCTGTTTACTCCTCCCCCCCTCCTTCCTCACTTTCCCTCCACCTTCACACTCCAGCTTTTTTTCCTCCCTTTTCACTCATCCCCTTACCCCCTCACTTTTCCCTCTTCACTCTTTCCCTATTTTCAATTAACCCTGTCCCCTCATTCCCCCCCCCCTTCTCACCTTCCTGCCCCTCCCCCTTAGGCCTGAGGGGTGGCAGCAGGTGGGCGTGGTGTCGTACGGGCGTGGGTGTGCGCGCGCAGGTCACCCAGGGGTCTACTCCAGGGTCACACACAATCTGCCATGGATCCAGCAGACTATGGGTAGGCCTCTAATACATAATCCTAGTTCTCGTTAGCCACTCTAGGCTTTCCTGACATGGCAACTTGGCCACTCGTATAACTTCAATACTGTCGTGGCTGCACGGAACTGAGACTTGTAGATAAGCGACTCCTTGGTTACTAATCAAATCAACTCTCCAGTCAAACTCACTTTGCCATCAACTAAGTTGAAAGTGGCATAAAGTAAACTAAGTTATTTTGTCTGGTCAGAACAGATTAGTTATAATAATAATCGTACAAATCAAATCATTATAATTTTAGATAATTTTGTTCATTCTACTCATTCTAATGATTTTTTAAAGGCTACATGACTTCACGGTCAACAGATAAATACCAGGACCCCGCTAACTTACCCCTGGGCACCCGGTCTGTGTGTGATGGTATACTCTGCCGGAAGACTGAGGGTTCATGTATTGCAAAGGAGAAATTGTGTGATGCAGAAGTGAGTAGTTTGTCATTTTCTTTTCCATTTACATTTCTTTTTATTTTTATTTTTTTCCCCTTTGCTACTTCGTGTATTGTTTTTGTAATTCTTTTCCCTTTTCTGTCCGCCTTTGTTTTTCCACCTCTGCAGCTATCTATTCCTCGTTCCCTCCTGATTCTCACCCGATCTGCAGGTGAATTTGTACTCTGTCGTAAGGATGAGGATGCCAGTTGTGTGATACGGAAATGAGTAGTCTTAATTTTGTTAATCTGCACTCATTGTGTTGATTTCTTTTTACCTTTGTCTTTTTCTTCCTTGTACTGGCCTTTTTTCGTCTATTTTCACTTTTCTGCCAGTACTAAGGAACGATGTTGTGTTTCAGACGTGAGTATCTTGTCTTTACCTTACTCCGTATATATCACTGTTTATCTCTTGACCAGTAAAGTTTTAATAGCTTCCCTAGTTTGTTTGCCTCAGTCGTTTTGTCTGTCCCCTTCTATCCATCCCTCCCTCAGTCGTTTTGTCTGTCCCCTTCTATCCATCCCTTCCTCGGTCGTTTTGTCTGTCCCCTTCTATCCATCCCGGCAGACACCTTTACCTCTCTGAATCTGCGTTTGCATCTGGTTGTCTTAATTATTCATGTGTGTATATCTGTTCATTTGCATATTTAACTCTATTTGTGGCCATCTTTCACATCCACCAGATCGACTGCTACAGTATGGAAGATGAACTCGTGTGCGACGAGAATGGGGAATTAATAACCGAGAAAACCACCACAACCACTTTTTCCACACCTGCCATCACCACAACCACGCCCAAGCCCACCACCACCTCCCATCAAGCCTTACATTTTCCCACCTCCAGAGCACCTTTAACTCTCGCCTACCAGAACTCCCCAGAATCAATCTCTGCTGCTAACCACGGCGTATCAGGCCTGCTTTCCAGTAGTAAATATGATTTATCTAGGGTGGGACCAGAATGTAGGTATCCGGGAGTCAGTCTAGCTGTCCTCAATAACAGCCTTGCCTGCAGCGCTGAGGAATTTACTTGTGAAAGGCAAGTTTGCTCCTAATTTTCTAGTGAAGTTAGGCTTGAATTAGGTTCTGAATGAGGCCTGTGAGAAGTTTGCTGTAAATTTCACTGAGAACCAAGTTAGAATGAAATCGATAATGTTGTGTAATGTGCAAAATGAATCTTTAAGTGGTACTAGAAGCCTCAAATGCTGCCTCTAATATGGCCCTAAATTTCCTCTCATTAACCCTTGCAGTATGCCCGAATGCGTGTCCTGGAAGGTAGTATGTGACGGAGTGATGGACTGCAGGGACGGTACGGATGAGACTGGATGCTCCTGCCTTGATAGGCTGTTGGGCTTCAGGAAGGAGTTTGAGTGTGACGGCTACTACGACTGCTACGACCTTAGCGACGAGCGATGCCGTGAGTTGTCTGGGGGGAGGGGGAATTTGGACGGTGATCATAGGGTTGGGTGAAAGTAAGGGAGGGAGGGAGGGAGAACGATTTTAAGTACAGTATATGCCGATGAGGGAGACCAACTTCAAGTGGCAGGAACTCAAAGATTGAGACGTATATCAGTAGATTATAGTTTAATTGCTATAGAATTGATATATGTTTATATCGGAAAGACTGTTTGTAAAATTTCTACTTGAATGTTAAACTGTTGTAAAAAACTTCCACTTAACAAGGTTAATTGCTGTGAATATTTCTGCTCGATTAAGTTCTCAACAAATTCTCTCCACTCGGGCAGCCGTGTGTGGATCAGACTTCCTGTGCGCTAGGAGCCGTGTGTGCATCCCAGCCAGCCTCGTTTGTGACACTAAGCAGGATTGCCAGTATGGCGAAGATGAACTCTACTGCAGTAAGTCTGAAGCTGTCTTCTGAGTGGCATAGGAGGCATCGCAGCACAATTTCCTTTACGATTTGTTATCCATATTATGCTTAACTTTCTCAGGGTTTGTGATATCTTGCGTCAGTAACGAATTTCTAATGCGAAATAAATCGCTTGGGAAGAGGTGCCACGTTGTCGTAATCTAGGTGGTATAGGAGCTTCGTAGTACCTTTTCCTTAACTATTAATTTTGTATATAACATTTTAATATTCTTGCGTATGCTATCTAGATTTCTTCAAACATTAATTTAAAACACGTGAGCACTCTGAAGTGTAATGCGCTGAATAAATCTAAGGAAGAGGCGCAAAGGAATATCTATTAGCTGAATAAAATTATTTATTATTATTAAATAAACTTCACCTCCTATGATTTAAACTACTATTCTGTACTAATGATGTAGAATGTTACCGTCCATATGAATCTACCTTTTTTCCTTTATATTTTTCAACCTCATGTTCAGACCCAGTAATCCCAAGTCTCTCCTGGCCCAGTCGCCCTGGTGTCGCGTCCGGGAGTGCTTGAGCTGGACCGGTTCGGGGATGTGGTGAGCCGGGATGTAGGTACACTGGTTCTGCGCACCGGTCCTACGTGGTCCACCCTCTGCGTCGACCACTTGACTGATGAAATAGGCCTCAGTGTGTGCTCCTACCTCGGTTACAGGTGAGGTAACGTACCGTACGGTACTTTAACCTACGAAAATAGTCTTCCTCCCTGTATGGTCATGCCTTGTCAAGGATATGACACGGTAGCATGTATTTAAGACAGCTCTGGAAGCAGCAGTCGTTGGTGGAGACCGTAGACTGAGCACACTGTTACTGTTATGACAGTATCATACGCTCTAACTAGGCATAAAACTGAAATCTTATATTGGTCATTTGTAACAATAAACATACATTAGAATGATGCCAGTCACAAAGGAAGTGCTGTACAAGTTAGAGTCGTTGTTTTATCTTATTCTGCCACTCTGTTACCAAGCTACAGTGGGACGAAAATCTGGGGCAAGTTAAGGTGAAAATGGCATAAGAATTAGACGTGGTCCTGTTCAGTAGCTTTAGTCATACACTACAAACACGTGTTACTTTGAATCTTGCTGTATGGCGAAGAAAAATTTTGATCACATAACCATCAGTAAGAATTATCACTCAGCCTCGAGGTGAAGGGTGGTGAATTGAGGCAGAGGATAGGGGAGACAGGATGGTAGACGGGTAGAATCCGATGCCATAAAAAAAATAAATAAATAAAATAACGTACGAACATAAATGGTTACTTTCGTGTCCCCTTTCAGTAAACTCCACAGCATCACCTACATCACAGCCACAGACACCCTCAGGCGAAGACCTTCAGGCAGTCCTAGAGTCGTCCCGAAGTACCGCTTGGAGGCTACAGAGAACTTCAGCAGATCATCAGATATAAGGCCAGCGAGGTCCCTAGATTGGTATAATGCCAGTAGGAACGCAGAGTCGCACCACGGTAATAGTACTGGACCCATGGAGGAGCTGAAGTTCTTGGCGGTACTTCAGAACTTAGTTGCTGTGAGAAAGAGGCAAAAGAGAGATACCTGTAAGCAGGTGAGAATTTTCAACAAATAATCTTTAGCCCCTTCCAATGGTGTTATTCTTGCAGCATCAAGGCTAATTTACTCTGCTTAGGATAGACTTTCTGTAATAAAGAGATTAATGAAGGCTCTAACTCGATTCTCTCTCAAAAGCTGATAAAATAGTCTTGAGGTAACATGGATATAATTACAAATATCGGTTGAAAATATTTACACTAATGATAGTTTTCGTTTTTGGGAACCGATCTCGGTAACATGAGAAATCTCTAATCACCCAATGATAAAAGATCTTGCAAGTGATGCAAGAACAAAATTCTGTTATACATTTCATACAATGTTTTCCCTCCTGCGTAGCGGATATATAACTATATTTTTTAAGTCATTTATACTGAACGGAGTGAAAAAGTTTACTTGATGTGGATGGTCCCTCTCTTCTATACCATCTCGAGGTATTTTATTTGTTTTTGGTGCCCTCAAACTATGCAGTCTGTTCCTACACAGGCTGTGGTGAAGTGCGAGCGTGAGGTGTGTGGAAAGGTGCCCCTGTATTTCTTTAGCAAGGATACTCCGGTGTGGATGCAAGGTGGAGCACCCTGGGCCGCTAGTGTCTATGTGAATGGACTGTACTGGTGTGGCGCCACACTTATAAGACCACAATGGCTTATTACGTCAGCCGCTTGTATGAATGGAGTCAGGTAAGTGGGGATAAAAAGGACCTTCATTAAAATTTAATGTTCGAGGGCGTGAAAAAGCCTCGGAGTTTTGTAGCTGTTTATGGAACATCTTTAAAAATTCAGATTTTCAGTCTGCAACCTAATGTAGTGTAGCCAGAAACGATAAAAGGTCGGACATGTTCTGTAATCATATGCTCCAAAACTGGTTAAAAAAAAAAAATAATAAAAAATTGATTTTTCCACACCACCCCGCTCATTTTAGTAATAAAGCCGTATGTGATACGCCGACAAGTTCATAGTCTAATACTAGGTCATCTTCAACATTATCACTGTTATCTTTCTGAGAATGTTCCGTGATGATGGCTGTGATACTGTCATTATCATCAACTGTGATAATCATTGAGAAAGATGGAGGCAGTGATTACGTATGCTATATTAACTCCATCCTTACTCAACCAGCCTGCAGGACAGCATAGTATCGGTGGTGATGGGCTCGTGGCGGGAGGTAGGACGGCCGACAAGACTGTGGGGCGCACACGAACATGACCGTCGGGTGAACTACATGAGGCAGGTGAAGAAGACTGACATGATGGTGCTTCGTCTGGCTAAGACTATGCCCAGGACGCCCTTTATCAACCACCTCTGTCTGCCTAGAAAGTGAGCATGGAAGGAGGAATTGTAAGTCTGTTTTTCACTTCGCTGAATTGGGCCACACAACTTCACCTGTTGGCCAAGGAAGTGTTTTGGGAGTTTTTAAGAGACTGTAGTAATTTTCACATGACTGAACAGAGCTACTCAAGTCCTGAATACGCCTAAGACTCCTGCATCAACCACCTCTGTCTGCCAAGGAATTAAATTGGAGGATTACAATAGGCTTTCACCTGACGGGACTGGACCGTTCCCACAACTGTCATGGTTGCTTAAAACTTGAGCCTTACGAGGTAGGATTGATTCTTCTTGGTTACTAGTCAAATCAGTACAAAATATAAAGAAGTACAAAAGAAAGTAAACTGCAACAGACCTAGCGGTCCACCAGAGGATGTTTGTATGGGAGAATGTTGACTTCTGTGCATCTTATTCTATGAATAGAAGGTAAGGATAGAAAAGCAAGAAGGCTCCTGAAGTATGATTTACGCCTGTCTATCAACTGAGTAGAGTGTAATTAAGATCTCAAAAAAAAAAAAAAAAAAAAAAAAAAACGCGCTATAGGAGAATCGTGATTTACCCCCCCCCCCCTTTCATTCAAAAGGGATGAGGTTAACTTCAACTGTTAACCGATGCCCTACCTAATGATATCAGTCTTCTGCCGGATGAATGGTTGCGAGGAGAGTCAAAGGCCTTACTATTTTAGCTACTGTGGTGATTCAGTGGCTGGTGACTGAAGGTGGTGATTGGATTGTGCTGGGACTGTAGCGTTAGTCAGTCACACAGTACAAGACCAGATCTAACAAAGACACTTATACTTGCCAGTGAAGGAAGTTCATTAGCACATCTTAAGAGGTTTGTCTGATAATGTAATATTTATACATCGGAAATGTCTACACTCTCCAGTGAGGTACAAATCATGTAAAGGAGTGCTATGTAACGGGCATAATTAGAGGTGCTAAATGTAATCAGCCAAGAATAATTGACCTAGTCCCCCCCAAAAAAAAATAAAAGTTAATTTTGTTCCATAAGCAGGGTGAAAAGACGCTTACGAAAATGATCAACTGATGAGAAGAGATTCATCGATGGATAGTTTTGTGTCGCGAAGTTTCAATTAAGAGAAGTTCCATGACATGATAATCTCTTCCTCAGGGCAGCAAAAAATCTTGATAGCAGCCTGAGATGTGCTGTGACTGGACGAGCAGAGACTGAGGGCAGGGTGAGCATAGGACTGAACTTCACCAACTCGCCAGATTGCCCTGACTACCACCTGTGCCCGCAGTTTGGAAAGGAGGGGAGAAGGATATGCATGGTAGGTGGTGTAGTTAACTGGATGGTAGAGAGTTAGGTTTGAGGAAGAAAGAGAGAGAGAGAGAGGAGGTATAGAGGCTGAAAAGATTGGGATTTCGAGGGATAGACAGAAAGAGGAAAATATGCATGGGAGGTGATGTAGGTGTCTGCTAGAGGAGAGAGGGACAGTGCTTGAAGGAAAGAGAAGGAATAGATGGAGGAGGGGAGGTACAAAGGCTGAAGGTATTTTTGTTTGAGGGGTAAATATGTATGGTAGGTATTGCTTTTGTTAACTAAAGAATAAGGGTTGAACTTCATCTCCACAAGGCCGTCTTGAGTAAGGCTCTTTCACCTTAACTTGACCTAGGTTTTTTTCAATTTGTAGTTCATTTCACGTTCCCCGATCAAACTCTCTACATCCTTTCCAGTTAAATAGTCCATATGCTGTCACTCGCCATTTACACTCATGGAATCCTGGTTCCACCTCACAAGCACACCTTGCAGGCATATGTGCTTCATATCTACCTGCTCTGACACTTATTTTTCAGAGATCCTGGTCCGGCCTGGTTGCGTGTCAGTATGGTCAAGGGACAGCTGCGACGTGGGTGGGTGTGGGTGTGTGGACGTACCAAGAGAAGGACGATAACTGCATTCTGCCCACCCAGCATCCACTCCTCACGCTCGATATGCTGCTAGATATACACTCAATCATTGGTAAGGGGGCAGTAGTCTAGATCAAGATCAAGCACCTCTTTAGCAGTTTGTTTTGCACAGTATACCTGAAGATTTTAAAAACTGCCTTCGCCCTTCTTTAGAACATATTTCGGCCGTATTCTAGGTGTCACAGGCTTCGTAACACCTCTTCCCAGCTATTTATTTTTAATATTTAACCGTTTTCTTGCATGATATTCATGCAGTTTTAGTATGTACACGCCGTATGTACAAAGTTTACGTAGATAGGCACTTGAAATTCGACCGACGGAGAGATACACATGCTCCTAGAATTGCAGGCAATGAAATGAATGACAGTGCCACAGTAAGGAATATCACAGCGTTTACAAATTATATAAAGGCGCGGATCCAAGAATATTCTTTAGTTCACATTCTAACCAGTTATAAAAAAAAAAAAAAAAAAAAAGTGATAATGATTTCAAAACCACTGAACAGAAAATGAAAAGCTGTGGACAAAGACTTGAAGTCTAGAGCTTCTCAACCAAGGATGGCTCGTATCACTGTGTGGGAGATACATTCAGTAAACAACAGCCAGGAAAACACTGAATCTATATGGAAAATATATATAGTTACTTCAACGTAAAAAAAAAAAAAAAAAAAAAAAAAAGTTTTTTTGCCCGGGCAACTGAAGCAACACACCTGGATCTGCCTATGCAATTTACTAACACTGGGCTTTTTACCTTCTGTCCCCCAGAGAGCTACTCCCCCATCAAGCTAGCGGACTGTGATGGCGAGGTGTGTGTGACGGGTGTGTGTGTAGGCAAGAAGGATCTTTGTGACTCTCGCCTCAGCTGCCCGGACCTTAGTGACGAGCCCCGGGACTGCCCTAGGCACCTTACTATATGCACGGCAGACCCTGTTTCGGGGCTCTGTGGTGAGACGTGACCTACGTTTTGACAGTGGTTTATGTTCAAAGATTTAATAATTGTTCTTTTCATCAATATTATATTGTACCTGACTGATATTTCCATTTCCCATGCTGTTTGATTTAATGACCTTGACTGTGTATGACAGTGGTCTATAACCAAATATCCAAAGGTACAAAATTGAACGCTTTCATAAAACTCTCTCGACTCAAAGTAACACTGTGACAACAAGAATAAAGTAGACTACACAGTAGGATGTTATTACTGGATATTAAGAGCAGCTGTAACCTACGATTAATAAGCTTCGTTTCAGTTTTTTTGTTTTCAGTTTCTACAAAAATTTCCAAATTAATAGGCAGGCTAAATGACTACCTGTGTCCTGTTATGGGATTTTCGTATAAACTGCTGTAAATCAGAAGAAAAATCTTAAAAATCGTACTGTAGTGCTAAAAAATCAATTTCATTATAAAACTAGCACTGCCCCATGACTTTGTTCTTCGCACAGTGTGTCCAGGCGGGGGCTCTCCGTGTAAGGATGGTGCCTGTGTCCCCGGTAACAAGATCTGTGATGGGGTGGCCGAGTGCCCTGATGCGTCCGATGAGACAAACTGCACCTGTTGTAAGGTTAGTGGTGGGATAAACGGTCTGATTCCAAGAGGCTTTGAAATCTGTGAAACTCCTTCCTTAGTGATTTATTCTGCATATTGCACTCCAGTTTCCCCTTGTATGTAACTGATGCAATGCTTATCAAAAAGAATAACTTAAAAGAAAATAGAAAAGCGTAGTATGCAACAATCGCCGAGAAGAAGCTACGATTTTTTTTTGTCACTCAGTAATATGAGAAAATTGCATAATAACAGCCTTCCTCTCCCCATTCCAGCGACTAGTAACGAAGGACTACGAGAAAGTGTGTGACGGTGTGCTGGACTGTCTTGACCAGAGCGATGAGGCTTACTGCTCCTGTCACAAAGATCCTGAGATGTTCCGCTGTTACAAGTATTGCTTCGTTACTTTGTACTGCAGTGCCACTTTATACTTTGAACTGCAAGGTGAAGTACTGTAAATAAGAAGTTAATGATTATAAACTACGGAAAAGGAAAAGTTATCTCCCCCCTCCCCCACACAGATCGCCAAAGCAGAACTGTGTGAAGCGTAAGCAGGTGTGTGACGGGAAAAAGAACTGTGAACACGGTGAAGACGAGAAGTACTGTGTCACCCTCTCGCCCGGCATCGTAGTGGAGGAGAATGTGCTAGGGTAAGCCTTTTAATTTCAGCCGTATGGGTCATATGCAGAGGATGGAGGATGTGAAGGGAGTGGAGGATGGCTTGATTTGGCAGATATTTTCGTTCTTTACTACCTTAGTTCCCGGAGTTCAATGACAAAATAAGACCGCTAAGGCTCTACATCCTTTTCATAGTACTTCTTCCTGACTGGTAACATTTTCTAGTGCCCTTGCATTCAAGATAGATGTTGCAATTTTACGCCTAATTGTTGAAAACCGTATAGCAGAGATTGTACAAAAGGTTGAGAGAAGGGAAGGGGGAGAATGGGAATAAGATCGAGGGATAAAATGGGGTGATTGGAGTGAGTGTATTAGCTGTAGACAGGGCATTATAACGGCGGAGGACAGAATGACATGCAAACCATTCGTTGATGGCCACTCCTCTCGATTCAAGTTTGCATTCTTACCGATAGATTGTAGTCAGTTAAACTCTTCAGTCTTGTGACGTAGTGTTATATTACTACCCTCTGACTACCTTCCGTTAGGTTGTGAAGGGGTTAATTTGTGTAAGCCAGTGGTCTCTGGAAACCGTAACGTAATATACGCAGGAAACAGCAATACCATCAGAAAATACCATAGCAATGGAGGAAGCTGTCTGGCACCGCATCCTTAGCAATTTGAATTAAGCATGTATGAAATCCCGTATGTTTTAATGCAAACATAACTGCCTAAATTGTGTAAAATCTAATTAGCATTCCAAAAATAGAAATGAGCTAGTTTAAGACGAAGTACTACAAAGCTAATGCCAATGAGAACACGACCTAGGGAGGATAAAGGACCGAATGGCACCTTCCTTGGCTCTTTAATTTGCACATTATAACATTATCTTTTAAGTAGCAAGAGGATATACAGGTAACGTACAGAATGTCTCAAAAGCAAGAGGTGTTACAAAATTTCCAAAGCTATGTCGAGTAAGTTCTTCAGTGCCCATTGCTCAGTATGTGGTTTTAACTTTAATAAAGTTTGGCTTGAAAATAATCCTTTGTGTCCTTTTGTTCTTAACTGATAACTGTCCTTAGTCAGCATATTTAAAATGCCGTAGTAGATGATCCGTAGCCACAATATTAAAGGTCCTTCCACACAAGTGAGCACCTGTGGTGCCCAAGCTTGCTACTCCTCAGTTTCAAAGTATGGTAACGAAACGCACTTCAAACATTGGCAGAAGCATGGAGGGTCTTTCTGTTATGCACATGTACATGATCATTTTAAGATTTTCAGAGCATTTTCCATTACCATACCGTAGCACCTCGGGTACCCATTAATCGCGTGGAAGGGCCATAACACAGTTTCTGATGACTTTGCTGACCAGAATAATCTGGCATAAACTGCAATAAAATGTTAAAAGTTGTCCCGACTACGAAATGAATACTATTTGCAGGATCCCGGAGATGTACCCTCAAGGCTACCTCCTAGTGAGGCTGCAGGGTTTATGGTACACTTACTTGTACAACATGTGGGAAATGTACCTTTCCCACCTGGTGTGCCTTCAGCTGGGCTACTACCGCTCCAACACTACCCAACACCGCAGTGTGGATCTCGAAAACATGGCAAGGATGGCTAGGAGTTCTGCAAAATCCCCTTCGTTCATCGACCCAGAGTTACTCCGCGCCAAAGCTCAGGACAAGAACACTATAGTCTATATACAGTGCCTGGAGAAGGACCCCTTAGTAGATTCGTCACCGACGCACATGGATTATCACTTCGTTTCTAGAATAAAATATAGCTTGAAAATTAATTAAACAGCACGATGGTTCCACCACAGCACCTGCTCTTATCGACTCTTGAACCGCGCCAAAGCTCAGATACGAATACTATAGTGTACTGTACATACGATGCCTTGAAATAGACCGACTAGCAAACCCCCCACCTATGTATAAGAACTATTTCTTTCCAGATTGGAATATAACTCTAATATTAAATGCACTATAGTTCAGTTAGGTGGAATGTTTGGTTAGGAAAAATTAGGCCAAAGCACCTTCTCTTATCGACCCTGTTCTATCCTCTGGAAAAGAATACTATAGTCTACATCCAGTGACAGAAGGATACCACAAGTAAACTCCTCAACCATACATAGAGTACCACTTCGTCCCCAAACTGAAATGTAACTTAAAACTTTAGCTCTGCACAGATCAGGTACTCTGAAGTTTACTATGTACATCTCGGCAAGATGACACGAATGGCAAGAAGTTTGTATTCTAGGTGAGATGGAAAGCTCGTATCACAACTTTTTTAAAATAAATGTTACTAGTTAACCTTCTCGTACATTATTTACATAGTTTATAATATTTTGCACCAAACATACACGAGGAAAGCGAGATGTAATAATCCAAATTGAATCTCTACACTAGTGGTGCGAATCTCCAAAGCCACTTGGAATCAGACCCATAATTACAAGAGTTGTCATTTCGGAAACCCTTGTAATGGACTGAACGTAAAAGAACTGATAACTAATGAAATTTTATTGTTCCGCCCGTTTACTGAACGTTTGTAAATATGTATTTTATACCTTTTACCTTTATTATAGTGTTTGTTTTATTACTTCAGAGTTTATCATTGCTTGTTTAAATTTAATGTCTGCTTTATGTTTGTATGCTTGGTAATTTTCTTGTCTTCATGATGCTTGCATTAATCTTAAAACCAATAACTGAAAGAATGTATATCTGTTGTAAAAGTTTGTATAAAGTTTTATCAGTTGAAATAAAATTCTTTCCTACTGTGATGGGAACGAATGATAAATTCTTTAAACTGACTTTAAAAGTTTCCATCTCCTCTTGACATAAAGTTAACAAAACACAATATTATGATAGTCATGAAAAAATGGTGTGAAAAGGATGTAGAGCCATAACATTTTCTTTTTAGTTAATTAACTAAGAAATAAGAATGAAGTTTGGGCCAAGTAAAAAAAAAAAATGGTAATTTGTAGTCGCACTTAAGGGTAGGATCGGGGTTTTTTGGGTTGCAGTGGAGTAGGATCTTTTTTTTTTTTTTTTTTTTTGGGGGGGGGGTTGCAGTGGGGTAGGATCGGGTTTTCTTGGGTTGCAGTGGGGTAGGATTGGGGTTGTGTGAAGTGCAGTGGAGTAGTGGTCGAGTTCTGTGGGGGGCAGTGGGGTAGGAGCTGGGTTGGGTGGGGAGCATTGGGAAAAGAAGGGGGTTGGGTCGGTTGAAATGGGATAGGATCGGGGTTGGGTGGGGTGCAGTGCGATGGGATCGGCGTTGTCTGGGTGCAGTGGGGTAGGATCGGGGTTGTGTTGGTGCAGTGGGGCAGCATCGGGGTTGGGTGGGGTGCAGAGAGTTCGGATCGGGATTGGTGGGGTGGGGTTGGATGGGGTACAGAGGGGTAGGGTCGGGGTTTGGTGGGGTGCAGTGGGGTAGGATCAGGGTTGGGTAGGGCGCTTTGGGGTTGGAGCGTGGTTGGGTGGGGTGCAGAGGGGTAGGATCGCGGTTGAGCGGGGTGCAAAGGGGGTAGTATCGGGGTTGGGTGGGGTGCAGTGGGTTAGAATCGGGGTTGGGTGGGGTGCAGTGAGGTAGGAATTGGTGTTGAGTGGGGTGCAGTGGGGTATGAATGGGGTTGGGATGGGTGCACTGGGGTAGGATCGGGTTTTTTTGGGGTTGCAGTGGGGTAGGATTTGGGTTGTGTGAAGTGGAGTGGAGTAGGGGTGGAGTTCTGTGGGGGGCAGTGGGATAGGAGCTGGGTTGGGTGGGGTGCATTGGGAAAAGAGGGGGGTTGGGTCGGGTGAAATGGGATAGGATCGGGGTTGTGTGGGTCCAGTGGGGTAGCTACGGGGTTGGGTGGGGTGCAGTGGGTAGCATCGGGGTTGAGTAGGGTGCGGTGGTTAGGATCGGTGTTTGGTGGGGCGGGGTTGGGTGGGGTACACAGGGGTAGGATCGTGGTTGTGTGAGGTGCAGTGGGGTAGGATCGGGGTTGTGTGAGGTGCAGTGGGGTAGGATCGGAATTGTGGGGAGTGCAGTGGGGTAGGATCGGAGTTGTGTGGTTTGCAGTGGGGTAGGATTGGGGTTGGGTGGGGTGCAGTGGGGAAGGATCGGGTTATGTGTGGTGCAGTGGGGTAGGATCGGGGTTGTGTGGGGTGCAGTGGGGTAGGATCGGGGTTATATGGGGTGCAGTGGGGTAGGATCGAGGTTGAGTGGGGTGCAGTGGGTAGGATCGGAGTTGGATGGGGTGCAGTGGGGTAGGATCGGGGTTATGTGGGATGCAACAGGGTACGACCAGATGCTGAATGGGGTGGAGTTGGGTACCAGAGATATTGAATGGGGTGCAAAAGGATAGGATCTGGGTTGGCTGGGATGTACGGGGTCTGAGTGTGGTGGGGTGTGATATTAGTTTGACCAAAGTAAATAAGACGACCTCAGTCTGTTGGTTAATGAAGGCTGTTTTTATCCCATCATCCTAAGACGATTTTCTTAAGCTGCTTGAAATAATTGAATCTAGCAGAGTACGAGGTAAAAATGACGTCAGTAGACTGAGTGCTCTGTGTTCTAGGAGCTACAGATCGAGTCCCAGAGGTGGCCAGACGTTTTCGTATCATGTAGACGTTTTATATTTTATTTTTGATACTTTTAGAAGGCTTTATTCAGCCTTAGGTAGCCTTGTCATATGGAATGGCTCAGTGAAATTTATGTCGAACCCTTCCAAATCGAAAAATAGATATGCGTCCTCGTGCTGAATGGCCTGGAATTCCCGCATTCCACGCACTAGATGGGGTCACCTCTGCATTGCCGCTAAGGGTAGGGTTCAAGCAGACGACACTGCCCTTTTACTCAAACTTGGCCTAAAACTGCAATCTCTCCATCTTGAATGCTGAGTCGTAGCTATTGATTAACCGGGCGGAATATTTCGTCCTTTTGTAGGTTATTTCCCGCAGCTCAGAGGCAGAGTGAGACAACACTAAGGCTCTGCATCTTTTCCATAGCATTTCATCATTGACTAGCATCGTATTCCAGAGTTAATGTATTGCTACAGGTCAGAAATCAAGATGGAGGCATTGCAAATACTTTTCTTCGCCAAGTTAATGTGAATAAAGTATCGTATTATCACTCTCAGGTTCCTGTGACTCACTCTTAATTGAATAACCTAGTTCCCCCCGTCAGCTGGACATAGAGTACTTCCGAGCATTCAAGGGTTAACCTAGACATTTATTAACCCCTTGATGCTCGGGAATATTCTAGTGGCATTCCAGTTAAACCAGACGATTTTATTAAGCCGAGAGTGAGTCATAGGAGCCTGAGAAAGTTAATACACTGCCAGCATTAACCTCTGCATGACCAGCATATTCTTTACAGCTGATTCCAGGCGATTTGGTCCAGCCGAGTGGGTCGTAGGAGCTTGAGAGACTTGTTAAATAAAAACAACACACTGGGAGTCAAGAAAGTAATGTAAATTATTCAAAATAGAAAATGAAAAATAAATTAGTAAGTTCTAATTTTTATTTGCTTCCTACATATGAGTCGATACACGATATTCTTCACTTCATTGTGACTAGCATTAAATTACAGTCTTTTTATATTCCAAGTGGTTCTGAATGGTAATAACTCTTCCTTAGAAACTTACTTTGCACGTTAGAGCTTAGTATCGTTTTGTCTATTATTAACACAACCCAAACAGAGTAGCAGTTTTGGGCGCAATTCTAGCAGGGCAGTGTTGGCCGAGTGAGAAGAGCGTTGGCTTGCTAATGCTCAGGACCTGGGTTCGAATCCCGGGAAATAGAGGTTATTTAAAACATATGGCAGTGTCCTTAGTGGCCTGTCATTGGACCCGGGTTCGACCCCCGGTTGATATAGAGGTGAATTGGGGCAGTTTGGCAGCCACTTAGTGGTCTGTTAGGGGTGGGGTGGGCGGTACATGACCCCTCTAAGGGGGGAACAAGAAGTAGGCATACACACATACATTCACTCACACAAACACCTCTCACACTCTCACTTACACTACCCCACACACCTGCCTCACATACCTCATTTACACAAGACACCCACACACACCTCACACAAGACACCCATCCACACACACACCTCACACAAGACACCCATCCACACACACACCTCACACAAGACACCCATCCACACACACACCTCACACAAGACACCCATCCACACACACACCTACTTACTTACCTGACACAGACACACAGGGGGGGGCTTATACAAAAGCGTACGGGGGTGGAAAGGAGGGGGGTTTTATTACCAGATCCCAAAAAACGGTATGCCCTTTTTGGGACCTGGTAATAAAACCCTCTCTCCACTCCCCTACGCTTTTGTATAAGCCCCCATTGTGTGTCTGTCTTAGGGTGTGTGTGTGTATGTCTTGTGTGTGTGTATGTCTTGTGTGTGTGTATGTGAGGAGTGTGTAGGTATGTCAGGAGTCTGTGCATGTATGTGAGGAGTGTGTGTGTGCCCCCCCCCCCTCAAGGCAGCCACTACGTGACCGCCCACTCCACGCCACGCCACCACACCCCTGACAAATCACTGCCAAACTGCCCCAGTTCACCTGTATATCAACTGGGAGGCGAACCCGGGTCCAATGACAGGCCACTGCGATATATTTTAAACAACCTCTAATTCCCGGGAATCGAACCCGGGGCCTGAGCATTGGCAAGCCAACGCTCTTCTCACTCGGCCATCACGACCACAGTCTGCCTGCGGCCAGAATTGCTACTGTATTTTAGTTGTTTAGTACCGGTAATAAACAAGGGGAAACTGAAGTGTATTGTGCATATTAAGTCGCCAGAATGGCTTGGTTATAGTGCAAATGGAATTGGTATTCGGTTGTCCTTTGATATAAGGACATAAGTAACAGGAATAGCCATTAATTACACTGAAAATGGCTTGGACAAGAGCAGTGGCTGTGATAACAGGGGCAGGCCTCTTCATACGTCTTGACAGAAAACATACCAACCTGGGGGGAAACTGGCAAATCTGTTCCATAGGTAGCAATGGAACTTTTAATAGTATTTTTACGCCACTAGAGACCTAAGTTATGATGACTTTCTGTATATACTGGTTACATAAAACTTGCTAAGCCGGGGCAAGCTGGTAAATCTGTTTATGGGTAGCAATGGGACTTTTAATAGTATTTTTACGCCGCTAGAGACCTAAGTTATGATGACTTTCTGTATATACTGGTTAAATAAAACTTACTAAGCTGGGGCAAGCTGGTAAATCTGTTTATGGGTAGCAATGGGACTTTTAATAGTATTTTTACGCCACTGTGGACCCCAAGTTATAAGGACATTCTGTATACACCGGTAACTGAACAGATTTTGAATAAGATCATGGATAAAAACGTATGAACCTGACAGAGGACGGATAACCAGGCTATTGGTATAAAGCAAGATATAATAATGTTGTTATACAAAGCATAAACCTGAGTAATTACAGATACAAGATGACCTGGAGGACTAGTGTACAGGAGCATCACCAGGTATCTCCCCTAAGCTGTATAAAATGGCCTGGCAGTAGCGAGAAACACTGCAGGTACTACGTGAAACTAGCACTGTGCAGGATTATGAAGTCCAGTCAAGATGAGGCTATTAGGGCTAGTCATTTAACATGCCAGAAAATAGCACCTGGGACTCAAGCTGTCATAACTTTATAGGTTACTATAGTCATGCAGATTACTGTACTACCTAATAAAGTGTAAGTAATGGAAGCCCTAGTTTTGCTTGCCATATACGTGGATTCTGAATATTCTAAGTTGAAATAAGGGGTTTTAATTCTTAGCATTTATACCATACGCCACTGGATCTTGGAAAAACCAAATTGAAATGTGGGGTTTATATCCGTCGACTTTTTACCTAGCTCCATATTATCCAAAAAAGTACTAAGTTGAATTGTGGGTTTTGCACCCCTACATTTTATGACAACTCACAAATCTATAAAATCATAAGCTGAATTGAGTTTTTGTGCCACTAATTCCTATGGAGCTCTAGTTTTATTTTTCAGTTCCATCTACGTATTGTGTATTCTCTAGTAATTCACGTTTTTTTGTAACCATACCATAAAAGGTCGAATAAACTTAATATACAACTTTTTATTGTTTTATATTTTCTTAGACGTGCTCACATTTGCAATGCATATTTACAATGTACATTAATAGCTCTGACGGCAGCTTGTTAAGTTACTCTGCAGTGGCGTATATAGGTCCATGGAAAGGGGGGGGGGAGGCACAGGAATTAATTCAGAACTTTTTTAAAGGGGGGGGGGCGAGCGAAGCGAGCCTCTACAGCTGGGGGATCTGGGGGGCGCTTTAACCCTTCATTAGTCAGGTGGGGTGTTTTGGCACCCCCTTTTTTTTTTTTTTTTTTTTTCTCATATTTCCTAGCTGGTAAATCGAATATTTCTTTCCGTTCCAGTACTCTCCTGATTCAGTGAGGGGAGGGAGCATGTGGATTGGTTTAGTCCTGCCTTTGCTGTAGCAAGAGAGAGGGGCACTTCCCCCCCCCGCCCTGGGGTGTACAGTCACCCCATCAAACTAACCATTTAGATCATAGAGTTTTTTTTTTTCTTATTTTAGTATATTGTTTATCATTATACTGTTTTTAAAAATGTATTTTCCTGTGAGTGTTTACCTGACAAATAAGATACGAGTCCATTTGTTATTTTTGTACTGATATTATAATTTGTATTTTATTATAAATTAATAAACCACCTACAAGGCATTCAATTTTCTCATTAATGATTGCAGAGTTATGCTGAAGCGGCAGTAAGAATATATTTTACATGTTACTAACACTACATGTATTTTTGTATTGGGGTGTTGTAACACCCCACCAGACTAGAAGAAGAACAATAAGAACCTAGTGCCAAAATCCAGCACAAAGCCGGATCATCGGCTACAAGTTGTGTACGTTGGGTGGGCCAGAAGAAATAGGTCAATGGAAGGAGTATATCATATCACAGATGGGGCTATTGAAACAAGGAACGGAATTAGATGTCGGAAAGAAGACCAATAGAGGTAAGGAAGGACATGATATTATGGAGGGAAAAATACGATGACTCTCGGAGAAAGTCTGCAAGAAGGGGGGGACGTTGGAGGTGAGACAAAAATGGAAATGCAATACGTCGCTGTAGTGTGTAAAGTGGACAATCAAGGAAAATATGGTGTACAGAAGGAATGGTATTGCAACGAGTACAAAGGGGAGGGCGATCACCAGACATCAAATAAGAGTGGGTAAGTCGTGTATGACCGATTCTGAGGCGAGCTAAAGCCGTCTCCCACCTCCTATTACGGTGGCAAGGGGTCAACCAATGAGAAATAAACGGTTTAACAACACGTAGTTTGTTATTAGTGATAGAGTCCCAACAAGACTGCCACCGGTGCTGAAGGAAGGATGACAGAGCAGGAAGAAGGTCAGAGACTGGAATGAGGAAGGAAGGAGAGACATCCCTGCTAACTGCCATGCGAGCCAACTGATCAGCACGTTCATTGCCTGCGATGCCCACATGTCCTGGGACCCAACAGAACTGGACTGTTTTACGACGGGAGGAGATTCGGAACAACCATTCCAAGATACGAAGAACCAGAGGGTGAGAAGCCGAAGGTGACTGAAGAAGGGATAGAGCACTATATGAATCAGAGAATATCACAAATGAGGAAGAAGAGGCATGACAAATATACCGCAACGCAAACAAGAGGGCATATAATTCTGCTGTTAGAACACTTGCATAGGTAGGAAGGCTAAAATGATAATGAGTGTCAGGAAAGAGTATCGCAAATCCAACGCCAGCAGGAGTTTTTGAACCATCTGTGTATATAGGGACTGCAGAGGAATGTTGGGAGAGATGGTCTGAAAACCGAGAACGGAGAATGAAAGGAGGAGAATTGGACTTGGAATAAGGGAAAATGGAAGAACAAATGTGGGGTCGAGGAAGTAACCATGGAGGAAAAAGACAAGTGCGGAAAGGAAAAACATTACTAACAGTAAGAGAGGAGCGCGAGAGAAGAGTACGGGTTCGAACTGCAAATGGTGGCTTGGTCCTAGGAGTGGAAAATATGCCTGGGTCAGGACTGGGAGGAAGTAGAGAAGGGGTATGAGGAAAACAGTGCAACTTAGCATAGGTACGAAGAGAAAGAAGAGCGCGACGACGGAAGAGTGATGGAACTCCTGATTCAGCATACAGACTCTCAACTGGGGAGGACTTAAAGGCACCAAGAGCCAGACGCAAACCGTAATGATGTACAGAATCAAGTTGTTGGAGGACGGTGTCTGAAGCAGAAGAATAGACTTGGCAAGCATAGTCAAGTTTGGAGAGAACGAGAACAATATGGAGGCGAAGGAGAGTAGCTCGATCAGCACCCCACGACACATGAGACAAAGTTTGCAAGAGACGGAGGCGTTGCAAGGCTGAGGTTTTCAAGGAGGTAATATGATCCTTCCAAGTAAGACGGGAATCGAAAAGAAGGCCAAGAAAGGAAGCGGAGGTTTTGTACGGGAGAGGAGAGCCATAAAGAAAAAGAGGTGGTTGAGGAATATGATGAGAACGATTAAAAGTAATAGCATGAGACTTAAGAGGAGAGAACCGAAAGCCATGAGAAGTGGCCCATTCTGAGGCAGCCGAAACTGCACGTTGAATAAGAGCACCAAGGGCAGAGATGTCAGGATTTGAGGCATATATTGCAAAATCATCAACATACAAAGAAGAACGGACACCAACTGGGAGACAAGAAACAATCCCATTAATTGCTAATAAAAATAGAGTAGTGCTAAGAACACTGCCTTGGGGAACACCTTCGTATTGTGGAAATGAGTCTGAATAGGTATGTTGAACACGGACTCTAAAGAAACGAGTTGATAGAAAATTCTTTAAAAAGACACCAAGGTTACCATCAATACCACAAGAGCGAACTGTGCTTAAAATATGGTAGCGCCAGGCTGTGTCATAAGCTTTCTCAAGGTCGAAGAACACTGCGATAACAGATTGTTGAGTGGCAAAGGCTGAACGGATATAAGTCTCAAGATTTAGGAGGGGAGTTAAGGTGCCGCGAGCTTTTCGAAAACCAAATTGTGAAGAAGACAAAAGTTGCTTGGATTCTAGGAGCCACATAAGGCGATGATTTATCATACGCTCAAACAATTTGCAAAGACAGCTAGTAAGAGCAATGGGGCGATAATCTTGAGGGACATGGCCTTGCTTTCCCGGTTTAAGAAATGGGAGAATGACAGCATCACGAAATGAGGGGGGAAGAACACCCTCTGTCCAGATACGATTATAAATAGTTATTAATAAGGCCATGGCCTGAGGGGAAAGGTGACGGAGCATATTATAGTGTATGCCATCAGGACCCTCGCAAGTGTTCTTACACAGACGAAGGGCAGAGGTCAATTCATGGAGTGTGAATGGCGCATTATATGACTGACTAGACGACAGCTTGAAGACAACAGGCGTACATTCAGTAGCAGCGTTAAGGGTATGAAATTCAGGTGAGAGATGAGAGCCGCTACTAACATTACTGAAGTGACGACCTAAGCCATTAGCAACTAGATGAGCATCTGCTACTGACTCTCCATCTAAGTGTAGGACAGGGGAGGGCATAGGAAGATGCTTACCCGCTATTTTGCGTATACGTTTCCAGACGGATGCAATGGGTGTATTGGTAGTAATGGTGGAAACGTATGACCTCCAGCTACGGCGTTTAGCCTGTTTAACAATCTTTCGAAGACGGGCACGGGCCTTTTTAAACAGCAGAAATGCATTCTGTTCATCCGCAGTGTTGCGTTTGCGTAGGTAACTCTTCCAACGTGCACGTTTAACACGGAGTGCTACAGTACAGTCTGAATCCCACCAAGGTACACACTTAGAAGTAAAAGGACGGGACGACCTAGGGATCGCGGTCAAAGCTGCACTAAGAATTAATTCATTAAAATAAGTGAGCATATCTAAAATAGTAGAGAATGAAGAAGGAGGTACAGTAGGAACAGTCAGAGAAGTAAATGACGGCCAGTCAGCTTTCGGGAAACACCATCGAGGGGGTCTGAGTACAGGACGATATGTGGTAAGAGTAAGTTTGATAGGAAAGTGGTCGCTATATAAAACGTCTGAAAGATCAGACCAATGGAAATCTAGGGAAAGAGAAGGGGAGCATAGGGAGAGATCAAGACAGGAAAAAGTGTGAGTTCTAGAGTCAAAATGTGTATAAGTTCCCGTATTCAGTATGGATAAATCGTTATTAAAAATAAAAGATTCAAGGTGGCGGCCACGCAAATTTGTAACATCATCGCCCCACAAAGCGTGGCGACAGTTAAAATCTCCCATTAATAAAATTGGAGTGGGTAATTGTGATAATAAAAGGGTTAAAGCTGGGAAATCAATAGGTTGGGAGGGAGAGAAATATACAGACACTATCGTAATCCATTGTTCGAGAAAAACACGAACAAAATGACATGGAACAGTGGTGTGAAGCGACAGATATTCTAATGGGACTGTGTTATGAACTAAAATGGCGGAAACAGGAAGAGAAGCAGGAGAAAACAAGAAACAATAGTCAGGTATGGGTACTGGTGGGGAAGACAAACGGAGTTCTTGTAAACAGACTATTGAAGGATGGTGATTTGAAAGTAGATAACGTAGATCATTACGGTGGGCCATGAAACTTCGCATGTTCCATTGTAAAAGAGACATATTAAAATTGTATAACACTAAAAAGTAAAATAAAAGAACTAAAAGTAAAATCAAAGAAAAGTAAAAGGTTACCAAAAATTTACAAAGAATAAAATATAGTAAAAAACGAATTTATGTTGAAAGGGTATCACATCTCACCGGGTTGGTTCAATGGTAGGAATAGGAGCAGAGTGTGGAAGAAGTGAAGGAGTAGGACGGTCGCTATAGCCTGGTGGCATAGGGAGGGATAAAGGAGAGGGATTAGAACATGAAAGAGGGGCAGAAGGGGAAGGAGGGATGGGAGTGGGAGGAAGATCGGAAGGAGCTGAATGGACTTCTGCTGTATGACGTATTTTTGGGGGACTCAGTGGTTCTTGTAAAGGAGTTGCTAAGTATTCCATAATATCTGAGAGAGTTTCACTCTCGGCACCTGTTGATTGTGTCATCTGTGGTGTTGACAGGGGAGCTGGAACTGGTTGTGAAGTGGTTTGAGGAGTCCGGATAGGGTTGGAACTAGCTGATCGTTGGGTTGAGACAGGGATCTTTGTTGTTGGTGTCACGGAGGGCGAAGGACGAGTAATTCGCATTTTACGAGTTGGGGGAGAGTGTGTGGGTTTTGTGGTACCCTTGGTATCCGATGTGGTGGGAGGCAGCCCACGTTTGCCAGAGGCAGGCAGACGGCGGGCATCACGCTGTGGTAGAGGAAGTAACTGTTGGTGTTGGGAAGAGGATGAGCGGGGTGGAGCAGCAGAACTGGAAGGGCGATGGGGGGAAGAGAGGGGAGTGGACAACGGAAGTGACAAGGAGGAGGTAGGAGTGGAAGAGTCTAGGACAGAGAAAGAGTTGGAAATAGAAACTGAAGGGGCCTGAGAGTAGGAGGCAGAACAAGAGGAGGGAGAAGGGGAGGTGGAAGAGGGAGAGTAGAGACAGATGGAGAGGAGACAATAGTGACAGTCAGAGGGGTAGGTGAAGAGGAGGTATGAGTAGGGACAGGAAAAGAGGTTGAAATAGTAGAGGAGCTGGTGGCTGGCGATACCAAGGGGACAGGTGTGTCAGATAAGGGGATGGTAGAAAAGCAGTTAGAGTGTGTCGTGGTTGTAGTATGGTAGGACTGAGAGGTGGCAGAGGTAGTGGAAATAGGCCGGGCCACTCGAGCATAGGTAACACGGGGGGAGAATCCTAAATCACGGGCACGTTGACGGGCTGCACGGAGGGAGAGACCTTCTTTCCAGCGAATCCTTGCGACTTCCGATTCAAAAATGTATTCTGGACAGTTCCGGGACGAGGCAGCATGAGAACCTTGGCAGTTCGGGCAGACTTGGTTCTGTGCTACGCAGGCTAAGGAGGTGTGGCCGGGTTGGGCGCAGGTTGGGCACACTGCCTCTGACCTGCAGTATTTAGCTGGGTGGCCGTAGCGCCAAGAAGAAGAGCACTGTCGAGGACGAGGCGTATATTCTTTGACTGCAAGTCGTGTACCACCAATGATGAGAGAGGCAGGTAAATCGCGGTCTTTAAAGATTATTTTGGCAATGTTGGCGGAGTACTTGCGGCGCCCCTGGGGGGGAAGTGTGTAGCACTGAACAGATATTACTGGTAGTTGTTGTGCAGACAAGATTGCTTGGATGTCTGCGGAACATTCTGAGAAGTTACGATCTCCAATTGTTATGTATGAGGGAATGAGAACAGTTCCAGTACTAGAGTTTAATTGGAGATCTGGAGTTGCTGAGACGGGATGGCCAGAGGAATCGGTGAGCGACCTCACCTTCTCAGCCTGTGCAGCAGTTTTAACGGTCAAGAGGCGGTCTCCATTTGGTCGTGATGTGAAAGTGACGTCGGGACCTATTTGTTGAAGGAGAGAGAGATGGAGGGTGAGGTCATTTGTTGTGGGTTCAATGTTGAAAAATTTTGGCCATGTCTGGCGACCAAAAATTGATGTTATTGTTGGAGGGTTTGGAAAGAGGGGAGGGGGAAGGAGAGGGGGGGGAGAAGAAGAAACAGAAGGATAGGAAGAGGAAGAAAGAGGCGGAAAAGTAGGGGGAGGGGGATCCGCCTGACCGGGAGAAGGTTTTGGAGGAGCATCTCCCGTTGCTCCTTGGGGTTTTTTTATAATTTCATTATTGGCCATGGTGAGCCTAATTATTCAAACGGGAATTAACTAGTCCACTCCTGAGAGCCCGAGTCAAGAGTAAGGGTGAAAGAAACAAGGGCTACCGTACCCATGGTTCCCTGAGGCCGTTTGCGACTGACATAAAAGAGACAGCCTTGCATCCCATCAGCACGGCTCTCACACCTTAGGAAGGTGAGAAGAAAGAAAATAAAAGAAGAAAAGAGGAAGAAAAAGGACCAAGCAAAATTAGTAGGACCAAGCAAAATTAGTAGGGCCAAGGACTGGGACCCAAGGGTGGGGGAAGCAGGGTATAGGAGGAAGCAGGGTATAGGGGGGAAGAAGGGCATAGGGAAACCACCTCCACCATCAGGTCCCAGCCCCAGACCCCTGAGCCCCCCCACGACTACAACGGGCTTGGTTCTGGGGGGGGCCCCACCAGACTAACCAAGTTTGAATACCCCACAGGACTAAAGAAGGGTTAAGCCCCCCAGGAAATTATTTTGAAAATCAAGCATTTTTATGGGCATTTTGAGGCCTCATGAGGGCTGTATTGCATTAATTTGATATTCAATGGCAAAACAATATAATTTATGGAGGCTTATGTATTCATGGTTGCCTATGCCATATGGACAAATGTTTTCTATACGTATTTAGATCTGCAGATATGTAGGCCTCCTGGGGCAAAAGGGGGGGCCATTGCCAAGTGGATTCCCCCCCCCCCTCTATACGCCACTGTTACTCTGGCAGGAGGTAGTGTTATCTAAAAGTATATTCTAAGTCCAATATATCACAAACACGTCCCAAGTATGTCACAAAATATTTCAAACATTATCAAAGTATTTCAGTGAATTTAGTACAATAAGCTATCTCCAGCTCCAGCTTACTTTTCCTACTCCTGTCTACCCTGCTGTCCAATAAGCTATCTCCTTCTCCAGCCCGTTTTTTTTTTTTTTTTTTTTTTTTTTTAATGCAAGAAAGAAGGAACCAAAGGCCAGAAGCCTCCAAGAGTGTTCCCTCAAAGATTAAACGAAAACAAGATACCAGATCCAAATTCAAGATCAGTTTACTTCAAGATGCATGGACATACTGAGTCTGAAAGACTGGAGATCATGGACAGAAGGAAATAAAGACAGAGGAAGACAGTTCCAGAGTTGACCTGTTGCATACATGGACTGGAAGTAACGGTTAGCCCTTGCATTGGAGAGCTGGACAAAAAAGGAATGAAAGTTTGTTGCTAGACGGGTGCTACGTGCCCACCGTAGTGGTGGAGGGATGCAAACACAGTTCAGAGGAGCAGTGACTATTGAAGTAACGGCAGAAAAGAGATAAAGATGCAGCATTGCAGCGAAGAGACAGAGGTTGAAGACAGCCAGTAAGAGGAGGAGAGTTGATGAGACGACAAGCCTTTGACTTCACTGCTTTGAGAAGAGCTGTATGTGAGGAGCCTCCCCACACATGAGAGTTGCACTCTACACAGGGGCGATTAAAACACGCGTATGTCAACAGCTGTACAGGGGTAAAGAAGGCACAGAGTCGGCTTAGCACACCTAATCTCTTGGAAGCAGATTTAACTATCTATCTATCTATAGTCCGATGCCCTAATCCCGCAAAGGATGGTCGCAGACAAAACGCCTCCAAGTCGCTGTCACCCACCATTTGACTGCCTTCTTCCCAACTCACTCCCCCCTCCCTCATATACCTCTCAACTCCATCCCTCCACGTCATCCTTGGTCTCCCTATCCCTCCACCTCACCTACATACACCCTCTTAGTCTTTCATTCTCCATTTTTTCCACATGTCCAAACCACCTCAGTGTATTTCTCCTAATTTCCTCAATCACATCCACATCCATCCCACAACGTTCTTTCACTTCTTCAGTCGCCAACATGTTCCTCCATGTCACTCCACATGCTCCTCTCAGGTAACTCATATCCACCATTCTCACTCTTGACTTGCTCCCCTCTAGCAAGATCCACGCCTCGCTTCCATACGTCAGGGTAGGGATCACAATACAATCATGCAGTGACTTCTTAACTTCCATACTCACCTCCCTATTTCTCATCAACGCTTGCAGTGATCCAACAACCTACCTTCCCTGCTGTACCCTTTCAAATATTTCATCCCCAAAACTTCCATCCTTACTCATCAAATTACCCAAGTATTCACGAATGTACTCACATTCTCCATATCCTCACCATCCAACCTCACTGTGCATTCTGTGACTTCATTCCTCTCAAACACCATAACTTTACTCTTGTTTACATTAACTTTCAGATTCCTCTCCTCGCTGCCCCAAATTCATTCACCAAACCTTGCAACTCCCATTCATCTTCACTCAACAATACTGTATCATCGGCAAACACCGGGATCTTCCACACCTCACTCACTCATCAGAGCCACCCCCACATCCACTTGCCTTACCTTGCACCACCTTTACAACACCATCCATGAAAATATTAAACAGCCATGGAGACAATACACATCCCTGTTTCAATCCCACATTTAGATCAAAGAACTCACTCAACTCACCATCCACTCGCAGATTTTACAAAATAGGTAAATATGATCTTTCCAAGATAAGTCCCCAGAGAATGAAACTCCAGTTATGTTTAAAGGTGACGCGGGATTGAGCTGGATATTATTAAACATTATTGGGTACTCCTTTGGAAGATTATGTCGGGCTGAAAAATGTAAGAACTGAGTTTTTGATGCATTAAAAACAACAAGATTACTTTTACCCTAATCAGAGATATGAGCCAAGTCAGGCATTAAGTGTGCCATAGCCTCATCCTTTGTTTGTTGAAGTAACTGTTGAGATGGACGCTGAGGGAAGCGAATGGAAAGGTGAAAGGTGGAGTCATGAGAGTCTGAATGGATAGGGTTAGATGTACAGCTTACAGAAGGTCATTGATGAAAAAGAGAGAGTGAGTTGGTGATAGGACAGAGGCCTGAGGAACACCATTATTGATAGCTATAGGAGAAGAATGGTGGCAGTCTACAATAGCACCTCTAGAACGAACAGAAAGGAAGCTAGAGATGAAGGCACAGATACAAAGACAGGAACAGTAATAGGACAGTTTGGAAATGAAAGTTTCATGCCAGACTCAGTCGAAAGCCTTTGAGGCGTCAAGTGCAATGGCAAAGCTTGTTCTCCATCTACCTGTTGTGCAATAAGCTATCTACCCTGCTGTGCAATAAGCTATCTCCATCTCCAGCCCACTTACTCGCCTACTCCTCTCCATTCTGCTCACTCTAGAACAATTCAGACGCATAACACCCTAAAGAAGGGATACAAAGAAAAATACAACCTGTAACCTGTCCTGTCTGGTGCTCCCATTTCCTCTTTGGTCTTTCAGCCGATTCCGATTCTGTCTGTCCTCTCGCCCTACCATCAGTCTCTATCGCTGGCTCCAATTTTCTCTCCTCTTATAGAATCAGTCTCTCTATCGCTGGCTCATCTCTCCCTAGCATCAGTCTCTCTATCGCTGGCTCCTCTCTCCCTAGCATCAGTCTCTATATTGCCTGGGGAAACACAGGAACATTAAAGGTGCCTAAGGAGTGGATTGCCTATCAGACTCACGGTATACAAGTGCCGCCATAACTGCTTCAATCATCCCTGCTACATCACCTGCAAATGCACACTACAGGGTCTATGTGACTTTGGAGGCTTCTTAACAACTCTTCCTTAGCTATTTAGTTTACACATTTCACTTCAGTCTTGTTACTGATGCAAACTATCGGTATTAAAACAATAAACAGCATGCGAGGGAAAGCTTGGGTGTCAAGAAAAATTAATCGCCAAGGGAAAAGTACTGGCAAGCCTCCCATGCCACTTTTGGCCCAGACGCAGATGGCTTCTCTGGGTTGCCATTCTTGCTCTCTGGGGTTGCCATCTTGTTCTCTTGAGTTGTCTTCTATTGCTGCCATGTCCCCGTCCAAGGTTGCCATTTTGTTATCCTGCGGTGCCTTCTCACCGTCCTTAGGTGCCGTCTCGTCATCCTAGGGTGCCATCTCGTAATCCTAGGGTGTCGTCTCGTAATTGTTGGGTGCCGTCTCGTTGTCTGCATAGTTTTATTGTTATTTAATACATCCTGCTGTCTAGGGTTGTCTTGTCTTCTGGGGTTGCCATCTTGTTGTCTTTAGTTGCTGTTCTTCTAATATTGAAGGTTTGATAGTCTGTCAGCCATCGGTTTCTGCGAAAAAAAATTGGAATTAGCTGAACACTTTTTATTTCTTATGCACTACATTACAAGCACACACAGGTGAGGCACCAGAGAGGCAACACATACAACACATCTCTCCGCTCTGGCCAATATTGGCCTCAACTGTCCATACCTAAATAGTATCTTTATATGAGTCAAGCTTTTTACTAGGTTAAACTAAATGGTGTTCTGACATAAAAGAGGAAGTGTAAGTAAAAGTGTTGTTCAAATAACAGAATACAGCAAATTGTGCAGGAATGTGCTCAGCAAGCTCATCAACTGTTTAGTCTGCTACGTGTACCAAGGAATGCATACTTTTAAGTAGAATATTCTTTCTCTCAGTACCACAAGATGAACACCATCATTAGTAAAGCGAATTTGGAAAGAGTTAAGAAAATGGATAAAGGAAGAAAACAGGATGATGATTTCTACCAGGAACTGGTTGAAATGGACACGTACAACAAGCCAGTAGAATGGGTACACAGATTAGAGAAGGCATTTCAGAGTGAATGGATGAAATTAAGAAGCAACTGCACATGCAGGAGGTGGAAAATTAAAAATTAGTAAAGGAAGTAAACAAAAAAGACACAACAATAGATGAGCTGTTAGCTGAGGTGGGTTCACTTTGAAGGAAGATTAGTGAAATGGTAAGCACAGTTGTCAACCATGAGAGTATTATGGAAGAGTTCGGAAATGATACAGAGACATTAGGCAAGCAAACTGCCAGGTCGGTGTACAGTTAAGGAACCAACTATCTTCCCACAATTATATCAGTATTATTTAATATGAAAATGGTGGTCTGTAATAGTTTATTCTTGCTGCTACCATACAAGTTTAATCAGTAAAGACGTCACACTCAAAGGGATTAACTTTAACACTGTTATATCTAACTTCTCACTTTGATGTCAGTCCTAATCTAAACATAAGAGATGGCACAAGTAACATATATAAGACACCCCTCAACTCAGAGTTAAACTAAAGAATAATTGAAGGAGGTTTAACCGAACTAATGTTTGTTTCTGATGGTTTAACTTTTCACAATATACTGACCAGTAATAATCAATTCCCAAACCATGCAACAAAAAAAGGATCCGAAACTTTTCCAATGTGGTAGGTGGGGGCGCTAACCCTCCAATCACTCAATGTAGTGCTGCTCTCGGATGTCTGCTCTGTCCTCTCCTCCATCCTTCTTTCCTTCCATCATCTGTCTTTCTTTCCTTCATTCTTTACTACGCTGAGTGGTAACCATATAACCAAATATTGGCGCCTGGTGGTTTACTGGGTAATTAGTGTGCTCCAATCGGATTGAGCCGGTGAAGGTTTATATCTAAGAGGTGATTGGGGTTTATTGCTCAAGTAATGCCACTCAGGGATGAGTGAGGTTGGTCACTCATCTTAAATGTCAAGACCAACTGCCTAACCCCGGGCTCCTACGCTCCTCATGGGGCAACGTAGGATTGGATGATGGATGGATGGATGGATGGATGGATGAAACTTTTCCATCTTCACATTCCGAAACTGTAGACAAGGCTTATAAAATATTTCCCACCAAGTTTTCCTGAATGTATTTGCCTGCCGTTTTCTGCAATACAGCATGAAGAAGAAACATTACAGTACTGTATATGGAATGCACCATTCTGTCAAATATTTGCCCTTAAAAAAAAATAATAATCATCATTGTGAAAGAATGAACCATCTGTTGACCCACTTTTTAATCATGTGTACATCATCATCATCATCAAAATGAAGACATCCTCCTTGACCATTTACTATGATTTTTTTTTTTTTTTTTTTTTTGTCTTCTGTAATCAAGTGATTTAATACAGCTTGAGGAACTTTATGAATAGACTTTAGATACCGACTAAATCATCATCTATAGTATTAAAGAAAGCCATCGAATACAATCATTTGAAAGTAACAAGAATTAATATAGTTCTGTATGAAGTGCTTTCCCCATAGGGACTGGCCATAGTACAGCTGAAGTTGGCACTTGGTTCAGCTTCCAGTTAACAGATAATATCAGCTGTACAACAACCAACCTCAGTCATGGGATTCCGTAAAAAGGAGACAATGAATTGCTTTTAATTTTATTTATGTGCCCGTACGCAGACTGAGCAATGTTTGAACCAACATAAATGCCAACCAGTCTCCGAGATCTAATACAGCATTAATGAACTTTATACAGGCTGTGGCAGTATCAAGATTAAGTGCCTCTCTCCACCGGCCATGAGGGAGTGAACATCAAACCTGGAAAAGAATCCACTTTACTAACATTTCAGTTTAAATGATGCTTACAATAGTACCACAATATATAATATATAATAGTGAAGAACAGGCTGTCGCTATTGTTGTTAGTTTGTTTATAAGGGCTCCAACATGCATGCAATGGCTTTGATCACCTAATGGTAACTTTCCATGCTGCTCAATCTCTAGCAGCCTCTCTATTTAGCCCCATAACCCTGCGACTCTCTGTATGACCATGTCCTAAGTCTTTTCCTGTTTGCCCCTTGCAAATCTACCCTCAGTTTTCACACCTCTTATCCTCCACACCCAGCTGTCATCCTCCATACTCTCCACATGCCCAAACCATCTCAATCTACCCCTTCTCATCAAAACGCTAATACTCAAGTCACATCCATCCTCTCCACTCTTCATTCGCAGTCCTAACTCCCCAGGCCTGTCATTCATGAACGCACAACACATCCATCAAATAATCCTTATTTCTGGAGATTTAAACCTATGAATAACCTTCTCCTTTACTTCCCAAGTATCACTATCATACAGCATTACACTCCTAACACATGCTGTATATAAGGACCCCTGTCTAAGGAGGGAGAGCCCTTTCAACATCAAGAGAAGCAACAACTCCCAAAATTTCTTCCAGCCACACCCTTGGCATTGAGCCGTCTCTACACCCACCTCCAAAGCATATTATGTGGCTATACTGTATAAAGATGTCACATTTTTCCCCAACAGTCAACATCAATGTTGAGTAGTAGTCAGCTGGTATGGAGACTTACTTTACCTTCCAGTCCACAGAGATATTAGCTGTACCATGGCCAACCTTCATACAGGGATTCTTTAACAGGAAGCATTGCATAATATTTTATTCAACTTATTTGTCAATACATATACTAAGCAATGTGTAAACTAAGCCATATACCAAACAGTCTCAGATCTGATGCAGCATTAATGAAATGTCGGCAGATCATGCAAGTAGCAAGTGTCAGTGTCTCCACCAGCCATGAGGAACTGAATACTTGCCTAGAAAAGAAACTATTAGTATTGTATATCAATTTAGATAATGCTTGCTTTAGTACAGTTCGGCATATACAGTGGGGAAATCCAGCCAGCCTTTCTTGTAAATCAGGGATGTGTTTCAAATACAGTAATCACTTTTTCCAACATCTGGTACTGTATTATCAAAAACTGGCAAACCAGCTTTGTAAATAACAATGGAACATGAAAAGGACATTGTTATGTAGTCTGTTGTGGACTTACTAGAAAAAAAGGCTTCATGTAAAGATTACTACTACTGCTGCTACTACTACTACAACTACCACCACTGTTCTACTAATGCTGCTGCTGTTTTAATGAAAAAAGCTCATCTGCATGTGAATCTGTTAATCTGCAAGCTGAAGCTGCCCTTCTCACGCAGTTAATCATCTTCCTTTCAGGGGACGGGGAAGGAACTGACGGACATCTGAATAAGCATAAGTTTGTGTCTCCACCGGCCATGAAGAGTAAGCACATACCTGGAAAACAATCGAGTATCAGTGTCACTTCGCATAATGCTCTGTACAGGTACAATATATAAAACAGGAAATATGTAAGGAAAGTATATTAAAGTGTTAGGAGAAGGAGCTATCCAGAGGTGGTCCGGCCATGCTGAAACTGGAGAATGAGAGAGTAAGAGAGGTGCAGGGGGAGACTAGGATGAGGTGGAGAAATGGAATGGGGAGTTACAGTATATGAATGAGGGGGATGTGGGGGTGGAAGAATGACAGCCCAATGGCAGAGGAGGTGATACGTTTATGGCCACCCTCTCTGGGATGGAAGTTTGGAGGATGAAGTGCTTGAAAGGGTACAACAGGGAAGAAAGGCTGCTCGTTCTTAGAAAGCAGTTTTAAGAAATAGGATAGTCAGCATAGAAGTAAAAAAAAAAAAAAAAAAAAAAAAAAAAAACAGTCGCTGCGTGATAGTAGACTATTGTGATACCACCTCTAACGAATGGAAGCGAAGCTCGGATACTTTTGGAAGAAGTCTGAGAGTAGCTGAAATGAGTTTTTTGAGAAGAGCATGGGAGTTACATGGAGAGAGAGAGACTGAAAAATGAAGTAAAGGAGCCTTGTGGTGTGGATGTGGATGTGATAGAAGCGTTAGGAGACATAGGCTACATTGAAGTGGTTTGGCCATGTGGAGAGGATGGAGAGCTAGAGACTAACGAGGAGAGTAAATGAGTGAGGTGGAGGGACGGAGAAGTGGAGGCCAAGGATGAGATGGAGGGATGGAGTGGAGAGGCATATGAGAGGGATGTGTGAGCTGGGGGGAGGGCAACGAAATAGCGGGGGACAGAGCAACATGATGCGATTTGTTTGAGACCATCCCTTTCTGGATTAAGGCATCTGGCAAAGACAGACGGACAGGCATTTACCGGTAGCCTAAAAGAAAATCAGCAGTATTATGAAAGATAACTGGTATGGGCGAGGTGTTAAAAATCCCCCATAATCTACGAGAACTATCTCACAGGTTAATCCCATTGGCTAATGGTGCGAGGGAACATTATATAAACAGGCAACTAAGACTTGAAAAAAAAAGTAAAAAAAAAAAAATGATACATTCTAAGGTAATGGTGAGCTAAACATGCTGCTCAGCCGTGAGGGGCCAAGTTAAATGCCCTGAAGTGGGTGCATTGATGTAATCAACTGTTTTATTGCAACTGGACGCCATCATCACACAGTAAATTAGAAAATGGCAAAAATTTACATGGAGTCATGAACAATGCAGCTAAAACTTCCAGAGGCCATTTTTATAATTTCTCTAAGCTCAACGCATAGTCAGCCTCTTCATCTAAGATCCCGTCTGAGATGCGAGGCTGAGAATGAATATGTACTGTACTCTTAACTCATTCCTTCTAACTTTTACGATTACTATATGATTAATTTCCTCTTGGTTCTCTTTTCCACAACGGATTTCGTTACTTTCCCAAAGGTAGGAAGGAGATTCAAGGCTTGGCCAAAAAACTTACGCCAAGAAAAAGAAGGAGACGACCAAAAGGAGCAAAAAGCATGATGGAAGCCGGGAAGTTAAGCTCAAACCACCCCGTATTTGTAATGATGCAGGCAGAAAAACTACCCCCTGGGTTGATTTTCCGCCACCACAAAGTAAGACTAATACTTGTGCCTCGTTTGGTTGCGGTATATGTTGCAAAAAGGTCTATAATGATGCAATGGCAGCAGCATCCTTGTCGCCAGTTTATCTTGGGCAGCCACAGCCGTGATACTGCGGGCCAAAATAGCTCTCACCCCAGATCTTCCTACCACCACCCCAGGTAAGCCAGAGGTTTGTGCAGCTTTCTTTGTAATAGAAATGTCTAATTATGCCTTGAGAACAACATTCTTCGGTTTATTATGATGAGGACTCCCCAGTTATGTTTGTCCCTTCCTGGGGAAGGTTTGTGTTTGTGCCATACCTCGTGGTACATATAACAAAAATTTAGTAATGATGTCCAGAAGAAAATTAGGAAGAAAAGGCTATTAGGGAACCATAGCCGTGATGGTACAGGCAAATCTCTGTTATGGACCTCCTTCTCTTCCTCCAGTTAATGTAGTGCTCCTGCCATTTTCTTTTTTTTTCTTTTTTTTTTTTTTTGTGGTAAATGCTGTGAAAAATGATGATGCCTTGGGTGAAGGGGATAGGGGTAATGACTTAAGGTATGGACAATAACCGTGATGGTGCATGTTAAAACTTCTCCAAGGCAAAGATAGGTCTGCATCTCCCTTACTTAGGTTAGACTAGATTTTTTTTTACTTTGTTATACATTTACTGTTAAGTAAAAAAAAAAATGTCCCTATAGATTTTGCACAGGGCATTTTAATTATCCGTATTGAATATCCTCGTACACATTGAATTAAATAGGAAAACTATTATTGTTAGTCACTTCTTCCATCACCGCTTCCTGTCCAATCAGCGAAGTTGAGCAACGTTGGGTCTGGTTAGTACTTGGATGGGTGACCGCTTGGGAACACCAGATGCTGTTGGCATCCCTACGTGTCAAGTGGGGTTGGTGGAGGATTAGTGCCCCTCCCTGTAAAACAATTAACTCTTAGCCCTTGGCCACCCCGTTTGGGATACATGGCGTCTGGCAATGAATGAATGAATGAAAACTTCTTCCATTCAGTAGTATTGAAACAAATTATCTCATTGTCCTCCTTTCGTTATAGTGTCTCGTCATAGCTTGGTCCCTTCAAATCTGCATTAAACCTTTCTTTATCAGACTAAATAATTGTAAGGTGACTCCCATTTACAGATGTTTTAAAGTTAACGGCAGTGTACTGGAACTTGTGTGCAATTCATTACTTATGACCAAATAATGTTGCTTTCACATTTAGGTCTGATTCCATTAGATTTGTTTTAAATGAGTTTCATATCAGAATTATGCATTTTTGCAACTTTGATTTAATTAACATATACCATATAAATATCAAGGTTTGCATTATAATGAAAAAAATACTGTATTGTAGGGAAGGAAGCATTCCTAGATATTCACCAAACAATTACAGGCAGTTCTCATCCACAAATAAAAGAATGTGATAATTTGTATCCCTCGGTCCATCAAACTGGTCCTGTAAGTTAGGGTGAATTTGCAATTACAGTCACTGCTCACCTAAAGCGCGATCAGAGAGCGCGGAAATAGTCATAGCACGGCCATTTTTTAAGTCCAAGAAATTGTCAAAACACATTTTTGGCAATTATTACGTGGGTGGAGAAATTGCCCATTTCTCAAAAAACCCTACTACGCTACAATGCTTGTGAAAACGCAGCCCGAGGCCAAAAATTATAGAATATTCAGTCAGTACGTGATATAACTGGTCAAAACGCGGTAAAAAAAAAAAAAAAAAACGCGGGCAGGTTTAATTGAAGCGTGAGTTGCATTTTCCCGTTACGTATGCATGTCACGTGTTTGCGCCAGGTGTAGTCACAGTCTACTGAGCATTCCCAAGCCACTCCAGTCAACCCTTTCCCTGCGTTCTGGTGCCACATGTGCAGTGTCTTATCTCTGCTACTTTTTTTTTTTTTTTTTTTTCCCCACATGACCCAGCCTGACAATGCAGCCTCACCATGACCCAGCAAGATGATGGAACAGTTTAACCTAGGAGCAGAAGCTTGACGTGATCAAACGGAAGGAGAGAGGAGAACATATCGTAATTGTGCCATCGCTAAAGCTTTCCAGGTCAACGAGTCAACTATTCGTACACTCCTGGCTAAGAAGGACGCCACATTGAAGACAGTGAGGACCTATGGGGGGATCTGCCTTGGACAAGATTTTTCTTCTGACCCAGGGCTTGTTATGATGGAAAGGTACCTGGTCATGTACCGCTACTGACGGGAGAAGGAAGGAGTTCCAATTGACTCAATAAATATACGAAGGACAGCCTGCCACTTGTATCTGTTGCTTGCCATAAGCTGTCTCAACCCCCCAGCAGATTTAAGGCATCGAGTGGTTGGTCTGCCAAGTTCCGGAAGAGGAAAGATTGAAAAGTGTGCAGGTGACAGGAGAACGAGCGTCAGCTTATGCCGGAGCAGCAGAGACATCCGTCGATATATTGAAGGGATTAAACAGGGATGGAGGCTACAGTTACCAAATTTACAACATAGATGAGACAGGTCTGCTCTACAAAAGAATGCCAAGGACAATGTACATCATGAAAGAACACAGGCAAGGGAGGGGTAGGAAAGTGGGTAAGGTAAGCATCACCCTACATTAGTCATGCAATGTTGCAGGCCACAAAATGAGGCCATTAGTTGTAAGTAAGAGTGAAAAAAACAAGGTGCTTTAAGCATCTAAAAGACATGAATGACTCGGGGGTGTAATGGGAAAAGTCAAGAACAGGGTGGATGACAAGGGATATATTGAACAGGTGGTTCAAAAAATATTTTATTACTGATGCATAGAAAAGGTGTGATCAGTTAGTATTCCCTTTAAAATTCTGTTGGTGTCAGACAGCACACCAGGGCACTCAGCCCACTTGGAGGGTTTGCATAAAAATGTAAGGGTAGTGTTTTTGCCAGCTAATACTACATCCCTCCTGCAACTGTTAGACCAGGAAGTGATTGCTTGTTTAAAATACCATTATGAGACAGTTTTGTTTGAGTACTTGAGAGAAGCCACAGACAATTGTGAGGAGGAACAGCTCCTCCAGGAGGAAGTACTGCATGGGGACAATGATTTGGAGGCATCTGATGAGGTTTTGGATGACCCAGCTGAACTGGTGCTAGGTTCCTCTCATGTGCCTCAGCCTGACCCAGCTGAACTGGTGTCAGGTCCCTCTCATGTGCCTTAACCAGACCCAGCTGAACCGATGGCCAGTTCCCTCCCATGTGCCTCAGCCTAACCCTTCACAGCATTGCCTTTTAACTGTGACTGCGTTTTGGAAGTGGTACAATATGAGGAATGTCGTCACGAACATTCTTAAGGTGTGGGATTGGGTGTCTGTGGCAACAATAAATCGCTCCTGGCGCAGGGTTGCACCCGAGTTGTGTGCTGCTAGATGTTGTGAAGTACAGTCACTACAGGCTGTGTGGCAGGAGGCAGTTCGAGCTTGCAGAGCAGTAGCACACTGTAAGCAAGAGGAGGAATTGGTTGAGGTTGTGGAGGAAAACACGACACCACAGGATGCCATGGAATGCATTGAAGAGCTCGACAGGGAACATCGTGAGGCAGAGGAGCAGGCTGAGGCAAGAACCACAGCACCAGTTATGACCATGGGTTGCATAAATAACATCTTGGCTAGAGCAGAGGCACTCAAGAAAGCCATCATGGCTTATGAAGTGGATGAGGGTTGGAAGGCTGATATTGTGGAGGCTGTGTTGAATGTAATTATGCCCTATGAAGACCTCAGGCAAGAGAAAATATGACAATGCCAACAGACTTTACTCACCTGGTACTTTCGTCCTCGACAGATGCCAGAGCAGCATGAGCCAGAGGAAGATGCAATGTCTGTGGGTTCCCTCGACTTTGAACGGTTTTTGCAGGAGGCTGAGGAGTTGCAACAGAGGATTGTGGATGTACAGGATTTACCTTCTTCATTAGATGAGGACTCTGTGGAGCCGGCATGGCCAGAGGACCATGCTGGGGACCAGTAGGAGTCCTGCTCTGCCTCAGAACCCCATCCCCCCCCCCCTCAGCAAGCCCACAACCTCTTCAGTTCAAGGTGAGGAATCTTGTAGTGTTTGTATGTACTGAAGTCATTTTTTGGTAGGTAATTGTCGTGGGAAAAATCCATGAAAATTGTCCCAAAAGGTGAAGTTGGTGCTAGCCTGGGTACCATTAAACCTTTTAACATGTAAACATATGGCTGTATAATGCGGAATTCTCATAAAGTGGGACCTGCCAGGAGCAATATTCGTGTGTTATATGAACGGTGACTGTATGTCTGTAATTAGTGGACTATAGCCCAAAAAACGAAAAAAAGATTTGTGTTGAAAAGCATCAAATGCAGAGAAGAGACCCCGTTTTATTCAACGTTTTGCCAAGCAGGATTCTTCGGGAATGACAGTAGTAGAGACAACAAGCGACAAATAGTCCAGGCCACGAGCACCTGTGACAGACAATAACAGTTGCGTAAGATATACCTTCCAGTGTAATATACCTTGTCCGGCATCCCTCTAATTAACAAGAGTGTCATTGGTTTTGCTAAAAGAACCCATACGTGTTCCCTACGTGTCAACAAGTGGGTTGGTGGAGGGTTAGTGCCCCTCCCTGTAAAATAAGTAACTCAAAGTCAAGTGGCCACCTCTTACGGGATTATGGCGTCTGGCAATAGATAGATTGATTAATACAGTACTCTGTGTGGTTATAGTTACCAAACTTCTCTATACAGGCAGATTTTGTAATTTGAAGGAAAACAAAGGATTTTAATTTTTTTATTTCTGAAAGAATCCTCCTCGATGCAGGGAGATTCTGATTTTAACGAGAAAGTATTTTTTCTTGTTAGCAAAATCACTGTTGGTCGGTGGGGGGGCGCCCATCAACCACTCACTCAGTGTAGTGGTACCGGTACTTTATTTTGGTAACTCAGCGTTGAGTGACAAGCCAAATGATTTCCTGTAAACCAGGAAATCATTTAATATGCTGGGTGGTAACCTTATAACCAGCCAACACGTGTTCCCTATGTGTCGACAAGTGGGTTGGCGGAGGGTTAGTGCCCTTCCCCGGAAAACAGCAAAAAATACAAACAAGAAGCCTCAGATTAGGACTGACCAACATGTGATTGACTAAAGACAGGACCAAGGATATAGTTGGAACTGCAACATGGAATGTAAGGGGTGTGAGTGATGTGATGAAAGAGATTGTCCAGGTGCTTGAGGGTGCATAAGTGGACATATGTGGATTAACTGAGACTAATTGGATAGGTGAGAGAGTGGGATTATGGGTATTTGCATGGGAGTAGGCGAGAAAGAGAGGGCAAAAAGAGGGTGTATGTATTGTTGTGTGCAAGAGATGGACTGGGAATGTAAGAGTATGGATCGGTTGGTTCAAGGATTGTGGGGGTAAGATGGAAAGTGAATACAAATGTGGGTAATTGTATGTGTGTATGCGCCAGAGCTGGACACCGCAAATGAAATTTCACTTTCTGCAGATTTGAACCATTACCTTCCATAACAGCAAATCGGCAAACTTTTTGAAATTTGCGGTTCTGCAAATGCAGATCATTTATATATATAATTAAATTTATAGTAAAAGTGAAATATATATTTTCATTATTATGTTAGTACGGGTACTGTATATTATTTTATATGGGGGAGGCGATGGCTTAATCGGTAGAGAGGTGGCCTGCAGTCCTACCGGACCCAGGTTCAGATCCCTGCTGGGGCAGGGAACAGTTTAAGGATATGAATTTCATCTAAAGCAGACTTTACCGATCTACCAGAAGACCCGCCGACATGTCGTAAAAAATACCCCCGCTAATACCAATACACCAGTCCTGTATGAGACAGCCCTAGCATGTATTCAATATGGACGGTGTGTGTTAGGACCAAAGTGGTGACATGCAGAGGTGTATGATATGTAGGAAGACTACAGGGCCTTGGTAGCAGGCTGTGAAGCCTATGCCCAGAGTCGAGCACAAAAAAAAAAAAAAAAATACAGGTACTTTTTTTTTTTTTTTTTTTTTTTTTTTTTACCTCGTGTAAATCATTCAGTATTGTTGATAAATGAATTAAATGACAGTATTACACTTCACAGCTCACTTTTAACAAGTTGACACACCAATCCGCCTCTATTACTTGGCACTGAGGAGGGAAAGAGTGGCACAGTGGTAGAGCATTGGACTTGGAACTGGAGGGTCGTGAGTTTGAGCCATGCCTGATAGCTGCCATGCTGGAGGGGGGGGGGGGTAGCAGCCACCTGTCACCTAGCAGGGCTCCATGATCTAATAAGGTCTAGCTTGGGGGAACATTTCCCTTTTTAACCTCCTGAAGTCACAGTCAGGCTTCTCCAACAACTGAGACAATTCCATCTTGATCAGGCCCATGTTGCCCTTCTTAAAAACAAACTGCTCAAAGTTGTCAGACATCAGGCTGGTTTGTGGGCAGGTTTGCATTTGGGGAAGTACTCCTGCAAACATATTATTGCAGATTTGCATAAAATTTGTCACAAATGCAAATCCACGAACGAAATCACACTTCCGCATTTGTGGAATTTGTGGTTTGCGGAAGTGCCCATCTCTGGTATGCGGTAACACAAGTTCGTGCAAGCAAAGTGAAAGAAGGATTCTTGGGCAAATGTGGAAGTGTGCATGGATAAGTTTAAGAGGAATGAGCATGTTTTTGATTGGAGATATGAATGGAAAGTAGGGAATGTGAAGGTGGATGGAGTACAGTAGCCGGTCAGTGGGGTGTGCCTGCGGAAGTGGGTGAGAATTGCAGTGTTCTAGTGGACATTTGTGCAGGGAATGGGTTGGTGGTAGCCAATACCCTCTTTAGACACAAAATGATCTGCAGGTATACGTGGCAAGTGATCAGAAGGGTGGGTGGTGAAGTGAATGAACTAAAGGCAATGAATGATATGTGTGTGTGGATGGCAGAATTAGAAGGCGTGTAATGAATGCAAGAGCATAGAGGTTAAGGGGAGTGGACTTTCTGACCATGACTTTGTGGTGGTGAAAGTCAAGGTTCAAATGCAATGGAGGAACAGAAGGAGGGAAGGACAGCAGGAAGTAGTCCATTGAAAGGTTGCAAGAGGATGAAAAAGAGGCAGAACATGAGAGAAGTGGAGGAACGATTGGGTAAATATGATTTGGAGCAGATGGGGGAGGTAGAAGGTGTGTGCAAGATTTTCACGGAAGAAATCTGTGCAGCATGTGAGGTGGTGTTTGGGGCGAAGAGAAAAAAAACTAAAGGAGGTGCAAGGAACAGCATTGTGGAATGAAGAGATGAGTCAAGGTGTGGCACAAAAGAAGAAAGCTTATAGTGAGTGGATGCAAAACAGAGGCATGGAGGAAGTTGAGAGATGGAAGAGAGTGATATATAGAGAGGAAGAGAGATGTGAAAAGATTACTAAGAGGAAATATGAGGAGAGTGGATGAGGAATTTGGAAGGAATATGAGTGTTAAGTAGAGGGAATATAAGAAAATGCTCTGGAAGGAGGTAAAGAGAGTTAGACAAGGTGAAGAAGTTAGTAGGGGAGTGAAAGATAAAAATGGTAAATTGATAGTGGAGAAGGGAGAAAAAGTGAGCAGATGGAGCTGTTAAACATAGAAAATGAAAGTAATGTGAGTAGAAGTAGCTGGGGAATGGCTGGGAGAAGGAGGGAAGCAAGAAGGGAGGAAGAGATCAGTAGGATGGAGGTAATTGATGCAAAGAAGAAAGTCAAAAATGGGGAAAGCCACAGAATTGATTGTTGTGTGTGTGTGTGTGTGTGTGTGTGTGTGTGTGTGTGTGTGTTGAAATGATGAAGCATGGGGGAGAAATAGTAGTAGAATGGATATGGAAGATGTGCACATTGGCCTGGAAGGAAGGTATAGGCCTGGAGGATTGGAAGTCAGATATAATTATTGCCCTGAACAAAGGAAAAGGGGAAAAATAAGTGTTTAGTGTAATAGGAAAAGTACAGTATATAGTAGGATACTTATTGACAGTTTAGGAAATAACAGAAGAATTAGTTGAAGAGTTGGGAGGTTTTTATGAAGGAAAAAGGTTGTGTAGATCATATATCCATCCTTAGGTGTTTGGTGGAAAAGTTTCTAGAGAAGGGAAAGAAGTATGGATTTGGAGATAGCATATGACAATGGATGGACAAGGAATGTGTAAAGTATGAACAATAAATGGAGTTAATGGGAAGCTGTTGAATGCTGTGAAGATTATGTATGAGAGTGCTAAGGCTGCAGTGTGTGTGGATGGTGAACTGAGTGAATTTTTCTGTCTGAATTTTGGATTGAAACAGGGTTGTGTCAAGTCTTCATGGTTGTTTAATCTGTATATGGATGGTTGTAACGAGATAGAAGGTAGGGCAGTGGATGTTGGAGCAGTCCTAATGAGGAAGGGCAGCATTTGGAAACTTCCGGTACTGTTTGCAGGTGATACTGTACTGTTAAATGAAGACGAAGAGGAACTGCAAGGCATGGTGAATGAGTTTGGGAGTGTGTGTAAGATTCAGAGTCTAAAGATGAAAGTAGGGAAGAGTAAAGTTATGGTCTTCGAGAGAGATGAATTCAGTGAATGTACAATAAGATTGGCGAAATGGAAATTGTGAGTGAATTTAAATACTTGGGTAGTGCGATGATTGGAGGATGGAAGTTTGGAGGATGGAAGTTTGGAGGATGCAGTACCTGAAAGGGTACAACAAGGAAAAATAGATTGCTGGCTATTTGAAAGCAGTGATAAACAGGGAAGTGAGCATGGAAGTATAAAAGCCGCTGCATGATGGTGTTGTGATACCAACTCTGAAGTATGTTAGTGAAACACGAACCTTGTTGAAGGACAAGTTGAGAGTGAAGCAGTAAGTTATCTGAGAGGAGTATGTTAAGTTACATGGAGAGAGAGACTGGGAAATGAAGAAGTGAAGGAACATCGTGGTGTGGATGTGGATGTGATAGAAAGTGTTAGGAGAAATACATTGAGGTGGTTTGGCCATGTGAAGAGGATAGAGAGCGAGAGACTAACAAGGAGAGTATGTATGTGAGTGAGTTGGAGGTGGGGAGAGGAAGGGATGGAGTAGAGGTATGTGAGAGAGTGGGGTGTGAGCTGGGGGGAGGGCATCAAAATGGTGGGGAACGGAGACAGGGAGGTGATATGTTTGTGGCCACGCGTTACAGGATATAGGCATCTGGCAGTAGAAAGTATGCGATAGGTTTTCACATGATGTAATCCCACCGCATTTAGTCATGACAGTAGTCAGGATAAGGTAAAATAATATGAGAAAGACCTTTCCAGGTTCTGTGGATTAGAAGTGTTCAACCAAATCTTACCAGTTCTTATGCATATCCTTAAAGTAGGGCAGAAGATGGTAGCTACAAATTACCGGTTCAGACTACCGGTTCATACATGACTTGTTGATTCATTTAGTTAAAGTACAATATTGTGACAAATTTAACTAGTCCTTTGTTTGAATATTTCTCACCTGGAAATGGGGCAAAAGATGAAGTAGCCTCAAACTTGTGAACCCTTCAGTTTGATGTCGCATTTTCCATTTTATTTTTGGTGTTCTTCAGGAGATTTCATTCAGCTTGAAGGAGACTTTTGAACCTGCAGGGGTGAAGTAGTCTTCATTAACCCATTCATATGTAGTGTGTCTAAAGTTGAATAAAATTACATGAAGGTTGCACAAATAAAATGATACCTTCATGGGCATAAGGGGTTACTATGAAACCATTCCACTGTAAAAGTTAGGTTAAATTGTAAGAGATCTCCCTTTCCTATAGTATAGCATTGTATTTTTTACATTATAAAATATAACCATTTACAGAGTACAGCAGTAGATAAAAGTTGCAGAAGCACATAAACTGAAGTTATCAACATGTAGAACCTAGTCAGTTTATGTGCAGAGCAAGCTTAGTGGTATCTAACCTAACCATGAAAGCAATATAATTTATGTTCATGGTATTGTTTGAACCTAACCTTAATTATTTGTACAGAATTAGGTTATAAATCAGTGAAACATACCCTGTCAGTTGCTGATATTCCAACATCTGTAACAGGGAACTTGTAGCTTATCTCAAGTAATACACATACAACCTTTTAACAAAACAGCGCCCTTTCAGGCATGAGTAATTACTGTCACCATTAGCCTACACAAAAGTAAAATACAGTACACTTACAAATTAGCAGATACTGTATACCACATACACCCCCCAGTTGTTATGACCTAGTTAGGCTGGTATGAAAAGGCAATGATAGATAAGGATTAGACTAGTCTAGGGTTATCTTGTGCTTGATGAAGTGTAATAATAGTAAATGGGTTCTTGACGTATAAAGGTACAGTATATTAAAATTGATCATACCACAGGCAGGCTTAACAGCTAACAACTGCTGAGGAATGTCTGCTCAGTTAAAGTTGAGCACATCACAAAGGCATTATATGGTACTTTATACACAAAACCATCAGAATACTGTATAATAGGCTGGAGAAATAGAATATAGGCAATTGACAGATATGGCTATGTCACAGAGATAAATACCATACAATATCCGGTTGAGGAGAGGAGAGGATGGGGGACCACTACACTGGTAGTTAATTAAAGAATGTTTTCTGACAAGCACAAAATATATAAAGCAGTAGTCAAAATATAAAAGGGGAAAGCAGTGGCATATAAACAATTGGTAGATTTGTCCCATATGGAAAATACCTAATACTTACTACATGGATGGAAGGTGAGGTTCCAGAACACAGGCAATGAGAGGGTGCTTCCTCTTTGCACTCTCCCTACATACTGGTGGATCAGTTCAAAGCTTCACCCTCTCTCCCTCTAGTGTTCAAATGAAGCATTGAATCTTAAGCTTCTGATTTATGGATATGCATGAGAAGTATAACATAGACCTAATAGTTATCATTCAGGGGCGTATATAATTGCAATACATCAGGAAGTTTATGTTATGTGTTGTATTGCAAAAGGTTCTCTAGCTTTGGAAGGGGACATCTGGTGGCTGTCCCCCTCTCATCTAAGAAACTGGGTGTAAGGGTGGACTTAGGTTTGTTGGAAATGGGCTTCCTTTTCATATGAGGGGAAAAATAAAAAAAAATGTAGGTCTAAGGATTGACTTTGTTGGTGTATGGGTGGCCTGTTCTGTCTTGGGAATTGATTTTGTTTTTTTCTGTGTTCAAAGTTTAATAATAAAAAATTACAGTGAAACCTCATACTACAGTAAGGGTAACAACTAACAGCTGCTCAGGATGTAATACTAGATTCTCTTACTTATTCTTATGTAGATCCCCTTCCTTATTCTTGTGGAATACTAAGTACTCTTATCTATATTGTATTATATTAGGTCTTCTTGCTTATTATTATTTAATATTAGGTCTTTTATTTTGATCTGATGTTGTCCTTTTACATATATTGGTCATAATATGTCCTCTTACCTATTTTTGTCATACTACATCCTCTTACCTCTTTTTGTCATACTAGGTACTGATACCCATTTTTTTCATACTAGGTCCTCATACCTATTTTTGCCATATAGTAGTAGGTCTTGTTACCTATTTTTGTCATAGTAGGTCCTTTTACCTATTTTTGCCATATAGTAGTAGGTCTTGTTACCTATTTTTGTCATACTAGGTCCTTTTACCTGATTTTATCTAATACCAGGTCTGCTTGCTTATTTGTCATACTAGGACCTCATACCTATTTTTACCTAATACTACAGTATGTCCTTTTATTTTTATTGAATACTACCATAAGTTCTCTTACCAATTTTTGTTTATTATGAGGTCTATTCCTATTTTTATTTAACAGTAGGTCCTTTTCCCTGTTTTTATTGAATACTACTTTAGGTCCTCTTACCTATTTTTACTTATTACTAGGTCCTCTTACCTATTTTTACTTATTACTAGGTCCTCTTACCTGTTTTATGTACCCTAATACTAGGTCTTTCTACCTCTTCATATTTAATACTGTACTAGGTCTTCTTACCTATTTTTATTTAATACTGCATTGGGTCCTTTTACCAATTTTTATTTAACACTAGGTCCTCTTATGTTACCTATTTTTTTATTGTCATGTTACCTTTTTTGAATACTAGGCCCTCTTGCCTATTTTTATTTAGTACCAGGTCTTACCTATTTTAGGTAATACGGTACTAGGTCTTTCTGCCTCACCATATTTAATGCTAGGCCCTCTTACCTGTTTTTATTTAATACTGTACCAGGTCATATTACCTATTTTTATTTAATACTGGGTCCTTTTATTTTACCTATTTTGAGTCCTTTTACCTTTTTTAAATACTAGGTCTTCTTATGTATTTTTGTTTAGGTCATCTTATGTATTTTATGTAATACAAGGCCTTTCTACCTCTTCATAATGCAATACTTGGTCCTCTTACCTATTTTTATGTACTGTAATACAGGCTGTTTCCACCTCTTCATTTTTAATACTAGGTCTTCTTACCTATTTTTATATATTAGGTCCTCCTGTGTTCCCTGTTTGGACTCTAGGCTCTCTTACACATTTTTATAATGATACTACATCCTCTTGCCTATTTTTATTGAATACTAGGTCCTCGTACCTATTTTTATGTAATGCTAGGCCATATTACCTGTTTGAATTTACTGTTAGATCATTTTATATTATCTGTTTAATACCAGATCCTCTTATGCAATGCATATTTTTATTTAATTCTAGATCCCGTATATGGTACCTATTTCTATTGAATATTAGGTTCTTATATATTACCTGTTTTTATTAATAGTGGATCAGTAGGTTGGAGAAATATAGCCAGTGGTGCCTGTCAGTCTTTATTATATGGTTTGGAGAGATAGATAGAGAGTGGAGGGTTGGACAAAGTAAGCTGGAGAAATAAAACCAGTGGTATCTACAGTACCAGTCTTTGTTAAATGGTTTGCTCTTTCCTTGTTTCAGGTAATTCAGTGGCCACCCACAAATGGAGTTAAGGGAAAAGGCAGACAGAGAACAAGATGGCAAGATAAGATTCTGATATTTGGTGGATTGGGATGGAACCAGCAAACAGCCATTGGGTCAGAGTAGAGGAAGATGGAAGAGGCTTTCATCTTGCACTGGACTAACTCAGGCTGATGATATTTCAGATGTCCATGGAAACCTGGAGGCTTCTGAATCCACTATAAGTATGGTAAGACTCATTGCATTTAATTTCTTCCTGAGTGCTGTGTTGTTGTTACCCCAGGCATATCTGAATGTGAACCTGGTGGACTTGAGGCTGAAGTCATTCTTCTGAAGTCCACCATCCTCCCTATGGGGGATAGGGAGGGAGGTGAAAGAGTGATAACAATTGCTTGTGTTGGTTATGAGTATACATCCATGATCACTCAGTACAATATTATCTCTTTTTCATCGAAGGATTGAGAGGAATTAAGAGAAGTTTTTATAACCAGGCAGCTTCACCATTTGGTTGTATCAGTGCCACCTCATGAAGGTGTTGCTTTCCAGCACCTTGATAAACTATAAAAAAGAAAACCATGTGCATTAATTAGCAGTTATATAGGTGATTAGCTTGTATATCATTTTGGATCCTTTTTATTAATGCTTTCATATGAAATCTGAACTCAGTGTGTTACCTTGTGTGTCCCATTTGGAAGTGGTTCCAGTATCACAGTTTTGTATTTCCTTATGCTAATTCAGAATTTAATTTTAATTATTTATTATATTCTTGAGTCTGGGTATAGACTTGATAGTCCATTCCATGTTTCCCAGTAGTTTCATGTCATTCATCTTTGTGTGAGTGTCTCAGCAATAATACCTACCATTCATACAGAGTAATTGGTAGGGTTGATTCGTGCAGGAATATTGGTTGCATTTCTGTTTGCAGATTTTTTTTTTTTTTTTTTTTTTTTTTTTTTTTTTACTCTGGGCATAGACTTGACAGCCCATTCCCTAAAGGCCAGCAGTCTTTTTATGCATCACACACCTCAGCCCATCAGTTCAGTAATAATACCCAATGTCTGCGTTGAGTACATGCTAGGAATGTCTTGTTTAGGTCTGATGTAATGGCATTAATGGAGATGCTTTTTGTGGCATGTCAGTGTATCTTGTGGAGGATGAGTAAGTCCGTTGTAATAAATTTCAAATACAGTACTGTAATCGGTGTTCCCTGCCCCAAAATGGGAAATTCACATCCTTTCAAACAGCAGACTGCTTCTCCAACCATATGACCACCACTTCTCATGTCATTAAAAGTACCCTGCTTAACTCAGTGAGCCTAGGGATCAGGCTTGGGTCCGAGTACATGGACTCGTCCTCGTATTCGTACTTAAGTACACAATATAATGTACTTGTACTTGTACTCGGGTTTAAAATTTCCATAGTACTTGTACTTGGACTCAAAGTACTCGACAATTTTACGAGTACTTTCGAGTACAACCATGATATATAAAAGTGGTGAGGGTAACAATGGTGTGTCCTTGGAGAGGCCAGGTGGCCTGGGTTGGTGAGTCACTGAGGTCAAGTGGTGTACAGCCATGCCCACTAACTCCTGATAAGCTGCTTTTAATATGTTAGCACCTTGGTACTAATTGCAAGGAGTACTCGTACTTGGATTTGAGTACAGCACAAATGTACTCGTACTTGGACTCGAGTTCAGCTATAAAACGGAGTACAGTACTTGTACTTGTACTTGGATTCGTGATACCGTAATGTAATCGTACTTGAGCTTGAGTACAGAAAAATGTACTCGAACCCAAGCCTGCTAGGGATGTCTTTTGTTTATTCTTGCTGTGTCCTGACAATTGTATTCAGCTTAGGAGAGACTTCTTCATATAGTGAATCGCAAGTAGCTTTAGCTCCTGCAGCCCAGTAACGTATTATCAATTTTAGTCATGCCATCTCTAAAGTGTTACTCCCCTTAGCATAATTTTTTTTTTTTTTTTGAGGGTTCAGTGTAGCCATCATTAGCCCTTTCACCACCTGGGGCTGCCCTGAATCCATTTATAAGATATTGTAGTTGTTAAGACATCTCTATTCACCTTAGCATAGAACTTGAATTTGATGTGTTAGGTATTGCCTTCACTAACCCTTTCACTATCTGGGGGATCTCCCTGACATAAGGTATGCTAAGAACAGCAAGAATAAAGTGTAAAGGCATCACTAGATTGAATTTTATGACAGGTGAATAGCACATTTTAAATTGTCGGCAGCTTAGAGAGAGAGAGAAAGGAAGGAAATAGTGAGAGAGTTAACTAGGTATGAGAAATTAAAGATAATGGCAGGGGGGGAGGGTAAACAGACTAGAACACTACAAAGTGAACTTTATTTTTTGTACATTTCTCATCCAGGCCAGCATAATAGGCCCACAGGTTTGAAATATTTATAGAAAGAGTATCTACTTATCGGCATGTCAGGAAAATAACATGTAATATATCCATCGCTGGAATAAGGGGGGCTTTAGGCAAATACTTCGCACAATAAACACCTAGCTCGTGAATCATTCTGAAAATAATATATATGATGTGGCCCACTAGGGTTTGAATTCGAGGGGTGGTTGGGGTTTACTTGCTCATATAATGTCACTCAGGGTGAAGCAACTGATCATGCTCACCTCAAATGTCTAGAGTTGAGTGGCTTAACCCCAGACTCCTATATTCCTTATGGGGCATTTCAAGGATAGGATGATGATGATGAATGATATACACATACACTGAATAATCTGATATTACACTTGAATTTTGAAATTGATGCATCTGGGTGATTATTACCGTAAACATTCATGAAAATAGAGGAAAATGCACAGTAATGAATGAATTTCATACATTTAATCATCAAGTCCATTTTAAACGAGTCTCTTATGGTAGAATAGTTTGCTAAGAAAGCTGCTAAAAAGAATATTTAAAAGAAGATCTCGAGTGATATGATCTCAGTCCCAGATATTAAGGTATATACTGTAATTCTTTTCATCGTACATAGACCTGTAACACTGAATTTTTGCTGCACTACTGGTATAGTACCATTAAGATCTTGAAACACAAAGCTATAAGTATTCATTATGTTTAAATACCTGTATATTACACTGTAATTAGATGTACACTGCAAAACTCATGAACATTAGTAACTGCAGTGGTTGAGAAACATCTTTTCTTCGCCGATTTCTCTTACACAGATTTTCGATATGATCACTTCCACAAAATCAGCAACTCTTGTTGCAATACTTTTGCAACATCTGAGTATTTATAATGAAAAATAGTATGTCGTATTCTGATCAAGACATTAAAGACATTAGGCTTGCTTATACTTGCTGAGATTCACAAATGTCATGAATATTATCTAATGTCATTAAATAAAACTCTCTCTTGTAAGGGCCACAGAAATTGAAGGACACCTCCTTAAAGCGGCAGGGTTAGTAATCTAGTTAAGGCAAGTAATACCCTCATCACTTTTAAGGTAAAGAATATTAATACTTGATGTGTACATTATTTATGCCTTATATAATTTAATAAAGACATAGCATATCTAATTTTGGGCTGCTTGCAATATTTAATTCTTTCTGGCATCAAAAGTCACCATGCCCTGCTAACAAACTCTAGCACTGCCACTTCTACAGGAGGTTTACAAATAAAGGAAATATATAATCATCCACCTCAATGTGAGGATGGTTGCATCGTAACAAGCATCATTAGCGGCTCCCTGGGATGGGTTGGACATGGACGACAGAGTGGCTGGCTGGCTTTACCTTGGATAGGGACAGACACTTAGGGTTGCATGCTCATTGGCTTATGAGGCTCTAGAGCACCTCTTCCTCAGCATTTTATTTTGCACACTACACCTTACTTTATTCTTTTATGCTGTTTAGGTCTATAATCCCCTGTTGCACTTTAGTACATTTCTTATTACAGGACATTTCTCTGATGCACACAGGGAGATCATGAGTTGACCATCATGCTGTGTACTGATACAGTGCATCAGCCCCATTGCCCTCATTTTATTATGTCTAGACATTTTGTGGAATGTCACCATAGATTGCTTGCATAATATATAAATGAATATTAACTCATATGCAGAAATAAACTGGTAAGTAAGAGGTGCTAGGGAGCGTCCTTCACTGACGAGAATACACACTCCCACACTCACACAGGGAGACACCAACATGAGTCTTGCATTTGCCTTCTATATGAATCACCATCTTATTTACAGCTTTAAAAATCCGACATACAGAAGTGATGAAAGACTCGATATTGCTGACCTCAGTACATACATTACACAAATACTTAACATATGGACATAGATATATCTATCTATTTAAATATGTACATAATCTATACCTTGATCTAGATGTATGTATAAATGAGTTTAATTCATAAAAATCTTAATGAAGCTGTGAAAGCATCCTATAGCCAGAGAGATCACTGGTGGACCAAAATACAGGGGTTTGTGATACCAGATTTATATGATTCTTATCTTAACTTATATCTAACTGCCTTTCAAAAAGAGTATTCAAGGAATTAAGTGCATTTGGAATTGTATATGCAATCCGGCCTGCTCATTATTAGTCCGTGGTCCATACTTTGACTTTCTGTGCCATAGGAAACTAATTATCTTTGGCTTCTGAAATTTTAGTCCCAGAATAATAAAGCAAACCAGTTATTAGAGGGATATATGTATTATCATACATAAAAAGTTAACTGATTTGCAAAATTCAGTACAATGTAGTACCCTTAGAATAAGGATGAATGAACATTTTGCATAAATGAAAGAAGCACTGACAAACATTCATTTCAGAATTTATTTTGCATGTGTGTATGCGAAAGTAATGACGTTATTTTCTTTTCAAATTTTAATTTTGCATGGGACTAGGTAGTCATCTGCTTAGGGAAGAGTGTTGATGCTCAAACTGCTGAGACTTGGGCATCATCTTCTTCATCTGCAAGTGATAAAAAAACATCTGAAAAAGGGTAAGTCATCACTAACAGTTTTTTTTTTTTTTTTTTTTTTTTTTTTTTTTTTTTTTTAACCTATGGTGACATGTTAATTCAGTTTGTTCCTGCTACCTCCAGACTATTGTATTGTTACATATGTATTTTTTAAAATTCAGGAGAGCCCTCTAGTAGATAAGTTACTTGTTTTTGTTGTTATTTTTTTTGCTCCAGGCATATTTTAGATGTGAATTTGGTGGACTGTAGGCTTTTTCCACAGTGCACCATCCTCCTTTTTGAGGATAGTATGAGAATTAGGATCAGTTACATTTGAGGCAGCTCCACTGCCTAGTTATAACAGTGCCATCACATGAAGGTGTCCCTGTTAAGTACCAGAGAAGTTAATGAAGGCTAAAGTAACACCTCCACTTCATAATGTGTACCTCAAAGCAAATGAAATCATCTGGAGATAGCACTGATAAAATGTAATCTGTGTCATTGAAGAGTAAGAGGTTAAAACCAAAGGTTACATTTCTACTACACTCTTTTCACCTTAACTTGACCTAAAATTGCCATCTATCCATCTTGAATGCTTAGCAGTAACAGCAGATTAGAACGAGAATAATGTTAATCATGAAGGAGTGCTATGGAAAAGACACAGAGCCACAGCAGCTACTGTGTTTATCATGGAGCAGCATGAAAACAATTGGACAAAAGTATGGGCCAGGTTAGGGTGAAAAGAGTATCATAAGGTAATTAGGATAATAATTCACAGTAGGGTTGCGTTAGTTTTCTGATTGAGGTAGGTTATTTACCAGAATTATAAAAAAAAAAAAAAAAAAAAAAAAAAAAAAATATATATATTAATATCTATAATTCACAGTAGGGTTGAGGTGGTTTACTGATTGAGGTAGGTTATTTACCAGAATTATTAAAAAAAAAAAAAAAAAATCAGGTTATTAATATCTTGGTCATCTTATTTATTGAAAGGCAAATGCTTCAGCAATTGGGCAATAATACAGTGATTTACTAGTACTATAATCCTAACTTAGCACTATAGCTGTTTTCTTAAGAAATAACTACCTGGTATATTAAATGAACATTGATTTGAGTAAGTAAACTTCTGCAGAGATTACACAAATTCTTGAAAAAGTTACATTAATGGATGAAGTTTTGAAAATCTGATACACTGACTTTTATTATATCTGCAGTAGGCTATGTAAAAATGTCCATAAACAAATAACAGAAATATGTAATATACCATATATATATATATATATATAAAGGAATATCAGCACCAGGGCTTGTAGGAATATCTTTAATGATGACATTTTGCAACATCTCATTGCATATTCAGACCTAAAAATAATAATTTAATTTAGCTGTGGTGGTAGGTGGGGGCATTCACCATCCACTCACTCGATGTAGTGTGGCTTTGGGTGTCTGCCCTTTCCTCTCTTCCATCCATCCTCTTCTGTCATTCTTTCCTCCTCCTTCTGCCTGTGGGTGACTTTACACTCCCTCTTCTGTCTTTCTTTCCTTCATTCTTTTCTCTTCCTTCTGCCTATGGGTGACTACACTGAGTGTCAAGCCAAATGGTTTCTTGTACACCAGGAAACCATTTACTACTCTGGATGGTAACCATATAACCAAATTAAGGTGCCTGGTGGTTTATTGGGTAATTGAGGTGCTCCAGTCGGATTGAGCCTGTGTAGGTTTATATCCAAGGGTCCTTGGTGGTTAGGGTTTATTGCTCACGTAATGCCACCCAGGGATGAGTGAGGCTGGTCACTCTCATCTTAAATGTCAGGACCAACTTGCCTAGCCCCGGGTTCCTACACTTCTTTATGGGACAACATAGGATTGGATGATGGTAAAAATATTTATGTCTTTGATTAAACTTTGTGTCAAAAATAACTAAAAAAATATTCTAAGTCAAATGGATATCCTACTTAAGTCATAAACAAGTAAAAAGAAAAGAATAATAGTAATTAAAAACATACTGTATTCATACACTAAAATGCACAATTCAGTTGTGTGAAAGCAAGAACATTCCCGTAAATTTTCAAGATACGAATACATTCAAACCTTTAAAATACAGCAGCTGAACAAAAGAACTATTGTCACTGATGGTGGGTTTGTACAGGTGTGTATAGAGTGTCTCCATGTTGGGGAGGTCAGAGCTGTACTGGCTTCTAGCAAAGCCTGTGAAGGAGGTTCGCTTGACAGGGTGATTGTGTGAGTGTTGTCTGATGGCACTGAAGGGTGGTTTAGTGATTGGTCTACTTGTTCTAAGCTGATGTACCCAAGTGTTTGTGTATGCGTGTTTTAGGTGTCTCTCTGTCTTTCTGATATATGATGCCTGGCAGCTGTCACACAAATATCTGTAAACAACAGAGGACTCTAGGTGTAAGGGTACTTTGTCTTTGCTTCTGAAGAGGGTGCCTATATTTCTCGTACTAAAAATTACTCTGAACCCCATTTGTGGAAATGTGTAGCTGAGTAGTTTGTGTAGCTTGTTTCTCGGGTGAAAACTATGTTTACCTCTGTAATCGAGCTTAAAGTAAATAGTGTGTTTTGGGACAGTCTGAACTTTTTGAGCCATAGGACTTAATAACTTGTTAATAGCTTTGCCAGTGTAAAGGTCAGAGAAAAATTTAGGGAACCCATTATTATAAAGCATAGTTACTTTAATTCCATATGAAGCTGAAAATAGTCTGAACAGATATGGTAGGCTCAGTTAGTCAGCGTTGTTACCAAATTACGTTTATAATTTATTGGAATGACTGAGTTGAAATTCGTACATAATCCCGTGAACGTTGGTTTCCGGTAGGCATTGGTAGTGTAAGTGGTGCCTGTTCTGGTGATATCTATATATAAAAATGGAAGCTTATTATCCTTTTCTGTCTCGGCTGTGAATTTTATATTTGGATGTCTCGAATTAAGGTGGTTTGAAAATCGTGGTATGTGAAGTGGAGATTTAAAAGTAAAAAGATGTCATCTACATATCTCCGATAAAACAATGGCTTAAAATTATCAGGGCAATCTTTAATCCAATTCTTCTCATGAAATCTCAAGAAAATGTTACTTAGTGTTGGGCGAGGATGTTTCCCATATCTACCCCATCAACTTGTCTGTAGGCTTGCTCATTGTATAAAAATACGCAGTCATTTACAGCTAAATTCAGTAATTTACGCATTTGTTCGCAACAGAAGCTGGAAACTGTGTCATGCTCCTTACAAAACTTCGCTGATGTAAATATCAATGGTCTCATTTAGTGGGATATTGGTATATAGAGATTTAATATCAAAACTGGCCATAACACAAGTCGATGTTTAAGGCTGTTATTTCCTTAACGAAAGAAAAGGTGTCCCTGCAAGTGTACTGGTTAGTGGAAATGGGGCTCACAACTGGTACTAAATATTTAGTGATGTTGTGATTATAGGTTCCTATGGCAGATAAATCTGGTCTTAAGAGGACATCCTACTTTGTGGACTTTGGGGAGCCTATACATTATACCTGGCTGTGAACCACTTGGTCGTAGATGTGAGTAAACTTAGTTACATAAAATCCCTTCCTGTACTATCTTTGTGAGCAATCTGTTAGCCATGTCCCCTGACTATAGTGTAAATTAAAATATGTCATCATTTACTCTAGTAAATTTAGTTGAATCATGCAGAATATTCAGCATTTTGTGATCATAATCTTTCCTATCCAAAATAACTACACCATTCCCTTTATCTGGTGTAACAGTTGTTAATGAAGAATCAACACTAAGATTTTTAAGGCTAAGTGTTCATCTTTACTGAGGCAGTCAAATTTGTAATGTGAACTTTGTGAATAAAATGATTCAGATGCTAAGTGGTGGATGGAGTTTTTAAAATAGTCCATCCCCCTCTACTCCGGGTCGTAATATTCATGGTATGAAATTTTCTTATGTAATTTTTCAAACTCAAGGAAATGGTTCACAAATTTTGGTTTACTTGGGGTAATAGAAAATTTAAGTCCATTAGATAGAGCAGACTTTTCAACTGGGGAAGGAACTCTATTTGAGAAATTACAGATTATATTATCTAGAGGCAGATTGGCATGAAAATTATAACCCAGTTGAAAAGTCTGCTTTATCTAATGGACTTAAATTCTATGTTATGCCAAGTAAATCAAAATTTGTGAACCATTTCCTTGAGTTTGAAAAATTACATAAGAAACTTTCATACCATGAATATTACGACCCGGAGTAGAGGGGGACGGACTGTTTTAAAAACTCCATCCGCCAATTAGCGTTTGAACCATTATATTCACAAGATTCACATCACAAATCTGATTGCCTCTGCAAAGTTGAATACTTAGCTTTAAAAAATCTTAGTCCTGATTCTTCATTAATAATTGTCAAACCGGATAAAGGGAATGGTGCATTTATTTTGGGTAGGAAAGATTATGATCACAAAATGCTGAATATTCTGCATGATGCAACTAAATTTACTAGAGTACATGATGACATATTTAAAATAATACTAAAATCAGAGGACATGACTAACAGATTACTCACAAAGATGGTATAGGAAGGGATTTTATGTAACAAAGGTTACTCACATCTACGACCAAGTGGTTCACAGCCAGGTATAATGTATGGGCTCCCCAAGGTCCACAAGGTAGGATGTCCTCTTAAGACCAGTTTTATCTGCCCCAGGAACCTATAATTACAAAATCACTAAATATTTGGTACCAGTTTTGAACCCCATTTTCACTAACCAGCACACTTGCAGGGACACCTTTCGTTAAGGAAACAACAGCCTTAAACATTGACTGTTGTGTTATGGCCAGTCTTGATATTAAATCTCTATTTACCAATATCCCTCTGAATGAGACTATTGATAGTTGCAAGTGAGCTTTTTAACATGCATGACATAGTTTCCGGCTTCAGTAGCGAACAAATGCGTAAAGTACTGAAACAGCTGTAAAAGATTGCACATTTTTATTCAATGAGCAAGCCTACAGACAAGTTGATGGGGTAGCAACGGGAAACCCCCTTGCCCCAACACTAAGTAACATTTCTTGAGATTTCATGAGAAGAATTGGATTAAAGATTGCCCAGAGGATTTTAAGCCATTGTTTTATTGGAGGTATGTAGATGACATCTTTTTACATTTTAAATCCCCACTTCACATACCATGATTTTCAAACTACCTTAATTCGAGACATCCAAACATAGAATTCACAGCAGAGACACAAAAGGATAATAAGCTTCCATTTTTAGATATAGATATCACCAGAACAGGCACCACTTTCACTACCAATGCCTACCGGAAAGCAACATTCACTGGATTATGTACGAAATTCAACTCATTCATTCCAATAAATTATAAAAGTAATTTGGTAACAACTCTGACTAACCAAGCTTACCACATCTGTTCAGATTATTTTCAGCTTCATGTGAAATTAGAGTACATAAGAAAAATATTTTATAATAACGGGTTCCCTAAATTTTTCTCTGATCTTTGCATTGGCAAGGCTATTAACAAGTTATTAACTCCTGTGCCTTAAAAAGTTCAAACTGTCCCAAGACACACTATTTACTTTAAGCTCGATTACAATGGTAAACATAGTTTTCTCCTGAGAAACAAGCTATGCAAACTACTCAGCTACACATTTCCACAAACAGAGTTCTGAGTCATATTTAGTACAAGAAATATGGGTACCCTCTTCAAAATCAAAGACAAGGTACCTATACACCTAGAGTCCTCTGTTGCTAACAGACATATGTGTGATAGCTGCCAGGCGTCATATATATATATTGGAAAGACAGAGAGACATGCATAAACACGCAGAGGGAATCATCAGATGCAGACGTCCGTCATCGGCGCTCCGTACCAAACCAACACGGCCAGTGGCATTACCTAAATTAGTATCTTTGTATGAGTCAAGCTCTGTACCAGGTTAGACTAAATGATTTTTCATTATTAAAAGGAAAAAAATAATAAGTTTAAACAAGACTTGTTCAAACAGAAAAGAGAACCAGGAGGGAAAAAAAATGCGCAGAGTCAGCTGGGTTTGTTTTGACTACAGCAACGCGGGGAAAGTGTACATGCTCTGTAAGTACATACTCTGTTCTTTTAGTATTGCAAAATGGATACATACTTTAGTAAAACAAATTTGGAAAAGAAAAGGGATAAAAGTAAAAAGCAAAATGACGATTTCTACCAAGAACTGGTTGAAGTGGAGACTCACAATAGACTGGTTGAACGTGTACACAAACTAGAAATGGCTTTCAAAAATGAAATTGATGAAATAAAGAAGCAAATGCACTTGCAAAAGGAAGAGACAGAAAAACTAGGAAGGGAGGCCAATAAGAAAGACACAACCATCAGTGAACGAACAGTGGAATTGAGTACGCTTAGGAAGAAAGTGAGTGAAATGGCAAGTACAGTAGTCAATCACGGGAGTGTTATGGAAGAGTTCAAAAATGACACAGAGACAATTAGGCAAGCAAGTAGTCTTATGGACCAGAGCAGTGATATTGAGGAGAAGATAACACAGCTGAATGAAGCTGTGCAAAGCTACAAAAATGATGTAGAAACCACGTATGCTGAAATGGTGAAAGTAAAAAAAGACTTAGAAACACGGGTGGAGGAAAAAAGCATTAAAAAGGAAGTGAAAAGAATAATCCAAAACAATCCAAAGTTAGTCAGAGATTCAGTAGAGATAAACAAATCAATAGTAATCACTGGTGTAGGAGAGGAAGAAGTAAAAAACAAGATCACAAGAGATAAAAAGGAGATGGCAAATGTAATGAGCTTACTGAAAGATGTATCAGAGGAAATCTGTAGTAAAGACATAGAGGAACACAAAAGGTTAGAGAAATACGAGAAAAGCAAGACAAGACCTCCAAAGGTGACTTTCCAGAGTGTAAACACTGTGGAAGAGATACTAAAAAATGCAAAGAATCTTATGGAAAACGAGGAGTTCAAAAATGTATGGATAAAAAGATGCCTAACACAAGAGGAACTGGAATTACTGAGAGAGAAAAGGGAGGAAGCAAAAACAAAAAATGAGGGAAGATCAGGAGAAGAAATTTTTTTTACAAAGTAATAGGATTGCAGGTACGAAAGTGGTACACAAACAGGATGGAAGAAAAAGGAGGAAGGTAGTAGAACCATGTCATGACAAGTATATAAACAAAATGATAAAGTTGATTTACTCAAATGTGGATGGAATGGTATCAAAATTACTAGAGATGAATGATTATGTCAGGGAAAATGAACCACAAATAATATGCCTAACTGAAACAAAATTAACACCAAGGATATCCAATGACATACTAAACTTAAGAGGAATACAATATATGGAGAAGAGACAGAAATTTAAAAAAAGGAGTAGGAATTATAATATTAACTAAGAAAAATCTAAAAGTCAAGGAAATAAACCTAGATATACCATCACAAATAGAACTGATTGCAGTAGAGATCAACACATCTGAAGGTAAAGTAATTGTAGCCAATTTGTACATGCCACCCAGATCAAACACATGGGAAAGAGACGAATATGAGGACCTGGCAGAGAGTACAATTCAAAGTATAAGATCATTACTACATAAAATGGAAGAGAAATCGGAAAGAATTATTCTAACTGGGGATTTCAATACAAATATAAATTGGAATACTCTAGATATAATTAGCCAAGAAAGCTGTTGGGACCAAAAGCTCCTGGATCTAGTACAAGAGTTTTTCCTAACGCAACATGTGAGGGAAACCACCAGAAAAAGAGGACTTGATGTACCTTCAGTGCTAGATCTAATATTTACTAGGCAAGAAAATGATACTGACAGTTTAATATATCACCCTCCACTCGGCAGAAGCGATCATGCAGTACTAAATTATAACTTCAGGATAGCATATGACATAGTAAACAGCAATGACAGTTACAAAAAGAGCCTAAACTATAAAAAGGGAAATTAACTTCAGGATAGCATATGACATAGTAAACAGCAATGACAGTTACAAAAAGAGCCTAAACTATAAAAAGGGAAATTATCAAGACCTAAAGAAGTATTTCTTAGAAGCTGATTGGGAAAATGAGCTTAGAGGACAAGATTTAAATGCTGTATATAAAAAATTCTGTGAATTTTATGAAATAGGAGTCCAGAAGTACATCTCACAGCACAAAGAAGCAGATAAGAAAATACAGAAATGGTTCAATACAGAATGTAAAAAGTCAAAAGAAAAAAAGAGATTTGTTGTGGAATAGATACAGAAGACACATTAGTGAAAGGGCGTATAATAATTACAAACAGGCAAGAAACGACTATACAAGAATAAGGAGGGAAGCCCAAAAACAGTTTGAGGAGGATATAATAAATAAAAGTAGTGATCAACCAAAGCTGTTTTACAGCTATATCAGAAGCAAAACCAAAGTAAAAGATATAATACAATCCATTACGGACGAGGGAATCACTTATACACAAGAGAAAGATATTTGTGAAGCACTAAATAAGAATTTCCAATTAGTTTTTACAGAAGAAAAAAATTTTGAGAGGGACTATGTGGAACACGCATGTCCACACATACTACCAGATATACAAATAGCAGAAAAGTAATACAGGAGGAGTTAAGTAGATTAGACAGAGGAAAAGCAAGTGGTCCTGACGAAATTTCATGTTGGGTATTACGAGAATGTGCAAAGGAGTTAAGTAAACCATTAAAATCCTTGAGTCAAGGTAAACTACCTGATATTTGGAAAAAAGCAAATATTGTCCCCTTATTCAAGAAAGGAAATAGACAAAATCCACTCAACTACCGACCAGTATCACTGACCAGTGTTGTAAGCAAGGTATTAGAAAAGCTTATAAGAAAAGCTTGGGTAAATCATCTAGAAGAACACAGTATGATAACAGAAAGACAGTTTGGTTTCAGAAAAGGAAAATCATGTGTTACTAATCTGTTGAGCTACTATGACAGAGTAACAAACACAATACAGGAAAGGGAAGGATGGGTGGACAGTATCTATTTAGATTTCAAGAAAGCTTTTGACACAGTACCACACCAAAGACTTTTATGGAAACTGTACCATCAAGGAGGAATTCGAGGCAAACTGTTTTGTTGGATGCAAGACTTTCTCATAAAAAGAGAAATGAGGACAGTACTAAGAGGAAACTACTCATCATGGAAAGAAGTGACTAGTGGAGTACCACAGGGTTCAGTGCTGGCACCAATCATGTTTTTAGTGTATATAAATGATATAAACAGTAACACTGGAAATGAGAGCTATCTGAATATGTTTGCAGATGATGCAAAAATACAAAGGAGAATTACTAGCACAGACTCTTGTAGGGAGCTACAAGAAGAATTAAATAAACTTCATGAATGGAGTAGTACATGGCAAATGGAATTCAATGTGGACAAGTGTCATGTAATCAAGTTTGGTAAAAGTGGAAAAAGACCTGATTGGGATTATAAGTTAGGAAATAAATCCCTATACACATCAGAAAGAGAGAAAGACCTAGGTGTGATTATCAATAACAGACTATCTCCGGCTGACCACATCAGCGAGAAGGTACGGAACATGTATACACTGCTTGCAAATATGAGAATAGCATTCACATACATAAATGAAGACATGCTAAGAAGGATAATAACATCATTCATTAGACCAACCCTGGAATATGCATCAGTAGTCTGGAGTCCTCATCTCAAAAAGCATATAGACAAGATTGAAAAAGTTCAAAGGGCCGCTACAAGATGGATACCAAGCTTAAGGGACCTAAGCTACGAAGAAAGACTAAATAAACTGAATCTACCAACACTACAGGAGAGAAGGAAAAGAGGTGACATGATACTGCTATATAAGTGCATATCAGGGAAGGAGAAAATAGACATAAATGATTACTTAACATATGGAGAAGCATCAGCAAGAGGACACTGCAAAAAATTGCATAAGAAGAGAGGTGATAAAGACGTAAGGAAATTCAGTTTCCCAAACAGAGCAATTGATCAATGGAATGCACTACCGAATGAAATAGTGTGTGCCAAAACAATTCACAAATTTAAGGATATGTACGATAAATATGGTTTAAGACACGGGACAGTACGAGCTTGACTCATTCCTGTAAAGATACAATTAGGTAAGAACATCAGCTCGAACAGGTAGACCAATCGCAAAACCACCTTTTAGTGCCATCAGACAACACACACACACACAAATCACCCTGCCAAGCAAACCTCCTTCACAGTCCTTGCTAGAAGCCAGTACAGCTCTGACCTCCCCATGATGAAGACACTTTATACACACCTCTACAAACCCACCATCAGAGACAATAGTCCTTCTTTTCAGCTACTGTGTTTTAAAGGTTTGAATGTATTATCTTGAAAATTTATGTGAATGTTCTTGCTTTCAGTCAACTGGACTGTGCATTTTAGAGTATGAATGTTTTGATTATGCATTTTAGTGTATAAATGTTTTTTTTATTTTTTACTTGTTTATGACCTTGGTAAGATATCCATTTGTCTTAGAATATATTTTTTTTAGTTATTTTTGATGCAAAGTTTGATCAAAGACAAATATTTTTGCCATCCATCCATCATCCAATCCTATGCTGTCCCATAAAGAAGCGTAGGAACCCAGAGCTAGGCAAGTTGGTCCCGACATTTAAGATGAGAGTGACTACCCTCACTCATCCCTGAGTGGCATTAAGTGAGCAATAAACCCCAACCACCCCTTGGATATAAACCTACACAGGTTCAATCTCTCTGAAGCATCTCAATTACCCACTAAACCACCAGGTACCTTAATTTAGGTATATGATTACCACCCGGAGTAATAAAAGGTTTCCTGGTGTACAGGAAACCATTTGGCTTGTCACTCAGTGTAGAGTCACCCATAGACAGAAGAGAAAAGAATGAAGGAAAGAAAGATAGAAGAGGAAGTGTAAAGTCACCCGTAGAAAGAAGAAAGAGGAAAGAATAAAGGAAAAAGACAGAAGAGGATAGATGGAAGAGAGGAAAGGGCAGACACCCCAAGCCGCACTACACCAAGTGAGTGAACGCCACCATTTACCACCATAACTAAATTAAATTATTATTTTTAGGGCTGATGATGCAATGAAATATTGCAAAACGTCACAATTAAAGATTTTCCTACAAGCCGTTGATATTCCTTATTCACCTGTGCTTTCCAAGCAACCCCTCCTCCCCTTCTTTGCTCTCTCCACCCCTTCCTTCCTCTTTCCACCCCTTCCCTTCCTCCTCTCTCTGTCCCTCCTCCCCTTCCCTCTCTCTGCCCCTATTCCCCTTCCCTTTCTCCACTCTCTACCCCTCCTCCCCTTCCCTTCCTCCTCTCTCCATCCCTCCACTTCCCTCCCCCCCCTCTGCCCCTTCCCCTCCCCCACCTCCCTCTCTATTCTTATCAGTTCCTTCCCTACCCTTTTCTTTCATATATATATATATATATATATAGTGAAATGGGGAACTAGAATATATATAGTGAAATAGGGAACTAGAATAGAGAAGGAGATAGAGACTAGGGAAGAAATGGGTAGGGAAGGAATTGATAAGAATGGAGAGAGAGAGAGAGAGAGAAGGGGGAGGTGGGAATGGGGGAGAGAAGTGGTGGAGAGAAGGGGAAAGGGAGGAACGGCAGAGAGAGGAGATGGGGAAGGGGAGGAGGGGCAGAGAGAGGAGGGAGGGAAGGGGAGGGGGGGCAGAGAGACGAGAGAGGGAAGGGGAGGAGGGGCAGAGAGAGGAGGGAAGGGGAGGAGGGGCAGAGAGAGGAAGGAAGGGGAGGAGGGGCAGAGAGAGGAGGGAAGGGGAGGAGGGGCAGAGAGAGGAAGGAAGGGGAGAAGGGGCAGAGAGAGGAAGGAAGGGGAGGCGGGAAGAGGAGGAGGGGCAGAGAGAAGAGGGAAGGGGGGGAGGGGTAGAGAGAATGGGGAGGGGGAGGGGCAAAGAGAGGAGAAAGGAGTGGGAGGGGCAGAAAGAGAGAGAGGGGAGGGAGAGGGGCAGAGAGAGAGGGGAGGGAGAGGGGCAGAGAGAGAGGGGAGGGAGAGGGGCAGAGAGAGAGGGGAGGGAGAGAGAGAGAGAGAGGGGCAGAAAGAGAGAGAGAGGGGAGGGAGAGGGGCAGAAAGAGAGAGAGGGGAGCGGGAGGGAGAGGGGCAGAAAGAGAGAGAGGGGAGCGGGAGGGCCAGTGAGAGAAGGGGGTAATAAGGAGGGATAGGGGCAGAGAGAATGGGGAGAGGAGGGACAGAGAGGGAGGAGTAGGGCTAGGGGAGGGGCAGAGAGAGAGAGAGGGAAGGGGGAGGGGTAGTGAGAAAAGAGGGAGGTAAGGAGGGATAGGGGCAGAGAGAATGGGGAAAGGAGGGGCAGAGAGAATGGGGAAAGGAGGGGCAGAGAGAATGGGGAAAGGAGGGGCAGAGAGGGAGGGGTGGGGGTAGAGAGAGAAGGGCTAGGAGAGTGGCAGAGAGAGAAGGGAGGGAAGGAGTCGAGGGGAGGGGGGAGGAGCAAAAAAAGGGGGGGAGGGGAGGAGGACAGGTAGGGGAGCAGAGGAGAGAGGAGGGGGGAGGGAAGAAAGGGAGAGGAGGGGAGAAAGGGCAGGGAGAGAGGGAAGGGAAGGGAAGGGAAGGGGAGGGGAGGAGAAGTGGAGAAAGAGGGGAGGTGGGAAGGGGCAGAGAGAAGGGGAGGGGAAGGGGGAGTGGGCAGGGAGAGGAGGGGCAGAGAGGGAAGGGAAGGGGAAGAGAGGTGGAGAAAGGAGGGAGAGGAGGGGAGGAGGAATGGAGAGAGAGAGAGAGAGGGGAGGGGAGGAGGAATGGAGAGAGAGAGAGAGAGGGGAGGGGGGAAGAGACAGAGAGAGGGGTGAGGGACACAGAGGGAAGGGAAGAGAGGTGGAGGGGCAGAGAAAGGGTGGAGAGGGGAGGTGAAGGGTAGAGAGAGAGAGAGAAAGGGGGGGGGGAAGGGGATAGAAGAGATAAAGGGAGAGGTAAAATATAGGTAATGTGGGCTGATAAGCTGATGAAATAAAACAAGTGATGTAATTCTTTATTATATAGTTTCCTCTTTCATTTTTTCAGGTCACTCAGCAGCCACCCACAGATGGAGTGAAAAGAAAAGGCAAATGGAGAAAAAGATGAAATGAGATTCGGACATTCGTTGCAATTGGATGGAATAGATCAACAGCCAGTGTGTCAGAGTGAAGGAAGATTCAAGAGGCCGTCATCCTGCTGAGGACTGACTCACCATCAGGTGCCTTCCCTTCACCCCCACCCCATACCACTCTCACTTCTCACTTGTATACTTCTTCATGGAAGTTGGAAATGGAGAGAGGAAGTCGGAAGGGAAGGGGAAGAGAATGGAAGTCGGAAGGGAAGGTGAAGAGAATGGAAGTCGGGAAGGGATAATGAATAGGAAGGGGAGAGGAGAGGGGAGGAAGGGGGGGGTGATGATGGGAAGACTGGGAATGGATGGAATTAAGGAAAAGGGGAATGGATGGATGTGAGGGAAGGGGGAAGGAGATGAAAGTGGGAGAAGGGGAGAGGGAGTGTGAAGGGAAGGAGGAGGGGAGAGGGTGAAAGGAAGGAGGAGGGGAGAGGGAGTGAGGAGGGAAGGGGTGGGGGATGTAATGTGGAAAGGGAGTAAGAAGGGATGGTGGGAGGGCACAGGGAGAGGAAAAGGAGTGTGAAATCCTAAATAACACATCCTCCATCCATACCATCATGGTGCATCTGGTGATAATAGTGAACGCCATCATGGGATCGTGCACGTTCCAGCTGTTTCATCCTCATCTGTGTGGCGTTGTAGTCAGGAGGAACACCAGTCCCTCGTCTCTGCCGTCCACTGCCCTGACCTGCCAAAACTAAACATCCATTAGGGTTACATCTTCATCATGACTCCACGTGGGATCAACCATCACAATCATCATTTCATCCTATTTCTCAAGTGTCCATCCATTTTTAAATGTACTGGAATATGGTTAGCAGAATGCTATTTCAGCTGAAAATGAAGTGAGACGTGATTCTCGTTGATGACTGAGGGATTAAAAACGGAAAAAATATATAAATAGTATAAACAAGTAATAAAGGCTTTTTACTTTAAGGCAGCCTGATAATAATTATAGATAACTTTTAAGTGAAGAAATGGGGGTCACTTCGTCTGTTACTTAATAATTACACATTTAAATGCCATACCTTCAAACAAGGACTAACTACTTCCACTGGGCATAATAAAAAAAATACATGTATTAACAGTTTCACACAATGTAATTCTTATATTTTATCAGCCATTTAGTTATCAGCACCACTAAAAGATACAGGGTTGTATTATAAGTGGGTTTGGAGATTTCGTAACACCTCTTCCTCACAGATTTATTCTACATGTTACTAGTTTATATCCTTTTGTATGTTACTGATGAAAACTCTGCCAATATTAAAATGCTGTAAATGACAGACAGGGAATGTTAAGGGATAGTGAGCAATGTAATTTAGGGAAAAGATGTTACAAAATCTCCAAAGTCACTTGTACTGTGTGCTGTAATCTGATCCTTAAGATTTCATGTTCATGGTGGAAATGGTACAATAACAGTAGTTGCCGTCACCCCAGGTTCATATGAACGTGAACCAGTGGACTGCGCACTGAAATTGTCCTCCTGCTGTAGTCCACCATCCTCCTTTCTGGGGATAAGGGGGAGGTTGAGGGACCTTTGTATTCTGCACTCCACCATCCTCCTTTCGCGAGACAGGAAGTTGAAGGACGTTTGTACTGTATAACAGGACAGAAGAGCCACCCTGTTATATAAGTGCCACCACAAGAAGACATCTCTAGCACCTATGATCATGGTATGATAACATAATCTTTTAAAAGCAACAGATGACCATGTTAACTTCAAATATTTTCCCTTGTAGGACTGACCTGCAGTAGGGACGGGTGGCAGGACAGGAACAGCATGCGGAAAAGGAGGTCGCGACCGGATCTCTGTTGTGCCAGGCAAGAAGCAAATCAGGACTTAAGCAATCGTACAGCCATTAAAATACCGACAACCAAAGATGAGAGGGAGGAAAGAGCGGGGAGCAAACAATCACATACAAATATCATACAATAATTCCTCATTCAAAACACCATCACGTAACATGTTAATACCTCACTTGCCACACTTTCACTAAACATGTTTGACATTTTAAAGCTATTAATGAAAATTTGGAAACTTTTCACATAACATACAACTGTTCATTATTATATGGACAGGACATACTGTTAATGCGAGTTGATACACATCACACTTGTATATATTTATCGCATATCACTTATTTCTTTAACCTGCTGGTAAACTGAACATTTAATACATCAAATAATGGCCGGTCAAAACATAAAATATATTAACAGTTATCTGCAACTTAACATACTGCTTATCAATGATAAAAATAATTATTCTTGCTAGAAGATAAACCTGACTTAACTCTCTTGTGGAAGTATAACCCACACTTAGCTGATTTTAACTTTAACATGCTACCAGTAATTTTTCAAAATACATCTACAGTGTTATGTGAGGAATTACTGTAGTGAAATTATCGGGGGGAAGGTGGAGGGGAGAATCCAGAAATGACAATTAAAATGAGATGTTCAATCACATACTGTAGTGAAATTATTGGGAGGGGGGGGGGAAGGTGGAGGGGAGGATCCAGAAATGACAATTACAATGAGATGTTCAATCACATACTTTAAACACTGGGATGTTCAATCACATACTTTAAACACTAATACTCCAATACATATATAAATCAATGTCTATCAATACTAAGAAAAACACGCGGCATTCATTACTGTACACTGATTAACAAATGTTTTTTAAGTGAAGAAAATGCCTAATATTGGTACTGGTTGTGTATTATGCTTAACATCAAAACCTCAGAATCTACGGGGGCCTACTGTTTGCATGATTTAAATATGCCTCACTGACGGGTGAGTTGGCTAGTAGTAACATAGGAATGTAACCACTTCACTCCAGTGAGGTATGTTGATGCTCTTGCTAGTTTCCAAGGTTTTTATGCAGCTAAGAATTGACATAATTAATCCCTTCAGTATGAGAGGTATTTCCACCCTAATCCAATCCTTTTTTTTTTCCCCCCGAGGCTAAGGTACTCGGTCCTGACATTCAAGGCGAGGGTGACCACCCTCACTTGCTCCTGAGTAGCATTATATGAGCTATAAAATTTAACCCCCAATGGATGTAAACCTTCACATGCCTCACTCAATTGGAGTACCTTAACCTGCTAAACTACCATGCCATTCCTATGCTGCATAAATCATCCAGAGATGCAAGCAAGGTGAATAAAAAATATCAATGTTGTGAGGGGCTTAAAAAGGTTGGGATATTATTTAAATGGATTCAATGAAACTTATGAATGGCAGAAATTAATCTATGCACTGTAAAATTCTGCAAGGTATGAATAATCTTGTCAAATATAAACAAAGTCAAACTCAGTGCAAAATTAGGAAGGGATAAACAATAGACTTATAATGTAAAGCAATGTTAAAAACAAATGATTAGGATGATCCTACATATGCAGACATAATCACACACCTGGTAAATGTTAGTACAGTACTGGCAACTCGGTATATATTAGTACCTACAGAGGAACTGTAACACTATCCTGTGATAAAAAGGCTTTGGCAGAAACAAAACTGAACCTAGAAAATACTTTCAGAATAGATTCAGCTATAAAAAAAAAAAAATGCTTTCAGCTAAAAACAAACAAACTAAAATTGAACTCTAATATAAAACAGAAAACAATAAATCTATTATATATCTGTATAAGAAATATGAAATTGTTGCTGAATAACACGACACATAATAATCAGATCTGATGCATAGCTATGATGAAATGATTTGGACCTCTATAAAAAATACATGACATACACTATTGACAACTTTTCTAATTAGCTAGCATATATTAAAATAACTTCCAGTGTTTACAGCAAAGCCTTTTAGATAAACATGAATGCAAAGTACACTCAACAACAATACAAGGTTACATATATAGCAAAGTGGCAAGTTAAAATCAGGCGACGACAACTATTTTCATAAAATTGTAATTATATTAAAAATCAAGAACAGCTTGTAAAGAACCTATGGAAATACAATGAGCCAGACATCAACAGACCTTAAGGGATACAGGCAGACGTTGTTATACGTCATGGATACATTAAAAAGATAGCAAATTTCACTCCCATTTAGCTTGAGCTGTAAATTGAAGGAAACAGGCAAATCTGCTTTACCAGTTGTAGTTAACTTTAATTTGCAAATTTCCTGTGAACTTGCACCAAAATTCACCCATCGTCCATTCAGTCCTTTATCCTGGTCCTAGACATTTCTGCCGAGTAACCTGTCAATTCCATCCATGTGGCATTATGTGTGCTGTAATCCCAACCCTCTCCTGTACTGAAATCCTAATGGACCATATCTAGTTGGCATACCATAATCCATTACATCATAATGCCTCTACTGTGCTGTCATTTAGACATTGCACTATTTACATACTTAGTGGTCTAGTGAGTTCAATCATTCCAATTAGATATGGCCCAGGAGGGTCTACTTCTGTGGGGTAGTGAGGGCTTCTTGCTCATGAAAAGCCCTCTTGGGAAAGCAGCTGGTTACTCTTGCCTTATATGTCTGGACTGAGTAGCTTGGCATTGGGCCCTTATGCTCCTGATGGGGCAATATCGGATTGGAAGGTTAAAATAAACACTGGGAGCTCTGAAGCTGGGAGGCTTGGTTTCAATTCATGTCAGTTACCTTTGTACAGTCAACGGTGCACAATAAATAACAAAAACTGCCTGTGCTGTGGCATCATGTTTACCATGCACTGTGGTAAGTAACATCATGCAACACTTGACTGACCTGGCTGGTGTGAATATCGTCTGTGGTGGGCTGGAGGAGAGGAGTGATAGTGACACTCGAAGCCGGCAACTCCCCCAACTTCCAGCGAGGAGGAGGAGTGACCGTCAAAATGGGTAGAGATGCCAGAGTCAGACTCACCTGGGACCACCTGGCAATCAGTTGATGCCATGGAACCTGTGTCATAAAAAGGAAAGATCAGTACAAATAAAATAATAAAGGCACTGCATAAAAAAATAAATAAGGGTGCTAACACCCATTTATGTCACCTGATCCTTTGCTGCCCCATCATGAGTTTAAATAACCTTCTAACATTCATTCATTCATAACTGAAATTTACTGTATCTTCTAACAAAATTATGAAAGAATTACACATAAGACTAAAAATTATGTTCACTGTGAAGATCCGTTATGATACAACCTGAAGACTGCAGTTATTAAATGGGCAATTTTACTGCCAGATTGAAGAAATACTTGCTCCAATCAGGCAATCACCCTCTGTGAACTTTGTACAAAGTTCTTGCAACTTCAGCTTATTTCTTGGCCATATTTCACAAAATTTTCATGCTAAGCAACTTAAACACTTTTTAAGATCAAGTTATGTGATGTCTGCTATCTGTTCTTGGCAATTTTGAAGAACAAAATCCACGTTGGTTTAAAACAGCTGAAAATTAACAGTAAATACAGTCTTTATATGCATGTGCAATTCTTCCACTTAAATTCAAGGCACTGTGTAATCGTGACAAAGGACTAACATGTCAGCTAAGGGCCACCAGCACTTTCGTAACAAGCAGTTTCTTCTTCAGCAGCACTGCATGTTGTATAATTTCAGTAATTCATTTTATAAAGCGTACAGTTAATCATCATACCGGTCTTAATCTCACTTTATAAAGGCATTGTTAACCCAATCACGTTTTTAATCAAGAGTATGAAAGCTTGCTTATTGTCCTGCGTATCTATTTCACTTATGCATTTTTGTTTGTTGCCAATACATCAGTGAATCTGTACGTTTCTCTTCCCAAACACTTCCACTGTGAGTAGCTGATAAATATTGCTACTATCTATCTATGTACCTATTGCCACATGCCTTAATCCCATATCAGGTGGCCGCAAACAAGTCACCTCCATGTCACCCTGTCCAACACCATTTCACTGCCCTGTTCTCAGCTCACACCCCCCTCTCTCATATACCTCTCCACTCCATCCCTTCATTTCATCCTCAGCCTTCCCCTTCCTCTTCCTCCCTCCACCTCACTTGCATACACTCTCCTCGTTTGTCTCTTGCTCTCCATCCTCTTCATATGGCCAAACCACTTCAGTTTCTCCTAACGCTTTCTATCACATCCACATCCATGCCAAAACGCTCTTTCACTTCCTCATTTGTCAGTCTGTCCCTCCACGTAACTCCACGTGCTCCTCTCAAATACAGTAACTCATTTCCACTGTTCTCACTCTGACTTGTGCCCTTTGAGCAAGGTCAAAGCTTCACTTCCATACGTTAGGGTTGGTATCACAATACTGTCATGCAGTGACTTTTTTTACTTCTATGCTCACTTCCTGTTCCTTATCACTGCTTTCAAAGAACCAGCAACCTTCTATGCTGGGTGACAACCATATAATCAAACTATGGTGCCTGGTGGTTTAGTGGGTAATTAAGGCGCTCAAACCAGATTGAGCCTGTGTCGGTTCATATCCAAGGGATGGTTGTGGTTTATTGCTTACATAATACCACTCGGGGATGAGTGAGGTTGGTCACACTCATCTTCAATGTCAGGACCAACTTGCCTAGCCCTGGGCTCCTAAGCTCCTCATTGGGCAACATAGGTTTAGATGATAGATGGATGGATGGACATACCCTTTCAAGCACTTCATCCTCTAAACTTCCATTCTTCTCATCACACTATCCAATTACTTAAACACTAACATTTCCCATTTTCTCCTTATCCAGTCTCACTTGTACATTCAGTGGCTTCATTTCTCTTGAAGACCATAACTTTACTCTTCTCTACATACACCTTTAGATTCCATTTCTTACACACTCCCAAACTTATTCACCAAGCCTTGCAGTTCCCTTTTGTCTTCACTTAACAATACAGTACCATCTGCAAACAACAGTACAGGAAGTTTCCAAACACTGCCCTCTCCCATTAGGGTCACTTCAACATCCAACATCCACTGCCCTACCTTGTTACACAAAGGTGAAAGCCAGGAAAAAATACTGTACCCTGGACACCATGTACAATGAGAACACTGTACATAGTTTGAAATGTTACAGTTAAGGGTTTTCCTAACTTGTACTTACTTCAGACTCAAGAAAACACTTCTTTGCACTTTAAAAAAAAAAAAAAATGAAAACGCAGTGAATGGGTTAACGGCTGTGATTCTTCACCTTGCTCTCCATATTGCACAATATTTTACAGTGTATACTTTTATTCACATATTAAGCGAACAGTGCAGTACAGTAGAAAGATAAGTATCATTCAGTAGTAGAAAATATGGATACAATAGCTAGCAAAAAAAAATAATTTCTGGTTTACTGTCATCATCATCATCACTGTTCTCACAAGGGATGTGATCGAGGTATTTTCCTTCCTCTACCTGTACCTCAGGTGTAAGGCTGCTTGCAACAAAAGTGCTGGGCACTGAGAATGCCACATCCCTTTAAAAGTACGAAAATGGCAGCTACAGTCTCACAATGCTCCCTTTTTAGTTGTATTTTATGAGTTGCAGGGACTATGTGAACTGTATTCTTTTCTTCTCCATCCCTAATACTTAGGTATGTTTGATTTATATACAGTTCGAATCCTCAATACACAAACATTTCAGAATATTACATCATTCCAATAATATTTTTTTTATTACAGGGCTCTAAAAATAGAGACTACTGCAATACCATAGACAGTACTGTAATCTGATATATACCACTACAATAACCAAGTATTCTGGTTACAGTACTTAATTTAAACTACTTACTACAAGCATATGCCCCCATAACACCATGCAAAATGGCATAATATTATACCTTAAACCATTCAATCCTGTGCTCTATTTGATTTAATTTATCCATACCATTTCCAGATGATTTTACTCCACTTGGGAAAACCCTTTTGTTCTGACGGAGTTAGCTGTTGTTTTGATGGCCCAAAATTCACCTGGATGTGAACCTGGTGGACTGCAAACTAAAGTGCTCTTTTACAATCCACACTCTTCCTTTTGGGAAACAGGGAGGAATATGTAGGTCATCTAGGCAGCAGCATTGCCCAGTTATATCAAAGCCACCACATGAAACTTTCTCTCTGGCACTGATGAGGCTAATGAAGGCTGTATCAAACTTCTCCAATTTTAAAAAGTCTCCCTTAAGCTGAGTAAAATCATCTGGAGGTAGCAAAATATATATATATATATATATATATACAGTCTCCCTTAAGCTGAGTAAAATCATCTGGAGGTAGCAATATATATATATATATATATATATATATATATATATATATATATATATATATATATATATATATATATATATATCCTCTGGCTGAAGGGGCTTGAGTAAAATATAATTACATACTGAAAGCTGGGCATTACAGTACTGTACTATATGTATGTATGTAAAATGAAGGACTTTTACCCTCAGAATAAACATAGTAAGTGGGGGGGGTGATCATGCAGCCACAGATGTCCTCCACAGAAATCCATCCAAACATCACATGACAGGTGATAGATGTGACACAGGGAAAACAAAGGAAAGGGTCAAGCAATGGTGGGTACTACAAATATGCCTGTTTCTGATTTGCGATTGCATTCTAACTGGCTTTGGGTGATTTTATAACATCTCAACCTCAGCAATTTCTTCTGCACATTTTACCTCAATATCCTCTTGTATGGGATTTAGGCAAAATATGTCAATATTAAAATGACAAACAGTACACAAGAGAAAGCTAATGCTAAGTATACAAAAGAAATCGCTGAGGAAGATGTGCTACGAAGCCTCCAGTGCCTCCTAGAAAACAGTTCTTGGTACTGATGTGAGAATTCAGTAGGGATTTACCAGTAGCCTAGCCTTAAGCTGCATGAATTATAACTTCATTATGCATCATTCTTCAGCTTCAAGAGGCACAAAAGTGCCATTTCAGTAAAGTCATACATTATGGTGCAAAACAGGCATCAGACATCTGTAGATTAATTATCTCCATGGCTGGGGCTCAGATAAAAGCACCTCTGATATTATATAGTAGAATAAAACTCGGTTTCTTCAAAGAACCTGTTCAGTACTCGCATATTTTCCATCTCTCATACCTCAAGAGGTCTACATCACACTGAAAATTCAGTATCTTCCCAACAAACTTTACCTCATCACGGTCACATCAAGACACAAATCTATACACTAATACTGTATTCAGGTAAATCTAGGTACAGACGTGATACATAATTATGTGACAACTCTGCAATCCCCTGTATTTATGTGACAAATTATGGTCAGCAACAGTCATAGTCTATCTCTCTATAACCAGACACCTTAATCTCAGAGGGGGTGACCATGAACAAATTGCTTCCATGTCACTTTGTCCTCCATTAAGTTGCCCTTCCTCTATCTCACACCATCCTTATTAATACAACTCACTCGTATAGTCCTTTTACCATAGAGTTTCTAAACATAAGCAATTTCATGTTCGTTGCCATATTGATCACAAAATGTCGTTGGAGCTGGGTGAACAAGACTGTGAGGCTGCATCTCACTGCCTTCACTTGATAAGAACATCTGTGACTCTTTCTGGTTAGGCAGGTTAAACATGGATGATGAAACTTGACAAATATTGCTCAGTGGCTGACAACTAGAATCATGACTGTAACCTGAATTATCACTGTGATCAAAACTCTTGCTTTTTATAAATGCTGGTTTATTTTTATTCCTCTTTATTGGGGATGATGATGAAATGCTTCTCCTACATTTATAAACTTGATTAAAAGAGGATAATCCATCTGTATGCAAAGTTTCAACATCACTATCTTTCTGATCTGGCAGTGTTCTGATTTCTTCTATTGGAGACAGCATAGGAGCACTATTTGTCCTGCACAGTCTTGGTCTGTCAAGGCTAAGACTAGTGGGTCGATGAACATTTATGGTCGGTGGCTTCAGCAAGCTAGTGGAACTGTACTTGTTGGCTTTTTCCATTTCATTAGGTACCCATGTACTCTTCAAGTCTGAATTTGAAATGGGCAAAGGTTTTGCTTTTTCTGTTTCATTAAGCACCCATGACCCCTCTGGGCCAGAATTTGAAACTGATGACGATTTCAAATTCATTTCTTCTTCCAGTTCTTTGACTATTGCATTAAGCTTTTCAGCAACTCGCTTCTGAACATCGGGTCTACCTTTGTATTTAGCAAGAAAATTAACAGTTTCAGCTAAAGTTCCACTGTGCTGACTGTTATATCTGGAAAGCTTTTCTTGATTTGATTCATCAGATGAATTACTGAACACTGAAGAACAAAACGATTCATCCAAGTGGTCGACTACTTGTCTTCTTTCATAATCTGGGTTTAAAGTATTCAGTTTTGACACCTGGAATTTCTCAAACCAATGTGGTTTTTTTGACAAAACAGAATTATAATTTTGAACAATTTTTGTATCTAAACAAGCCTCAAACTTTTTTGGTCCTTGGTAACTCTGTACACCAAGAGAAAATGTCTTTTTTTCATACATACATGGTAATGAATTATCTAAACAGAATACTCCATGCTCAGTTTCTTCTTTATTAATTTTATCAGTTACTGGAATACTACTAGAGGAAGCAAGAGGCTCATTAACTTTATATATCCTCTGATACTCATTTCTGATGACTTTAACACGTTTGGGTGCTGCTGGGAAGTAAGTTTCTTTATTGGGAGGACGCCTCTCAACGGTCCCATACTTCTTTTCGGTAATTTCCACTTGCTCATCTTGACCCGAAATCTTCTTCTCCAGGAAGAAGCGGGAAGGAAGGCTTGTGTCGTCTTTGGAGATACTGTGATGTTTACTGCGCTTTATCTTTTTAATCAAAACCGTGCTTAAGGGACCATTATCCCAAGCAAACATTGTATGCAGTGGCTTTGTTACCTTTGGTCGTTTTACTGTACCTGGAGATGCATCCCTAACACTTACACACTGGGAATCCTCAACCTGATACCTTCTAATGCTAGGTCTGTCAATTGCCTTATCTAAAAAATCCTCACTACTACTTCTTGTGAATATGGATCGAGCTAAAACTAGTGGAGAGGTTGGCCTACTACCCCAGGTCTTGAATGATCTTAAGCTACCCTCATCTAAAAAGTCCTCACTCTTGCTGCGAAATATCTTCTGAAATATTCCTACATTCTTGGAACATCCAAATGTAGGTTTAGGAGTACCATGATCCAGGGAGGTATTTAAATTCTTTGGTGAACTGTTTCTCGGTGAAGCCCCTTGAACTACTAAAGTTGAACGTCTTCTGCAGGGAGGTACAGGATCTTGTTCTTTACAGCTTGGAGAATCTCTTATCTTTGGAAAACATTGTTTTTTTGGACAATCACAACATTCTTCACGATTGGTAGTTTGTACTCGGTTACCACACCGCCCATTCACGATATGGCTATTCTCTGTAAGCACTGCGGGATCCTTCTCTATACCACTATTATGCTTCATACCAAAAGCAGGAGCAGTTTCAGTTAATGGTGTGGAAGTTTTGAATTCAAACTCATCACAAGTGGGGAATGTTAAATTGAGTTTGGAAATGGATGGCTCATCAAGTTTTGAGATCCTAATATCAGGGCTTGTTGAAGGTGTTGGAAAACTTCTAGAAAATTTATCATGCTTACATATCAGTTTCAACTTTCTTGTTTGCTTGTTGCGCATAAGAGATCCAGAGTATTTCATAGGCTCACTATCACTACAACTACTGCCATAACTACTATCAAAGCTGCTACTCAGTTTCTGAATCTTACTTAAATCATTCTTCTCTCTGCTAGTTTGTGAGACGTTAAGATGCTTTCTAGACTCCAAAGGGGTTGAGGCACTACAAGATGGAAGAGGTCTTTTCCCACTGACATTAGTATTAGAGACAGACAGTTTTTTCATGGATGCTATGAGGGCAGAGCAAGAGGCAGCATGCACAAAGGAGAGAGAAGAAGCTACTTTAACTGAAGAGCATGACGTGTGTGCTCGAGCGGTTGCATTATAAGAGCCTACTGGAAGGGGTGCGGGATCTAGCAGCATACCTGAGGTGTGGGATTTATGGAGTTTGGAAAGGGAGGTGACAGAAGAGGACTCTGCACTAAGGTCCACAGGAACAGCATGGGTGTCAGAATGGGAGCGCTCATGGTTAGAGCGGGAGTTATTGTTGGAGGTACTGCCCCTGCGTGGGGGACCAGGGGAAGGGGTAGGGGAGAGTGAGTGATGGGTTGTGTTGGAGCGCGGACCGTGATGAGGCTTCGTCTTGGGCTCTGCCAGGGCCTTCATCTTGCTTATGGACTGGGGAGATGTAGCTCCTGCAATATGAGGAGATTGCTCAGAGAAAAATAAGCTACTGCTCTTTGAGGGCAAGAAAGTGTTAAGCCAACGAACAAGAAAACTTTAATAAGTTACCATGGAAGCAAAAAGCCAAGCAAGATTTGCAAATTAATCACTCAAAAAAAGATGGATTATGACATTAGTGCAATATTCAGGTTACACAATCTTACCAAACTTTGTCGATTGCTTCTTGCCATCAGATGTCTGTGAGGTGGATGAGGTGGAAGAGGTGGTGGATGGGGTGGGGGAGTTGGGACGTCTTCTTGGTGGGGGGTTGGTGGGAGGGGCACTGTTAGAACCGCCACTACTACCATTATTATTGTTGTGGTTGCCCATCCCTCCTGCCGCCTTGTGTCCCTCAGAGCCTCCCTCACACTCAATGGACATATTTCGAAGCTGGTCCTCATCTGTGATTATGTTCATGCGGGACAAGTATGCCTTCACACGTCGAACCATCTGGGCCTGCATCAGATTAGGGAATTATGTGGATAAGATAAAAATTGTATGAGCCAATCCCATATTACAGAACACCTTCATCACAGACTGATAGGCATATGACCATTTGTTTAAATGGTCATTTAGATTTTAGGACCTTTTTTCATTTTGGTTTTTCACTTATGCAATCACTGTGACACTGAATTTTCATTATATGATCTGTTGTTTTGCTTAAACGATCCCTATGAAGCTTAATTTATTACCAACACCTGTTTAAAAAAAATGCAGCCCTATCGTAAAATGAGGACATGCTGTACTCCCTTGAAGGTGGGTGCGTAGCTAACTGTACATTTGGGGAGTGATTATATTAGAAAGGTTTTGCTGTTATTTATGGCCCATGGCTCATCTGGATATGAACCTAATGGAATGCAGGCTGAAGCTGCCCTTCTCTCCTGCAGTCCACCAACTCACATTCAGAAGGCCTAGAAGGAATTGGTTCCGAGATGTTTGTATAACCAGGCTGCACAGCCACCTCACAATACTGGACATAATGCAAGTAGGTAACCCTCTCCAGCAGCAAGGTGATGTGCAAAGACAGGATATGAAGGCTTCAACAAATGAAGGATTGTGTGAAAGTAAATAAATAAAATCTGTGTGTGGAAACAAAAGGTTCTGTCAGTGGACCACAGAAAGTTACATGAGGTCCCAAGATGAGAACTACAGGTTAATGGACTAGACATGGTTACTTCTGGAGATGATGGAGCTGTATAGTATTATCTTTCTTTTATGCTAAAACTTTTAAGTGTCTTAACTAAGCTGATTAAGTGCTTTAGCTAGCTATGATAATGAAATACAAAGTAATAAAAAATGAAAATAAAATAGATTAAAAGAAGAATCTTAGATTTGACTTTTGTATTAATTTACTGGGAACAAACATGGCTGGCAGATTCTAAATTCTGACTTCTTTCAGTTGTGCAGAAAGGACTGAATACAGAGGAAACTGCAGATAAAGCAGTGTGGAAAGCTGCCATTAGGTGACCAAGGCTTGGAGCCTTTATAAAAGAAAAGTGTGTGTGTGTGTGTGTATTTACCTATTTGTATTTACCTATTTGTAGTATACAGGAATTGAGCAATGCTCGTGTTGTCCTGTCTCCATGTGTGTGTGTGTGTGTGTGTGTGTGTGTGTGTGTCAGTCTTCCATACCTCTTCATACATCTTTTTCTTGTCAGGGGCTGCAGTGGACTTCTTCCGCCTCTTAACTGTGGCAATCTGGTGACCTCCACTGCCCATTTGGTTGAGGGAAATGAGGGCAGAGCTTGGTGGTTGCCCTGCTGCATCCTGAATATTAAACAAATCCTGAAAAATAAAAAAGATACGAAGTTCATCCACCCATCCATCATCTAACCCTTTATTGACCCATAGAATTAAAACTGTTTTATTATTTAAAAAAAAAAAAAAAAAAAAAAAACCCTTTACTGATTTTCCTAAAGACCCTCAGACATGTCAAGTGGAAAAGAAAAGATACAAAGTTTATCCTATACCTATCCAGAATCTACAGTATTTCCCTATTGCTCAGGGTTGGGCTATTTGGTTAAAACAGACTTTACTGATCTTTCACAATACAGTACCTTACAACTTTTCATAAAAACATCCTCTCTAAGACCATTACACTGGTCCTGAAGGAGACAGACCTACCATGTACTCAAACAGTAACAGTGGGTATTAATACCAAGGTGGTGCTACATGAAGGTGATGAGACAGACTTAGCATGGACTCAATGGGGCCAGTAAGTTTAAGTGCCAAAGTGGTGATGTGAAGGTATATGCATGCAAGAAGATTCCTTTGCTTCAGGGAATGGACTATCAAGTTTATGCCCAGTAAGGGAAAAAAAAATATATATATATATATATATATATATCTGCTTACATAAGGAGCAGAGCACATGTTTTGAAGATCTCGTATGTATCTGGAGATCATGCGTAGTTTCTCAAAGTTGATGAGGCCTTCCACTTTATCGTCATTGCCTTCGTGGGTAAAGGTTAAGTCTCTGGCCACCACAGGGTAGAATGGAATCTGAAAAATATTGCATATTATTATCACAAAATCATCATCATCATCCCAACCAACACCATCACAATTATTCCCATCATCACCATCATTAACTTCATCATAATTATCATCATCATCCTGATCTTTCCCTCAACTTAGGATGGAGTGAAGTAGGGTCCAGATACATGAGAAAAGAGTGTACGAAAAGTGCAAGAATTATCAAGTCTGCCCAGTGAAACGGACCACACAATCATTTACTTATTATTTAGGCCCTTGCAATACCAGTTCCATCTCACAGGTCTACCATATTTACAGTATTTTGGGGAGTAATTTTCTTTAAAGATGTGCTAATCTTCTATATAATGAATACTACAAAGTTAAATGTATACTTACGATAGGTGACTGGATATTTTCATTCTGCACTAAATTCCTGTATTTGCTCATGTTTCTCGAGGGGTCCATGAGGTCCTGCATTTCTTGGTACATCCTTTGGTACTTGGAGGGAAGTCGTTCCCAGGTTTGCTTTAGTCTTGACACAGACCCATGACCCAATCCAGACAGAATGGCAAACATTGAGTTGAAGTTCTTGCACTCCTTGCATTGTCCTACAAAAAAATTATACATGTAAGGGAGTTCCATCCATACATCATCAAATCTTTTTCTGCCTCATCAGAAGCATATGGGCCCAGGGCTACCATACTTAGTCCAAACATTCAACCAACCTCACTAGCCCCTGAGTGGCATTATGTGACCAATATATCCTAACTATCTGTTGGATATAAGCTCTTGTGGGCTCCAATCACCTGGAGCACCTTATTTCACCTTCATATATATATATATATATATATATATATTCTTAACCCACTTTCAGATACACTGTAGACACAGCACATGATCCATCCATCTATCTATTTCTAGTCGATTACTGTCCCATCAGGAGCAGTGGGGCCAAGAAAAAAAATATATATAATCTACTGGTCTATCATCAAATCCTTTATTGTCTGATCATTTATTGCCCACTGCATTTCACCTCTTCTACATCTCACCTCTGCAAGTAATACAGTTTTCTGAAGCTCAGAGAAGCTTGGGATGTTCTTCTCTCTACTATCTACAGAGGATTCTCTTTGATATGATGAATCAGGAAATAAAGTGATGGATATGCTCTAATTGTGAAATAGACACAATGGAGTAGTAAACAAATATCCTATATAAGCTCACCATCCACTCACCCAATGTAGTGCTGCTTTGGGTGTCTGCCCTTTCCTCTCTTCCTTCCTTCCTCTTCTTTCTTTCCTTCATTCCTTCCTCTTCCTTCTGCCTACGGGTGACTTTACACTCCCTCTTCTGTCTTTCTTTCCTTCATTCTTTCCTCTTCCTTCTGCCTACGGGTGACTCTCTGTACACTGAGTGACAAGCCAAATGGTTTCCTGTACACCAGGAAACCATTTACTATGCTGGGTGGTAACCATATAACCAAATTATGGCACCTGGTGGTTTAGTGAGTAATTATAGCACTCCAATCAGACCGAGCCGGTGCAGGTTTATATCCAACAGGTGGTTAGGGTTTATTGCTCAGGTAATGCCACTTAGGGATAAGTGACGCTGGTCACTCTTATTTTAAATGTCAGGACCAACTTGCCTAGCCCAGGGCTCCTACACTCCTCATGAGGCAACATGGGACTGGATGATGGATGGAAAAGATAATATGGATGAATTTAAAGTGAAAACAGGCATAATATGTCAATTCACAACTAAAAATTAACATTTTCCTTAATACATACTTGCTACTTTGATGAACTGTTTGATAATCTTTGATCTCTTGACTAGATTGTGTTCAGAGCAGACCTCAGTTACCACCCAGAACATTTCTCGATTCACAAGCTGGAAAATGGTAAAACATTATATATAAATTCAATGACACACAGATATCCAAGCTACAGTATATTCAGCAGTTCTGTTGCCTTTCCTGCTTCTCTCTTCAGGGACTTTGAAAACCAGAGAAACGAGTATGAAGCAGCTGATACTACGTGGCCACAAACAAGCATGTCAGTTGCTGCAAATATGCAAACCAATTTTCAAAGTTTATGGAGAGAGAAGAATGACAGGCAGCAGGGTTTGCTGCCAAACAAACATCATATTCCATATCACTTAAGTACAGTACAGCAGATCCTTGTTATATGATAAACCTGTATGCACTGAATCATTCACCATATACTATAACTAAAAGTCAGGACTTTTTTGAATATTGCATTAGCATTTTCACCTATACGATCATTAGGACTCCAATCATGGCCTCAATGGCAAATGTTCAAAACCATTCATTCGTTTATTCAAAATCATCATCATAAAATAAGTGGGTGCTGTATTCTAAATTAATTTATTAACCCCCACTGCGCTAATTCTTATCAACCCGATTACCTTCCCTGGGTAATTTTTTTTGACTTTTTATTTTAATATTAAGATGATTTTTTGTCATCAGATCAAGTGCTTCTGAGCTCGAATACTTCATCACCCTCGTCTTTTTGTAATTTATGCCTCTTGGGTGAGTGTGAGGGCAGCAATAAGCCACCAGCACCATGGGAGGGAGACGGACGTGAATCTGCCATTGCAAGGCTACCAACGAGGACTTAGTTACTAAATACACTCAAACCTCGATTTAAGGGACCTCCATTTTAGGGATTTCGGATTGAAGGGACTCCATATTCCACCTGACAAACAGACAAAACCATTCAAAAATGATAAATAATGTCTAGGTTATACATATTAATATGTTTCTTTATACAGTACCCATAAAATAATACGCATAATCATATAAATAAGTAAAATATGTGAAACAATCATTGCATTTCATACTAAGATAGTCTTTATATGTGGTAAAACAATGGACATTTTCAAGTAAGGGACAAATTGATTCCCCATTTAGTCCCTTAAATCGAGGTTTGAGTGTATACGGTATTTGGCAACAGCAGTGTGGCAGGGCTTGGCAACAGCTCTGATGGTGTAGAGGGAGACTCAACATTCCCACGGAAACCACTGATGCTTCCTTGCGTTTGAAATTATGGCACGGAGACCCATCACCTCAAATAAGGCGATCAGCGCAGCCTGCATAAAAAATATCCAAGAAAATATACAACCACAGATTCAGAAGTGGGTGTCAGGAAGCACACACCTTCCTATTTTTAGCAGATCAATGATTGCTAGTAATAAAAAAATGTTATTTACCATAATTTTTGCAATGAATATCTTAAATAAATGTAATAACAGAATCATTTCAATGATCCATGTAATTTTGCCATAAATTCTACGGAACTTGGTAGTGAGCCATGCATTATGAAATCAACAATTCCACTAGGAGTCACACCCACCCACCCACCCCTTTTTTCACAGTGTTGGATCCAATCCTGATAAATGCTATCAAAATATACACCGTACCTCTGCAAACTGAGAGAGAGCTGGAGTTCCATAATTGGACTTGAGATGGAAGAGATAATCAATATACTCTGTTGGTTCAATTTGCCGGAAGACTGTGTAATCTTCCAGGGTAAGCTGAATTGCGAGTTCCACTGAGTTGAGTTGCAAGAAGACAACGGTTGACTCCCTCACCAGTTCATTAATAATATCATCAGGGAAGAGTGTCTGAGGAACTGTGATGTTCTTCAGGTAGTATCTGCTACTCAGCCCTGAAATACCAAAGACACCTCCATCATCATCATTATCATCATGACCGTTTTTTCCCAGTGAAAGATCAGGTAGGACCCAGAAACAGGAAAAGAAATAGTAAGAAAGTGAGAGGACTAACAAATTCAAGTATTACAAGTATAATTTCTAAGCCTGAAAATATCATTATATACATCATTATCATGGTCATCACCTTAACCAAACTTTTCACTATTATACAGGATGGGCATTACAGGTCAAACTCCCCAAATCTGAACAGCCAATTTTCAAAGACCTCCACTTGCCAAATATTTTTTCAGGCAACAGGAGGGTGTTGATTTCATCTGTCCATACACAATCAATGCATATTTGACAACAAATCTCATTCAGGGACATGTAGAACAAGAGATGATAAATTATATTACTGATACTGGATACTATGCTTCATTGTATTTACTGTCCATGGTGCTTTTGGCTATTTTACATAAATTTGTCACAGTTATCATTATGATTCCACTTTCCAAAATATTTCAGTTTCCATAAACCCTTTGGACCCAAGCATTCTGAATTTGGGAATTTGTACTGTATTGGGTTAATCACTTTTAAATTGCATATATCATCCTTACCTATCCTCTCAGCCAAATTCTGTAAAGAGTCTGGTAGCCGCTTCTGCTTTGTAATTCCTTCATCTGTAACAGTAACTTCATACAAGGCATAGTTTGAGGAACCACTTGGGTCATTGATGTTGAATATTTGCAAGGCTAACATCACCACCTCCCGAGCCGTAGTTTCCTTGTGAACTGGTAGGAACTTTGCTGTCTGATCAGTGGTTCTGTACACCTAGAATAAAAAACAAATTCCATTATGATATAAGGTATCATCATCATCATCATCACTGTCTGACCTTTTTTCCACCCAAAAACGGGATGGGGTAAGATCCAGAAGTATGAAAATGGGATATGCATATTTGGAGGATATACAATGTGTTTGATTTCAAAGAGAAAGTATCATACAACTCAGCCACCACTAAAACAGAAAAGTCTCTAATGTAAAGTATGGTAGAACAGACTTTTTCATTCAAACTTGGACAAAGATATATCATAAGAACATGCCAAGTTAAAGTAAAAAGAGTACAGTATAGCTATATGCTCCTCCTCGTCCTCATCAGTACCACCACCATCACCCAGACTTCCTTTCCCACCCCCAAGGCAGGGTGAGGTAGGGCCCAGAGAGCCAGAAAAAAAAATGACAGAATGTATCTGAATAAGTCACACTCCCCTTTACTCACCAATCAAGTCCCAGGATTCTTGGCTCCACATGGGATATAAACACGTAGCTTCATACTCAACTATCTGACAGAGTCAATCTGATGACTGTCAAGTGTCAAGTTTGAAAGGGGTGCCAAACCCTGGTCATACATTCTAAATGAAGTTCATCTGTTCAGCTCAATCTCTTGTCAGTTCCCAGGCCTCATTATTTCCCATACCTCTCTTTCTCACATACTAAAAACTTAGACAAAGATATATGCTGAGGACATGCCAAGTTAAAAGTAAAAAGCACATACTGTAGCTATATGCTTATACATGTCTTATGTCATACCTTAAGGACATGCTCTGGGAACTCTGCCCTGATCTCCTCAAATGCACCAGTGGTACTAAGATCAGGGTTGCTGTGACTGTGATAAAGGCCGCCTCCGACACTCGACTGGGACGACACACTGTCATCACTGTTCGCTTGGGAATCACTGCAAAGAAAATTATGGTTTGTCAATATCCACATATTACAGAAAATTATGGTTCATTAATATTAGCTTGGGAATCACTGCAAGGAAAATTATTGTTACTATCAGCTTGGGAACTCAAATGAGTCCATGCTTCCTCGTTTGGTTGAGCCAGTGCTGCTAAGAACTAGAAATTATGCTTAATCCCAAAGTCAGCTATGTACTGTAAAGCACAGTACTTCCCCCAAAGTTGCTGGAAACTGTCTGTGATAAAAACAATCATATACGTGTGGTAGGATCCATAATGATGTGACAGTCTCAGCCTGAACTCTGAAATTTAATAAAAATTATACTATCCTTGTTTTACTCTAACTCGGCATAAATTGCCACCTTTACATCTTGAATGTTAAGCTGTAACAATAGAGAAAAGTAGAATATGATGTTGGTCATGAAGAAGAGCTATGGAAAGGATGATGTGTTGCAGTGTTTTCTTTTTCCATCACTAAGCTATGTGATACAAGCTGTAAAAAGGACGAAAAACCAGACCAAATTAAGATAAAAGAAAGAAAGATAAAAAGAACTATAATTTAAAACAATAACCAAGTTTCCATTAAAAAAAAAAAAAAAAAAAAAGAGCCATGAACAGCATTCCTGTAACACCTTTGCTGGTCTCAAAACTCATACAAAAGAAAGTTTAATTCATAACCGGATCCTCTAATGACAAAACTAAAGAATACGGTAAACCCTTACTATGTCAAACATCATCAAGTGACCTTCAGCTGTATCAACCTCTGTGAGCCTACTGAACAACCTTCAGGTATATCAAACAAAAGGCTGATTTATCAAACTGATGCAGCCACGAGACAACCAAAATACAGAAAGAGCAATTTCTGCTCCTTTTTTTTCTGTTCTATTGTTATTGCCAATTCAAATTTTTAATATTTATCTATACAGTAAATATCAAGATGCACCATATAAACCCAAACAAAACTTAAATAAAACTGTGAATATGTATAACTCTGACATGTATCCACCAAACAAGAATGAATGTAAATCAAAACTGGGATCGTTACAATCCCTCCCCAATGAACATCGGCTACATCTATTTATCTGCTATATCATCAACCCAGTTTGTTTGATATACTGAGAGTTTATTATAAAACAGTACTGTAAATCTGTCCTGTGAATGCAACCCTATTTCTTCCATTAAATCTATAACTACTTACAAGGCATTGTTCTTTGATTTCAGGGACTCTATCACTCTCCTCTTGATCTTGTTTGCCTTATTAGTTAGAGAGCCCTTGTTATTGTTATTGAGAGCTTTGCCTTTATCTCTGGGTGACTGTTGCGTATGGTCACTGGGAATGTTCATGGTGGAGGAGAAGGAGGAAGTGAGAGGGAGGTGGGTGTTGGGGTCCGTCAAAGCTCGAACATCCGATGGCTTTCGAGAACGCGGCCTTGGGGAGTTCTCGGGTGTCATGAGCATCTCCTTGAATGCTGGAAAAGAAATGTTTTGATGTTATACTAGGAACAAAGAATTACTGTATTATTTTAATTATTATTATTACTATAATTATGATAAGCAAGAAGTGGCAATAGCCAACACCTACTTTCGTCATAAGATGATCCACCGGTATACATGGAGAGTAATGAGGAGGATGGATGGTGAACTTGTTGAACGAAAGGCAATGACAGACTACGTGTGTGTGGATGAGCGAATGAGAAGACAAGTGTTGGATGCAAGGGTGTGGAGAGGGTGGGGGAATGGAGTCTCGGACCATCACTTAGTGATGGCCAAGGTAGAGCTGCAAAGAAAGTGGTTGAGGAGACGAAGGGGAAGACAGGAGGAAGCAGCTCCTGTGAGAAGAGTGGAGAAATTGCAAGATAGTGAGAAGAGGACAGAGTATAAGAGTATAGTGGAAGAAAGATTGGGAAGGTATGAGCTAGAGCAGATGGAAGGGGTGGAAGACGTATGTAAGATATTCAAGGAAGAGATAAGCGCAGCGTGTGAGGCGGTTTGTGGAGTGAGGAGGAGATGCAAGGGTGTGCAAGGGACAGCATGGTGGAATGATGAGGTGAAACGAGCTGTGGAACAAAAGAAGAAGGCATATGGTGAATGGTTGGCGAGTAGAGGTAGGGGAGAAGATGAGAGAGAGAAGAGAGAGGTATATGTGAGCAGGAGCAGGGAGGTTAAGAGACTGGTGAAGGAGAGTAAGAAGAAAGTGGATGAAGAGTTTGGGAGGAATCTGAGTGTGAAATGGAGGGAGAGTAAGAAATTGTTTTGGAAGGAGGTAAAGAAAGTAAGGCAGTGTGAAAGGGGAAATAGTAGGGGAGTGAAAGATAGGAATAATAGATTGTTGGTGGTGAAGAGAGAGAAATTGAGAAGATGGAAGGAGCACTTTGAGGATTTGTTGAATGTAGAGAGTGAAAGCAGTGTGAGTATAAGTGGTTGGGGAATGGCTGGGAGAAGAAGAGATGAGAGGAGGGAGGAAGAGATCAGTAGGTCGGAAGTAGTGGAAGCGATGAAGAAGATTAAGCTGGGAAAGGCCCCAGGAATTGATGGAGTGTGTGGTGAAATGCTTAGGTATGGGGGTGAGATTGTTGTGGAGTGGATCTGGAAGTTGTGTAGATTGGCTTGGGAAGAGGGAAGGGTTCCAGAGGACTGGAAATCAGGTATAATTGTTCCTCTGTACAAAGGAAAAGGGGAGAGAGAAGTATGTGGTAACCATAGGGGTATTTGCCTTCTTAGTGTGACTGGTAAAATATATGGTAGAATACTCATTGATAGGGTTAGGCATATGAGAGAGGAGCTAGTTGGAGAAGAACAAGGGGGATTTAGGAAGGGAAAAGGGTGTGTAGATCAGATATTTGTTCTAAGATGTTTAGTGGAGAAGTATCTAGAGAAGGGAAGGAAAGTGTACGCTGCCTTCATGGACTTGGAGAAAGCTTATGACAGAATAGATAGGAAAGGTATGTGGAAGGTATTAAGAATATATGGAGTGGAGGGGAAATTGTTGAGTTCTGTGAAGAGTATGTACGAGGGAGCTAGGGCTACGGTGCGAGTGGATGGTGAGCTGAGTGAGTTCTTTGATCTCAATGTGGGACTGAAACAGGGGTGTGTAATGTCTCCATGGCTGTTTAATATATATATGGATGGGGTCGTAAAGGAGGTACAAGGTAGGGCAGTGGATGTGGGGGTGGCCCTAAAGAATGAGGGTGAGATTTGGAAGCTTCCGGTGTTGCTGTTTGCTGATGATACAGTATTGTTGAGTGAAGATGAATGGGAGTTGCAAGGTTTGGTGAATGAATTTGGGACAGTGTGTAGGAGGAGGAAGATGAAAGTTAATGTAAACAAAAGTAAAGTTATGGTGTTTGAGAGGAATGAAGTCACAGAGTGTGCAGTGAGGTTGGATGGTGAGGATATGGAGAATGTGAGTGCATTCAAGTACTTGGGTAGTGTGATGAGTAAGGATGGAACTTTGGGGGATGAAGTACGTGAAAGGGTACAGCAGGGAAGGAAGGTTGTTGGCACACTGAAAGCAGTGATGAGAAATAGGGAGGTGAGTATGGAAGTTAAGAAGTCACTACATGATGGTATTGTGATCCCCGCCCTGACGTATGGAAGCGAGGCGTGGACCTTGCAAGAGGGGAACAAGTCAAGAGTGAGAGCAGTGGAAATGAGTTACTTGAGAGGAGCATGTGGAGTGACATGGAGGGACAGGTTGACGAATGAAGAAGTGAAGGAACGTTGTGGGGTAGATGTGGATGTGGTTGAAAAGATTAGGAGAAATACACTGAGGTGGTTTGGACATGTGGAGAGGATGAAGAATGAAAGACTGACTAAGAGGGTGTATGTAGGTGAGGTGGAGGGAGGGAGAGGGAGGGGTAGACCGAGGATGAGGTGGAGGGATGGAGTTGAGAGGTATATGAGGGAGGGGGGGGTGAGTTGGGGGGAGGGGAGTCAAATGGTGGGTGACAGAGTGACTTGGAGGCGTTTTGTCTGCGGCCACCCTTTGCGGGATTAAGGCGTTGGGCTATAGATAGATAGATAGATAGAAGAAGTGGAAGGAGAATATAAGAGAGTATGGAACAGTGGGTGCAAGGATTGTATGGGTGAGGATGAAAGTAGGTATACAAGCATGGGCGACTGTATGTGTGTATGCTCCAACAGAGAATCGAGTGGCAAGAGTGAAAGATGAGTTTTGGGCGAGAGTAGAAGCATATATGGACAAGTTCGAGAGGAGCGAGAGAGTGCTGTTGATTGGAGACATGAATGGCAAAGTTGGGAATGTACGAGTGGATGGAGTGGTTGGTCAATGGGGTGTGCCAGCTGAAGTAGATGGGAATGGTAGTGCTTTGGTGGACATCTGTGCTGGTAAAGGGTTGGCAATAGCCAACACCTACTTTCGTCATAAGATGATCCACAGGTATACATGGGGAGTAATGAGGAGGATGGATGGTGAACTTGTTGAACGAAAGGCAATGATAGACTACGTGTGTGTGGATGAGCGAATGAGAAGACAAGTGTTGGATGCAAGGGTGTGGAGAGGGTGGGGGAATGGAGTCTCGGACCATCACTTAGTGATGGCCAAGGTAGAGCTGCAAAGAAAGTGGTTGAGGAGACGAAGGGGAAGACAGGAGGAAGTAGCTCCTGTGAGAAGAGTGGAGAAATTGCAAGATAGTGAGAAAAGGACAGAGTATAAGAGAATAGTGGAAGAAAGATTGGGAAGGTATGAGCTAGAGCAGATGGAAGGGGTGGAAGACGTATGTAAGATATTCACGGAAGAGATAAGCGCAGCGTGTGAGGTGGTTTGTGGAGTGAGGAGGAGATGCAAGGGTGTGCAAGGGACAGCATGGTGGAATGATGAGGTGAAACGAGCTGTGGAACAAAAGAAGAAGGCATATGGTGAATGGTTGGCGAGTAGAGGTAGGGGAGAAGATGAGAGAGAGAAGAGAGAGGTATATGTGAGCAGGAGAAGGGAGGTTAAGAGACTGGTGAAGGAGAGTAAGAAGAAAGTGGATGAAGAGTTTGGGAGGAATCTGAGTGTGAAATGGAGGGAGAGTAAGAAATTGTTTTGGAAGGAGGTAAAGAAAGTAAGGCAGTGTGAAAGGGGAAATAGTAGGGGAGTGAAAGATAGGAATAATAGATTGTTGGTGGAGAAGAGAGAGAAATTGAGGAGATGGAAGGAGCACTTTGAGGATTTGTTGAATGTAGAGAGTGAGAGCAGTGTGAGTATAAGTGGTTGGGGAATGGCTGGGAGAAGAAGAGATGAGAGGAGGGAGGAAGAGATCAGTAGGTCGGAAGTAGTGGAAGCGATGAAGAAGATTAAGCTGGGAAAGGCCCCAGGAATTGATGGAGTGTGTGGTGAAATGCTTAGGTATGGGGGTGAGATTGTTGTGGAGTGGATATGGAAGTTGTGTAGATTGGCTTGGGAAGAGGGAAGGGTTCCAGAGGACTGGAAATCAGGTATAATTGTTCCTCTGTACAAAGGAAAAGGGGAGAGAGAAGTATGTGGTAACCATAGGGGTATTTGCCTTCTTAGTGTGACTGGTAAAATATATGGTAGAATACTCATTGATAGGGTTAGGCATATGACAGAGGAGCTAGTTGGAGAAGAACAAGGGTGATTTAGGAAGGGAAAAGGGTGTGTAGATCATATATTTGTTCTAAGATGTTTAGTGGAGAAGTATCTAGAGAAGGGAAGGAAAGTGTATGCTGCCTTCATGGACTTGGAGAAAGCTTTTGACAGAATAGATAGGAAAGGTATGTGGAAGGTATTAAGAATATATGGAGTGGAGGGAAAATTGTTGAGTGCTGTGAAGAGTATGTACGAGGGAGCTAGGGCTACGGTGCGAGTGGATGGTGAGCTGAGTGAGTTCTTTGATCTCAATGTGGGACTGAAACAGGGGTGTGTGATGTCTCCATGGCTGTTTAATATATATATGGATGGGGTTGTAAAGGAGGTGCAAGGTAGGGCAGTGGATGTGGGGCTGGGCCTAATGAATGAGGGTGAGATTTGGAAGCTTCCGGTGTTGCTGTTTGCTGATGATACAGTATTGTTGAGTGAAGATGAATGGGAGTTGCAAGGTTTGGTGAATGAATTTGGGACAGTGTGTAGGAGGAGGAAGCTGAAAGTTAATGTAAACAAAAGTAAAGTTATGGTGTTTGAGAGGAATGAAGTCACAGAGTGTGCAGTGAGGTTGGATGGTGAGGATATGGAGAATGTGAGTGCATTCAAGTACTTGGGTAGTGTGATGAGTAAGGATGGAACTTTGGGGGATGAAGTACGTGAAAGGGTACAGCAGGGAAGAAAGGTTGTTGGTACACTGAAAGCAGTGATGAGAAATAGGGAGGTGAGTATGGAAGTTAAGAAGTCACTGCATGATGGTATTGTGATCCCTACCCTGACGTATGGAAGCGAGGCGTGGACCTTGCAAGAGGGGAACAAGTCAAGAGTGAGAGCAGTGGAAATGAGTTACTTGAGAGGAGCATGTGGAGTGACGTGGAGGGACAGGTTGACGAATGAAGAAGTGAAGGAACGTTGTGGGGTAGATGTGGATGTGGTTGAAAAGATTAGGAGAAATACACTGAGGTGGTTTGGACATGTGGAGAGAATGGAGAATGAAAGACTGACTAAGAGGGTGTATGTAGGTGAGGTGGAGGGAGGGAGAGGGAGGGGTAGACCGAGGATGAGGTGGAGGGATGGAGTTGAGAGGTATATGAGGGAGGGGGGGGTGAGTTGGGGGGAGGGGAGTCAAATGGTGGGTGACAGAGTGACTTGGAGACGTTTTGTCTGCGGCCACCCTTTGCGGGATTAGGGCGTCGGGCTATAGATAGATAGATAGATAGACTATAATTATTATTATCATCATCATCATCATCCAAACCTCTTTTCCCACCTACGGCTGACGTGAGGTAGAGTCCAGTGAGCATGAAAAAAACCTGATAGAAGGTGTATCTTGCCAAACGTCTGCTGAATGAAATGAGCTGCACACTCATTCACTTACCATTCAAACCCCTTCAATTCTGACTTCACATTCTCTAGTACAGGTCAAACACATTGTATGATCAGGTTATGTTTGTGGAAAAGTGATCAAATGCAGATTGATTATATACCAACCCTATGGATTATTGCAACTGTATAAGCAAAATTGACTTGTACATCAAAAAATGATGTTTTGCAGAGGTTGTGGTAACTGTATAAGCAAAAATGGTGATCATATATTGAGAAAACGTTATTAAAATGTTGCACTTATATATGCAAACAATCGTACAATGGTCAAACGTAGAGTGAGTTTGACATGCATTACACAACAAACAGGAAAAATCCCTTACCTAATAAATTACTCTTGACAGTAATGGAAAGATGGCAAGTCTGACGTAGTATTTCCAGGGCCTTAGCTCGGTTCATACGCTCAAAGCTCTGACCATTGACTTCCAAAATCTGGTCACCTCGCTTCAAGCCCACGTCTTCTGCCTTGCTTCCTTTCTCAACCTGAAATTTTCAATAACTTAGTTTTAAACCAGTGATCACTTATCTTCCCAGTGCTAAGGATCTTCCACAAAACTTACAGACATGTAATAAAAACACTCTCATCTACATGAATGCACCAAGCCTTAACGAGACAGCCACTGCATGTATTTAATATGGCTGGTGGCTATTAGTGCTAAAAATGATGACTATGTGTAGGTAGGTGTGTTGAATGTTACAACAGTGCTAGGCCCAAGGGAAAAGGCTGCAAAGTCTATGCCCTGAGCTAAACATTGAAAAATAAATAAAATTAATATGTTAGTGTGGGAAAACATTAAATAATTATTAAATATGAAGTACAGTATGTCTATCGCATAATTTATATTTACTTATGTAGAATTCTGAATGTGAATGAATGTACATATTAATTTTATTTTTTCTATACAGAGTGATACAGTATTTCTAGTAGCTAATTAAAGACCTGTACAAGAAAGACACATTTACCTTTTTGTTCTATCTATATACAGTAATGATAATTTCTCTTAATTTAAAGAGTGTTACCTGAGAAATAAATATACTGAATCCTCTTTCATATCCTCCTAAAATGGAGAAATGGAGGACTTCATCCCTGGAAGGTCGGGTGAGAGTAACTGTCCTGGCTCGCGCCTTGGTTGCACAGGCAAAGTCAAGGAGTCGTAACTGTCCAGCCATTTTCTCCCGCTCCAGCCCCTCCTCAAACTGCACTAGGAAGTTCATCATGACTGGGTCCATCTCAAAATCTGTGAAGTGATTGTTCACCCACAGAAGCACCACTCTTGTCACTCTGTCTCTTAATGATGGGTCTTCAAACCTGCGAAAAAGGCACTGATGTTATCGTATCTTAATTTCACAAGTGAACATTTCACAAGTTAATATCAAGTTTTGCCAACTTGTCTATCTCTAATCTGTGTGATATAGGTCAACATCAAAACTTTACCTTGTTAGCTAAATGGATTCTCCAGAAAAGGATTTTACAAGAAGAGTACCTGAACTTAAAAAGGCTAAATTCTAACAAATGCAAACTCACAAAAGGTTATACTGTAGCATGTTTTTCAGTACTGTACTGTTTTAACAATACTGCAGTTCAGTAACATTATACATCCAACTTAAATCACATTTATTACAGTTAGTGCAGCAGACAGGTGTTTTCCAAGAGAGGACATCCACTAGCTATCAAAGGCAGTGATGTTAATTTTAATGTTGTGGCCCTGGGCTCATCCAGGATGATGATGCCCTTTTCCAGTGGTCTGCCATCTTCCTTTTGGGGGTCAGGGAGAAAGGACATTTGTATAAGTGGAAAGAGCAGCAGCCTGGTTATATCTGAACCACCCCATGAAGGCAACTAGTATTAGGCCATGTTTTATGGGTCTGAAAGGGCTACTATCAACAAAGCTGAGGACCACCAGTTTCTGTCACTGGAGAAGTGACCTGCCCCTATTCAACGGTTCATGCATAGGTACATGGTTGGAGTGGCGATGGTGAGGGACACATTCATGTACTGACACCATTTTACACGTAACTATCCAATTCCACTGCCTGGTTAAACAAACGTCCCTTTGTTCTCTGTCTCTATCCTCCAAAGGGAGGATGGTGGATTGCAGAAGAAGGACAACTCTGACTTGCAGTCCATTAGGTTCACTTCTGGAAGAACTTGGGGGTTTCAACAACTACTACTCCTACTGTAGGTGTGAAAGTCTCTTTTTGGAGTATAGAGTGAAATGTGGGGTTATAGCTCTGCAATTCACTTACTATGATCAGTTCAGTAAATCATGACAGACAATAATTTCCACCTCCCCTCTTACCATTGTAAAAGTTTGTTGGCTACAGTCAGTGGGTTATCAATGAAAGTTCGATGAGTGAGCAAGAAGTCTTCCACATAGGTTGGATCAATGTTGTTCTCAACCTCAACTAACTGCTGCATCAGTCGCTCTGCTGTCCCCTGTAAATAAAATACATACATGACATACTGTAAAAACTGACACAACTGAACATAATATTTCTTCATTAATGTATTTTTCTTGCATTATCACATTAATTTCTATAATCAATTTTCAAAGGTAATTCCTCAAACAAGATTCTTCATGCTACACGTTCCCTGATAGCATCTCTGTTCAATTCCTTAAATGAGAGGTTATTTTGTACGACCCCAACCCAAGTCTTCCTAAGGCTACATATTCATGCTCTACCCTCCCTATTCTCTCTCATGGATCTTATCACTCAGTTTTTATCCTCCATTCTCTCTACATGTCCAAACCAAGTCTATCTCCCCCTACGCAACTCATTACCAGTGTCTTCAATTCCCAACTGATCTCTCAGATGCTCATTCCCAATTCTGTCATATTTGTAACTCTGTCATTCAGGGAAGCACTACACATCTCTCCACAAGTCAAAACCATCTCTATTTCCCCTTAGACATCATCATCGCCAATGCCTTCAATTCTCTTTCAGTTCTTCCGCTGCACACTCACACCATCATCATCATCATCACCAGTACCATTTTGCCCCATATGAACAGAGGCGTAGGGGCCAGGGGCTAGGCTAATCAGTCCCAACATTTAAGGCAACAGCGACCAGCCTTGCTTGCCCGAGTGGCATTACACAAGCAGTAACCCAAACTAACCCTCAGATGGAACCCGTAGAGGCTCCACCTGAGTGGAGCATATTAACCCACTAAACGGCCAAGTGTCATTTGGTTATACAATTCTGCCATTTGCAACTCTATCACTCTGGCCAGCACTGCACATCCAAATGGCCTACCTTGATGACAATGTTCCCTTTTCTATTGCCAGCATCAATGGGTCTCTGCTCAGTCACCAGGACCAACACCCCATCTTCTTCTACCCGTCTGATGTTTTCCTCTGATTGGTGAAGAATGCTGTAGTAGTCTGTCTGACGAATGCACACAAACTGGCAATCGTCTACTTTGGACCGCATAATACCCTGGTGGTAGAGTTTCTCCATGGTGGGGGTGATGCCAAAGCTGGGGAGCAAAAGAGAAAAAAAGACTGATTAAAAAAAGGCATGTAATACATGACCTGCTGCATTCTACCATGCTTAATCTCTTCAGTACAATGGTGCATTTTAAACTTTACTTTTACTACTTTCAGGTACTTTAATTCAGCTTTTAGGATGAGAAATCAGGTTGTATAGGGGATAATGGAAACGGTTTTTAACTCCATCACTAAAAACTATTTCTTCAGAGTTACCAAACTGCCTAGAGGATGCAAGAAAAGTGAAAAAACACATCAGACTGAATTAGTTAAATATAATAATCTGAAACTATAGCATAAAATACTACACCAAAAACTTATAACCAAACAGGTATGGGAGGTTTAAATGGTGTGAAGAAATACTTTTTACCCTTTCACTACACTAGCATTTCTTCTTTCTTATATATTGCAATTATTTTGACTATCACTATGGATTTTTATTCACTTAAAAAAACTGTCATAGTGGAAGTATTTAAAAACAGATATTACCTGTCTCCCAGATGCAGTTCGTGTACAGAGCCATCAAGCTGAGTGACCTCCACGTGACCATTGATGATTACGCTCCAAGAATCCAGTTCCTCCCCATGGTTCATTAGCACTGTCCCTGCCTCCTCCACTACTGCAAACACCTGTATATATATAAAACACTATGAAGATATGAAGTAAGATAAATGTAATCTAAGGGGGTATCAAATTAAATAAAAATCAGTTAGTACTGAGCTTCCTCTTAAGGAATCCCCATAATGTGGCCGGGCATAGTACAGCTGAATTTTTCATGGAATGGAAGTGTCAAAACCAGCTGATAACTTCCAAACAGTTGTTCAGATCTGTTTGGAAAAACTGCAGACAAAAGCATGATAAGAAGCAGGACAAATATAATTCTTGGCATTTCACATTATGAAGTAGAACAAATGTAATGCTTAGATTAAACAATATGCAGTACACAGAGTTTATAATATACAGATCTTAACCACAGTGTGCAGGCAGTTCTCAATGTAAATCAGAAGCATGTTGCAAAATATCACACCTTTTTCCCAACAACACATACTGCAAACTGAGGGAAGATGGTAATTAGCTTTATAGGAAACATTGGAACTATTTTTTCTGATTCTGCTAACCAATCCATCACCAGCTTCCCAGCATTGCATGCATATGTATACTAGTGAGGAGTGGCTGGTATTCTCTTGTTTCATCCTTTATTGCCCCATCATGAGTGTAAGGCCAGAGAATAAGCCAGTCCTGATGTTTAAGGCAAGAATGATCTTTCAGTCTTCCCTGAGAGGCAATATGTGAGTATTAAACCCGTGACCTTACTGATTTAAACCTTAACACAGCACCAGCTAATGCCATATATCTGCATGCACCCTCAAACTATCAGGGCTACTTACCATGGCTGAACACATGGCCTTCCTGACAGCTAGTGTCATGTCGGAGAAAGCCCGGAGCCGCTGAGTAAACTCAAGAAGCACCTTGATATCGTCCTCGGTTCGCTCACTGGGGTCTTTCTCCAAGCATTCTCGCACAGCATCACGCACGGCCAGACTCTGAGGACAGTAAGTACAAGTAAGTAAACATGTTTGTGTGGATTACTCAAGTTCATGGTGTCATGTGGAGAGGATGGAGAATGACGAGAGAGAGAGAGAGAGAGAGAGAGAGAGAGAGAGAGAGAGAGAGAGAGAGAGAGAGAGAGAGAGATGATGTGAGTTGCACCTTGTCCTCTGTCATCAGGAAACCTGATGGCAGAAGACAAGGTGAGATTGAGGTGATTCGTCGGCAGCCATCCCCTTGGAGACTGAGGCATCTGGCTATAGAAAGATAGACAGACAGACACAGTAAGGAGGATTATTCACGTTCATAGTCTATTATATTCAAAAGTATGTGCACTACTCAGTGTCCAAATGCTTGCAAAATGTTACTTCCAATGAAGCATCTTTTACGAGATACTCTTGCTTATGGTTCATTGTTGAGAAGCTACAAGCACAAAAAACACATTTCTGACTCTAGCAACATTAATGCATACACGTCTTGGGAAAGTGGCACTGCATTTGATGGTAGCTGTACACTGTATTTATTACAATTCATTACACCTTCAGTATCATCTGTAACCTAACTTAATCTTACCTCAATACTCTCTGCCAGGTCCTCTTCGTCTGAGTCAACAGCACTCTCCGTGAGGCCCGACAAGTCGACGTCATCTGGCTCAAGGGAGGACTGGAGTGAGTGGCACATGGTATCTGACCCAGAGTAGGCACTGGAGGTGTCCGACCCATCCCGGACTGAGGAACCCACACTTCCCCGACTCCTGGCCCCCCGCATGATCGCACTCCCAACCAAATCCGGGAGGCATGTATCTGGGTGGCCATGGTGGTGCTGACCTATGTGGTGGTGAGGATCCCCATCATACGAGAGGTGACGGTGGCTTGGTGGGTGGGGAGGGGGCCCGCGACCACTGGGGCAGATGGTGATCTCGTCCTGCTCCAGTGCCATCAGCTTCTCCAAGTTCATGGCATTGAAGGATGATCGCTGCCCAGGTCGCATCAACTGAACATCTGGATAGTCAATCTGTAAGGAAGAAAGGAGGGCTTAGTCAAATGAACAAATGTGTGCTAACTTGTTATTTCCCTAAATAATTTCGTCCCCCCAGGTTAATACAATTGTGTGTGTGTGTGTGTGTGTGTGTGTGTGTGTGTGTGGTATAGCCTAGCCACCATGACCGTCTTCAATTTATTGCGTCGGTCACCAGAATTTTTCCTGTGGCGGCCCATTAAATACGACTTAACGACCCGCGCCCAAAATACAATTGCTGTGGAATTATAGATTTTTACTTTTTTGTTTTTTCAGTTTCTCGCCCCTGTCCGATCCATAAATCATACTTTACTCGTGTTAAGGGAAATTTGATGGCCTTATGCGGATAACTTTTTTTTTCTTTACTTATTTTAAACATTCTTGCAACCCTTTCCTTACTTCTTCCACTTCTCTCTCTCTCTCTCTCTCTCTCTCTTTCTTTCTTTCTTTCTTTCTCTCTCTCTCTCTCTCTCTCTCTCTCTCTCACACACACACACACACACACACACACACACACACACACACACACACACACACATATTTGGCTTAGAGGAGAGATACAACCTTTTCTAACCTTTTCCCTTTTCTTGCTTATCTCTTCCCGAGAGAGAGAGAGAGAGAGAGAGAGAGAGAGAGAGAGAGAGAGAGAGAGAGAGAGATCGCCCTCCCAGTGGTGACAGCCAGAAGCCCAGGGTCAATTTCAATTATTCAGGCGCCTAAAGTTACCTAACTGACCCCCAGAGCAAAATATTCCTTAGGCATCACTACACTATGTACACTCCCCCCTTCTTGATACGGTATTATAAGTTGATTAAAAAAAATTAAATCAACATCATCATCACCATCATCATCATCATCATCATTAATATCGTCACCACCACCACCATCATCATCATCAAAACCTGTTTTCTGTGACAATATTGCAGGATTCTAGTCTGGTTCTTTCGTTCCTCCAACACACACACACACACACACACACACACACACACACACACACACACACACACACACACACAATGCATTAACATTGTCAATTCGGAGCTACCTGACAGGGCTCAAGAAATACGAGGGAATTATCCATGATCTTGTGGTGTGTGTGTGTGTGTGTGTGTAAGTAGCCAGGATAGCAGTAAACAACACTACCTGAGCCGGCCACCTGAAGGATGTGTTTACTCCTTGGATCGGGTATTTGTCCACTACCAACAGACACACAAACACTTGAGATTCTGTTGAAAACCATGGTATCTTTTTGCTTTATTAATTTATTTACTTATCTATCTATCTATCAATCTATCTCTGTATTTACTTTTATTTACAGCCAATTTCATACAACTCAGGGAAGACTGATGAAGGGCTAATGAAGGCTGTATCTTACTCTTCTTCGACGTCCCCCCCCCCATTTTTTTTTTTTTACTAATTCCAGCCGATTTCAATTTACAGAGGGAAGATTCTAGTAAAAGGCAATATTTAACCCCTAAGTTGGGATACTTATAGGAATAAGCATCTCTCCAGCTCCCACTAACATAAGTACCCGAAACATCTATGTAATAGGGCTAGATACGGGATGGGGTACAGTGCCAAAGATACAGACCAAAGCCATACACTTTTAAATGTGTGAATGAACGAGGTGTGAAAACTGACGAAGAACAGGAGGAGACTGATGACGAGTTGGTGATATGGGGTGAGTATGAAAGGGGAAGGTCTGTGGTGTACCGTGGGAAAAAGGTTTGTTAATAAGTAGTAACAGAAACAACTGGAGATCATTTTAAGATGCAGAATCAAACATACAGTTAAAAAAAAAAAAAGAATTGCTGAAACTGATGGCTGAATTATGCATGAAGATGTAGATGAGGTTTCCACTTTTGACCGGCGCTGCATGGTGTGGGTCAACCAATCTTCTGCAGGGAGTGGAAAATGAACCTCGAGGAATCTGAAGGCCAGTGACGGTAAAGAGAGGCTGGACCATGCGACCTTTCTTCCGGATTTCCTCCAGTTCTTCCTCTCCTCTCCTTTCTCCCCCTTTCTCTCCTCTTCCTCCTCCTCCCACTTCCCCACATCTCTCAACGCACCTGCCCCCCATACCGCCAGGTGAAGCCTTATAACTCATCGACTCTTTATTACCTGAGGCTTCATGGTCGGTTTGTCAGGCTTCCTCACCTCAAGTGTCAACAGAAACACAACTATGTTATACCGACAAGAATGGTCGAAAATATTTACCCCTTCTGTACAAAGGATTTCTGTTTTGTTGTTTCTCTTGCCTCATGTCCATCCTTAAGTGGGAATAACAACAAGGTATGGCTGACGACTAAGACGACGACGACGATGATCTTTCTCTTTATTTATTAATTCTTTTTTCTTTTCCTTTAAGTATACTTTTTTTTTCCTCGTATCTTTTACTTTGATACTCTTTTCTTTTTTCTTTCACTTCTTTGCTGCTGTCAAACGATTTCATTCATCTTATGTGTGTAGCCACTCGTGGTAAAGGAGCTAGAAACATCATCAATTAATCCACATTGGGACATGACCTGCTTGTTATTCTGTTCTTGCAACCGCCAGACGATTTTAATCAGTTAAGAAGCTTGATTCTCTTGGTGAAAATCAGAGCTGGAATTAAAACTGTAGAGGGTTGAAAGGAAGCGTGAGAAAACGGAATGGAAGAAACTGAGAATGGTATGGAAAAATGTGGTGAAAGATGTGAGACGTTACAAGAAATGAGAAAAAATAAAGGTTAAAAACAGTGAAGAAAAAAGAGAGCACAAAGTCAAGAGATGAAGGACAATTTTATGAAAAATGAAAGGGAGAGGAGGCCGCAATAGTGAGAGAAAAATGACAGCTAAAGACGAAAGTAAGGCATACGCTGTACGGAAATGGGAAGAAGTGGAAGAAATGAGAAAGAGGGTTGCAAGTGATGAGGGGAAAAAAAGGTGTTTCCAAGAAATGGAGAAACGAAAATGTGAGAAAAACGGAAGAGGTTGCAAAAATAGGAAAATAAAAGATGCTACAGGAAATGAAAAAGATGAGGCTGTAAGGAGGGGGAGGAAAGGAAAGGGTGAAAGAGGGAAGGGGATAGAAAAGGATGATGCAAAAGGAAGGAAAGAACGGGAAAGGAAGAAGAAAGGAAGGAACGGGGTGGACGAAAAACAGGACGGAGTGGGGAAGAGGAGGGAAAGGGGGAAATGCGGGGGGGGGGGGGTTGCGAGAAATAAGAACATGTTGCTGAGACAAAGGCTGCCAAGAAAGGTGGGGAGGGAAGGGAGGGGAGGGGAGGGGAGGAGAGTGGGACCAGGAAGAGAGAGGAAGGGAGGGGAAAGGGGAGTGGAACCAGGAGGAGAGAAAAATGGAGAAGAGGAGAGGGTTAAGAGGAAAGATGTCTGAGGGGATGGGGACCTAAGAAGAGAGGAGAGGAAGTAAATAAGGAGAGAGGGGGAAGAAGAGATGTGGGTCCAAGGAAGATGAGAGAGAGAGAGAGAGAGAGAGAGAGAGAGAGAGAGAGAGAGAGAGAGAGAGAGAGAGAGAGAGAGAGAGAGAGAGAGAGAGAGAGAGAGAGAGGAAGGAAAGTAAACCGGAGGGAGGATGGCTTAATGTGTGAGATACAGCTTATGTTCCCTTCACTGCACACAAGCCCATCAACAAATGCACACACGCCTTCCGTATTAGCGTGCTCCCCACCCCCCTGTCTCTCTGTAGTAATTTTGCACACTTCACGTTTAAAATTTTCCTAAACGTCACGCTCCTTCCATATCTGTGGACGGTCTCCCCTCTTCCTACAGTACATCCAACCACCTATTTCACGAAGTCTCTGGGTTTTAGTACTCTCATACGCATAGGAGACTTGCTTTTCTTTGGCGATCCTACTCCAGCCTACATCTCAATATCATCCTAGTCCTTGGAGGATCCCTAGCATTTCTAAGTAAGCGATTAATTTTACAGTTGCATTTTAACACTTTCATTCCCTCAGTAAAAAGTCTGTTTTATCCCTATCACAGCCTGAAGAGTCTACTTTGCTTATAAGACCCTACGCAGTGCAGATTATAATATTACTGTAGTACGTCATGATCATCTTACGAACATGAATTCTTTTGCTTATGTAATGTGTAGGAGAATATTAACGTGGTATATATAGAAATAAACTACTAAGAATGATGTGCTTGGGCATCTAAAACCACCAGGTCAGGGAGATCTCGATTTTTTCTTTTTCTTTTCTTTTCTTTCTTTCTTCTTCCTTTTTTTTTTTTTTTTTGAGCTTGCGAGAGGAGAGTTGCATACCTAAACACCACACGGGCCAAGGGGGATATTAAACTCTGAAAACTGTGCAACTAGATAAAAACTTCCCCTGACTTACATGATAACGACTCCATAAGGTGCAGGGAGAGAGAGAGAGAGAGAGAGAGAGAGAGAGAGAGAGAGAGAGAGAGAGAGAGAGAGAGAGAGAGAGAGAGAGAGACACACACACACACACACACACACACACACACACACACACACACACACACACACACATACACAGCACACCGAATGACATGCACATTAATTTGATATCGCAGTTTTCACTAAAGTATATTGGTGAAGTACATAATCAATCACAATTATTATTTTACTAACACAATTACAGTCTTATCTATAAAAATCATCCGTCAAATGAAGAAGAGGCACATGAAACGAAAGAAACATCCTCTCATACGAAGTGAATCACAGCAACACTCGGAAAGACTGAAGATAATCCAATATCATTAGGAGAAATTATTTCAGAAACACAATTACCATCCCCTCTTCTGTACCACGGAAGTAGAAAAAAAAAAAGTAGTAATAAAGTAACTAAAATCCCCTTACATTCACACTTGTAAGGCTTTCCAACACTACATTCAGTATGACAGATTTAAAAACATTTACATTACAACCCTGCCATAGAAACCGTATAATTATATTACACCTGCCCTTCGATGAATTCTCCATCAAGAAATATAATATGAAAAGAACAAAAATTCTCTCCCACTCATAAGTATACGACTTCCAAACATTAGTTTCAGTAAGCAAAATTTTACGAATATCAACAAAGCCCACCTTACGAGCAAACTTATGAACCATGAATCAAATAAGAGAGTTTATACATCCTATATGCAAGATTTTACGAACATTAACACAGCCCATCTTACAAGCAAACTTACAAACCACAAATAAAGCAGAAGAGTTATAAAATCCTCTCATATTTCCACTACTAAGGCTTTCAAACACCAGAAAAAGCTAGTTTTGCCTTCAGTCTGGCGGGGTGAAAGAGGCCACGTTACAGGATTGCCAATAATCCCACCATGCACCCCGAGAAGCTGTATAGTGGCGTGTCGCTGTTCTTCCGGGCGGCGTATTCACAAACGGTAAGCTATTTCTAGACCTAGCCTAGCCTAACCCAAAATAACAATTTTAATCTTACCTAACCTAATTTAACAACCTAACATAACCTGACGACCTAACAATATAACCTTATATATACTTCCCTACCCTACCCTACCTAACCTAATAAAATCAACCATCTTACAAACTCTGACCGGGCTAAACTAGCAAGTTCTGACCTAATCTAACCCATATCAAACTAACCAAACCTGACCTAACCTAGCCTTACCTAAACCACCCCAACCTAATCTCGTTTAAAAAAATGCACAAAACATTATTATTATCCAATATGCATAACATAAACTTGTACAGAGGACGTGTTAAGAAGCTTCCTAAGCCTACGAGATTGCGAACGTAGACTTTTACGAGCCTTAATGGAAGAGAGTGGGTGAATCTACGAGCTTTTTACGGCCCTTAATGTAGCCAACTTTCATTTTCTACCAGTCAACAGTCACTTGTTTCCTTCACTTCCCACAATTTCATCCGCTTAAGTCGTTCACTCCAAGGATGCATTGCTTCTTGTTCTTCTTCTTCTTCTTATTTTGTTGTTGTTGTTGCTGTTGCTGTACTTTCATCTCAACACAATTTGACTCAGCTTAGAAGTGTCTGAGAGCAGAATAAAAACGCTGAAACAACGCCATCGAAATGTACTGCTTAAAAATGATCTCGCATGATTAATTTTATCCCATGTTATGACAGTCAAAAACAAGCATTAAACAATCTTTTCATTGCTTAAGAAAAAATCACATGTCATGAAAAGGTTTAATTTTGATTAGAAAACAAGAAATGAACTGAAGAAGGAGCGGAATGAAGAAAGGGAACATGAAGGCAGAAAGAATGTCCTGGAATTAAGATAGAGACTACTCTATGATAGAAGAAGCACAACGAACAGAGGAATGAAGGAAAATGAAAAAAAGGAAAGAAAATGGGAGCTGAATGAGGGAAGAAAAGAATAACTGAAGGGAGAAAGAGGAAAGAAAAATGGGCTTGAAAGACGGTAGAATGAAAGAATAAATGGAGGAAGAATTGAAAAAAAAGGGGGGGGGGGAAGGGTAATATTCAGGAAACAGAGATTATGTTAAAGGCTGGAACAGTAAACAAGTTAATGAATGAATGAATGAAGGCAGAAAGGGAGATGGGAGGAGCGAAGAGGCAAAAACAGAAGCAAAAATACGGTGAAAGGCTGGCTGACTGACGCGAGGTGAAAGAAGGGAGCACAGTCATATAGTAGGTGGGTGGAAAGGAGGAAGCACACTAGCACAGAAGGATGAAAGGAGGGAAGGAAGGACAGAAGGGCGAATGGAAGGTTAATGTCATCACCACTGACCCTCCCACAGTCGCGTTTCCTCTAATATTCTAGTCCAGCTTACACCAGACGATTTATATTAAACTGAGTGCAAGTCTTAAGAGCCTGAGAGTATAATTATAAGTGTCTGTGCGTTCAGGCTTCAACATATTTACGTCTATTATTCAGGCTAATTCCACACGAGTTTGTTTACCCCGGAAAAATCCTAGCATTAAAAGAAGACAAATAATAACGATTTCTCGCAATAAATATTTTTAAATACTGCTCTCTTGCTGAAAAATTATGCGTCAGTATATTTTCATTCTCCTCCTCTTGCTCCAAACTTTTACAAGTATATTTTCCGCAACAGACTTTCCCAAATAACGTTGTCGTGTTGAGAATTATGTACTAATGCATCTCCGTTCTGGCTCAGACTTCGGCAACAAATTTTCGCAATTCTTGCTCAAAACTAGTCCGAATAAAGACTCCGGTGTCCATTTATCTTCTTGAAAGTTACTGTCCTTTGGAAAATAAGTACCGCTGTTTCCTCTCCCTTATTTTCCTATTTTAAAAAATTTTGTTTTCCGTAGAAAATTCTTCTCAGCACACTTGCCCTGTTGTTATATCCTCGCTTTCGACAGTCCTATTATGTCTTTCGTTTACCCGAGTGACAAGCTAAAAAAAGTACTTGTATACCCTTTTACTCAAGCTAGCTTAAAACTGTTCTCTCTCTTTTGAATACCGAGTTGTACCATGAGAAAAAACGCCCGACTATAGTGGTTGTCACAGAGAAGTGCTATGGAAAGGATGTACAGGAGCAGTCTTGTCTTATTCTGCCACTGACATACGTGAAATTGGCTGTAAAGGGAAAAAGCTGGGCAAGGCAAGGGTAAAAGGAGCATAGTAGTATATTCTCTTTATCATACCGAAAATCCGTACCGACACCTGTGTGTACATTCCTCCACTACTAAACTTCAGGCGACATATCTGACGCTCGAAATCTTCCTAAGAACAACTGACCCACTGAAAAATATACATCTGTCTATCCTCATTCTCGTTCTCCCTCTCCTCCTCCCCCCACTCTGGACAGGAGCGTCTCTGTGACACCATAACCTTGACGGAGAGCCCCAGCTTACACCTCGTTAGTAGCCTTGGGTTGGTTTGCTTTGGTCTTGCTTGGTTTGACTTTTCTTTTTTTTAGTTTGATTTGATATGCAACTAAACTGTATAATTCCCGAAACTATATATTAATGTATCTATGTCCTACTTCTGGGACTCCTCCTTCTCCTCCCACTTTCGACATCATTCCCCTATCAGCGAATCATAGCTAGGTCAGGTTATGTTTCGTTATGTTATCGTATGCCGTTAGGTCATCTGCGCATCTAAACTAAATATAAATTAACGTATCCTTGTCCTAGATCTGGTCCCCTCCCCTCTCCCTCTCCTCCACCTGCCACTTGCGACGTCATTCCCCTGAGAGCGAGCCCCACTTGACACCTAGTTAGTAAGGGCGCCACCACGCATATGTGACCCCGGCAGCGTCAAGGGAGAGGAGGCTACGCTTGGTTGCTCTCCACTCCCCCCCCCTCCTCCTCCTATATATTCTGTGTGTGTGTGTGTGTGTGTGTGTGTGTGTGTGTGTGTGTGTGTGTGTGAACGATTTAAGAGGCTTACAACACCAAGACTCAACAATCTTGCTTCACACTGCTCACAACAGAATAGGTCATGGGAAAAGGGGAGAGGAGAGGAGAGGAGAGGAGAGGGAAAGGAAGGGAAGGGGTAAAGCTAATGGTAAACAGCCATAAGTAAGGCGGCTTCACTTTACTGAGTGGTGTGAGCAGGATGATAATGATGACGACTACTATTCCTTAAGTCCACTGCACTGCTTCGCCCTTCAGGTTCCTGTGCCATAGCCTCAAAAAACCAATCTCACTGTCCTCAGAGCTCCAAAATGCCCGGCCATATATCAAGGGTGCGTTATAGCTACCCACAATTTCCCCTGTCTACACCCAACGCACATCCATTCTTCTCTCAGACGACATTCAATTTACCACGTGTACGATGGTGCCTTGCCTTTCTCCCTCTGTCTGTCTACCTATCTATTTCCCCTACTCTCTCTCTCTCTCTCTCCCCATATACCCTTCTTTATTTGTCTTGTTTGATCCTCTGCAATCTTCCATTCTTCCAGTCATCCCTCCTCTTTGTTTTTTCAACTTTTATTTCTTCCACTTCTCTCTCTCTCTCTCTCTCTCTCTCTCTCTCTCTCTCTCTCTCATTTCCCTCGAGGGCGCCCCACATAATGTATAAGAACGTATTAATCTCCTGTCGTGAAAATTTGATGGGGTCGGGAAGAGGGGCCGGGAGAACACAAGAAGAGGGAGATTAGATAGGATGAGAGAGAGAGAGAGAGAGAGAGAGAGAGAGAGAGAGAGAGAGAGAGAGAGAGAGAGAGACGGATGAGAGAACACATGAATAGGGAGGTTAGACTGGATGGGACGCTGGCAGAGGATAGAAGGGGGAGGAGAGACGGAGGTGGAGGGAAGACAGGGGGAGGAGAGACGGAGGTGGAGGGAAGACAGGGAGAGAACAGGAGGAAAAAGGAAGAAAAATGGGATTTCTAGAGAAGGGAGGTAGACGTAAAGGAAGAGATGGAGGGTTAGGATGGGGAGAGGATAAAAACTAGATATGGCTAGAAGAGGAGAGGGAGGAGGTGAAGGAGGAAGGAGGAGAAACAAGAGGCAGGAGAGGAAACTGGAGAAGACAAATGAAGAGGAACAGGCGGGAGGGACATGGAAAGACAGGGGAGTGGAGAACAGAACAGAGGGAAAGGAGAAAAGAGGAGAGGGGAAGAGCGGAGGGAGGTGAAACAGGAACAAGAGACAGGGGAAGAAAATGGACAGGACATGAAGGGGAGGGTGGAAGGACAGGAATGGCTGAGAAGGGAGGCAGAGGGAAGCTATTTTGCGAGGTGGAAGGGGGGACAATTAAAGAGCACTAGCTATATCATAGGGCGACTCGGTGGCTCGGTCGGTTTCGTGCAGGTCACACTCTGAGGAAAATGTCGAGTGTGCTTCGAGTCCTACCGACTGCCACAGAGTTTGTGGGGCAGACGCAGATGTCACCTATCTATTTATTTATCTATTACCGGAAGCCTTAATCCCGTATGGCATGACCACAAACGAATCTCCTCAACCAACCTCGCTCTGCCCTCTGCCATTTGGCTGTTCTTCCTTCAACTTACAACTCCCTCTCTCATACATCTCTCCACTCCATCACTGCATCTCAGCCTTGGTCTTCCTCTTCTCCTCTTCCCCTTCACCTTACTCATATGCAATCGAAATCAGTCTCTCATTCTCCATCCTCTCCACATGGCCAAACCATGTGAAAATATTTCTCATCACTTTCAGTCACATGTACGAGTCATGCAGGTGAAAAATATACAGGACTCGTACGTATACAGACAGACGAACAGACAGACAGACATTTGCACAGAGGAACAAAGGAATGGTGGGGAGGGTAGGAGGTGGAAGGAGGAGGCTGGGAAGGGGTAAGGAAGCCAGACAAACGGTGCTGTTTAAGTGGATGACGGAAGTAAAATTACTTGTCAACAACAGCGCGGGAGATTACGGCGCTAAGACCGAGAAAAGTGCATATGTCTAGATGTGCCTCAGAAACTCTGTGTATAGGAAAAATATACAAGAAAACAGAAGGGCAGATAATACAGATAAATTCAGAAGTGAGTAAGAAGGTTAGAGTACGAACAAATATCCACTACGCTACGAATATCACATGCGTGGAAGGCGGCGGGAGGATATACGAAGCTAAATGAAGCGGTACGTAATAAGGAAAGAACTGGAACAAATATGGCACGAGATGCATACGACATACACCAAAAGATATCTAAACAGAAGAGAGTTGGGGAGATAGACAGCAAGACAGATAGACAAGTACTGATAGACAAACACATGGATAGACAAAATGATTGGCAAAAAAAATACTAATACACACATAATTTATATGCACAATGAATGGACACAGGAAAAGGGATCCTGCAACACCCAGTACTTAAAAATAATGAACCGGGAAGAATAAAAGGAAATCATATATAGAAACAACCACATATCCACACACAGATACAAACATACCTACGTACAAGCGCGCGCGCACACACACACACACACACACACACACACACACACACACACACACACACACACACACTCTACCAGACAGAGCATTTAGCGAAATATGATACGTGAACAAAAGTAACTGATGGAGAGTCATAAAACATTCATGATACGGCAGTGAGCTTCATGGAAGTAATTCCCCCCCTTCTGTGTGTGTGTGTGTGTGTGTGTGTGTGTGTGTGTGTGTGTGTGTGTGTGTGTGTGTGTGTGTGTGTGTGTGTGTGTGTGTGTGTGTGTGTGTGTGTGTGTGTGTGTGTGTGTGTGTGTGTGTGTGTGTGTGTGTGTGGCGAGGGCGGTGATGATGATGATTAAATAGCAAAGAAATGGTGATAAAGAAAACCATGTGAGGACGACGACGACGACGACGACGACGACGACGACGACGACGACGATGATGATGATGATAATGAAGGTAAGGAGGAGGAGGGGGGCCCACAGAGTACCCAGTGTAAACAGACAGGACAATCCAGCTTTCACAGTGTGGGTACGAAGTCGACAATGAAGGTACCTTACTTGAGAGGAAATGAGAGAGGAGAAAGGAAAGACGGGGAAGAGGAGGGGAAAGGAGAGGAGGAAACGATGTGGCAGGAGAGACGAGAAATAAAGAGAAGAGAAAAGGAGAAAAGAAGACAAAAGAAACAAAGCAAAACGAGAAAAGGAGCAGAAGGGACACGATACAAGAGGGAGAAAAGGAGAGAAGATAAAGACACACACAGCCATCTTCCCATACCCTTTCAAAACACAGAGCCGAGAAGACAGTCACCCTCTCGAACCACCGTGATGGCATTCAGACCTATCTAATTAAGTCTAAAGGAGGCAATTAAGAGTCTAAATGGGCTAAGTGAAGGAAGGGCTGTACAGTGTAGGTTCAAGGGCATCTTCATTGACACCCTGGGGTCCGTGATAGATTGAAAGATAGATAGAGAGATAGAGATAGACAGATAGATAGATAGATAGATAGATAGACAGATAGATAGAGAGAGAGAGAGAGAGAGAGAGAGAGAGAGAGAGAGAGAGAGAGAGAGAGAGAGAGAGAGAGAGAACCACCATCCTCTCACGCATTCAAACCTTCCAAGTCAGTGAACTAATTAAGAGTCTAAGTAACAAGGAAAGACCGTAAACAGCGAATTCAAAGGGTCCTCTGACAGTTTGGGATCTCCTGACGGAGCCTAGGTAAGTGCGAAATGGGAGCAGGTGAGGAAGAGAGAGGAGAGAAGGGGGAGGATGAGGAGGGGAGAAAGGGAGGGACGGAAAAGTACGCAAGAGGATGGGAGAAAAGGAGAGAAGAAACGCAGAAGAAAGGGGAGGTTGGAATAGAGGCAAGAAAAGGACAAAGACGGGAGAAGAGAGAGAGAGGGGAGTAAAAAAAAAAAAAAAAAAAAAAAAATGTAGAGAGGGGGACAGTAGGAATGGAAACAAAGGGAGAGAGAGCTGAAAAGGAGGGACTAGTGAATAGGAGATGGGGAAGTGAGGGAGCGAAGGGAAAGAGGAAGAGACGATAACAGGTGAGAGAAGAATATGAGAGGGGAAAGAAAGAGGGGGAGGGGAAGCATTGAGGTGACAAGAGGAGTGTGGAAGGAAACAGAGCGGAAATAGGGGAACCTTTGGAAGATTCGAGGAGGGTGATAGGAAGGAAATGGGGGTGATAGGGACAGGGGCAAAAATACACGCACAGCCAAGAGCAAAAGTCCAGCAACACTCCTCTTTCGTCTGTGGCAATAGGAGGCGTTATATGAACTATTTCTCTGACAGCAATATGAAACACAACAAAAGACTTTGAGAGGGAGGGATACTCTCTGTCGCTTGGGGAAGCATGAGAAATATGAAAACGGATACAATGCAGCCAGAGAAATATCGTCGAAATTGCTCATGGCTGTACAATGCTTACGCAGGGAGTGAGGGGGAGGAAAAGGTAAAGGGTCAGAGTAGGGAGAGGCAGGTAAAGGGATAGATAAAGAGAGAGGGCAACAGGAATCCGAGATATGAGGCACAAAAATAGTAAAACACGGAGGAAACATGTAATAAACAAGAACACGTAATGAAAACACGAAATACAGCACAAGTAATAAGAAAACACAATAAGAGAAGAAACATCGGAAACCTTCGGATATATGAAAAACACTGGCAAAAACCATCAAAACAGCGATAACCCCAGATAAATTTGTAAGATGGGCGAGAAAAAAAGTGAACAAGAGGAGCCGCGAAATAATACTGCAATAATGAGAATGAAGAACAGCAGAGGCAACGAAAAACACTATATAAGAAAAAGACAAAAACAACAAGAGCAATAACAACCCCGGATAAAAAAAGAACTATGAAAAACCCAGAAAAACAATAGCGACTGAGCAAAAACAGGAAAAATAATAGCACTGACGGCTAGGTAGGGAGGAAGGGAACGTGACAGGAAACAGGGACATTAGGTATAAAAATAACTCTGAGAAAACAGTGATAAGGATCATGAACTGAACTTCCTTGAACTCTGATAATGAACTGTGGAGGAGGAGGAGGAGGAGGAGAAGGAGTAAAATGCAGCGTGGAGGAAAGTGAATGAGAGGAGGAGATTTGTGAGAGAGATGGTGGGGAGAAAGAAAGGAGACGCGTTATATGGAGAAAGGTATGGAGGGGAAAGAGAGGGGGAGATGCAGGACAAAAAAGAGGAAGGGGTATGGGATGCTAGAAAGAGAGAAAAGAGGTAGGTATGGGGAGGAAGGGAAAAGTGAATGGGGAGCAGAAAGGGGGACGGAAAGGGGATAGTGGGAAGGGGAAAAAGGAAGGAGGGGTCTTTATAGGACAGGAGATGCCGCCGTTGTCATGACTACCTTCTTCACCTCTCTCTCTCTCTCTCTCTCTCTCTCTCTCTCTCTCTCTCTCTCACCCTATTTACTTATGTTCACCCAACTACCATATTGCTTATCGACTTGCTTTCTATCTATCTATCCCTGTATCTAACCTACCTATCAACCAAAATATCAATCGTTCTATATGTAAAGTCTACTGCATCAAACTGTCTATCCATCGACTGAGGCTACTAACCGATTCGCACCTAACTATCCAACCCCCCACCAATCTATTTACCTATCTAACTACCCATCTACCCATCTATCTACCAATCTATCAATCAATATTCGTGTCCTACTTCACCACCACAACCACTCCCTCTCTCCCACTCTCTCTGACATTCCGATATAGGTTTCTTTTAGGCCTAAGCTGAACAACTCGCTCTCGTGGGTGGGTGAGTGTGAGGAAGAGGAGAAGAGGAAAGAGGAATGGAGGAAAGGAGAGAAGGGGGAAAGAAGAGAGAGAGTGTGTGTAGGAGACGGGAGACGAGGTAAGAGAGAATGAGATAGAGGGGAGAGAGGAAAGGAGAGAGAATGGATGAAAGGAGTGCAATAAGGGTAGATGGATGGGTGGGAAGGTGTGAAGGTGGAAGGAAAAGGAGAGGATGTGTGTGTGTGTGTGTGTGTGTGTGTGTGTGTGTGTGTGTGTGTGTGTGTGTGTGTTAGAGAGAGAGAGAGAGAGAGAGAGAGAGAGAGAGAGAGAGAGAGAGAGAGAGAGAGAGAGAGCCAGGGGAAGATCTTTTGTTCCTGGTCTCTAAGTGTCATTGATCTGTTCCACACAGACGGAGGTGAGAGTGGGTGGGGAAGATAAAGATAAGAGACAGACAGATAGACAGATAAACAGATAGACAGACACAGACAGACAGATAGACATATAGGGATAGATAGGACACAGACATACATCTACTACAAAGTAATAAAAGTAACGTAACACAAAATTAATACATTCGGTTATCTTCTTCATTTCATATCTGCCTCTTGGAATAGATTAGTTAGTTCTTCCCTGGGGGCTACATTTAGTACTCGTAGTCATCGGGGTAATAAAAATATCACCGATGCAGGGTGCAATGCATTAAACTATTTTTGCGGCGTCATAAGGATCCTGGCAATATCGAGAATGGATTGGATAATACCTGTGAACAACAATGGATTTTTCGTTTGATTACCATAAATTTTGGAGTCGAAATATCGGTAACAACTGTTTTTGAAGACGATTAGAGATCGATTTTATAAAAGTATCTGGAGACAACTTTATTCAGCTTATAGGAGACTTTTGGAACTAAAGGGATTACAGACAGACTTGAACCCCTTCACTACTAGACGTCTCTTTATAATTATATTAATTCATTCCTCTGATACGAGTGGTAGTAGATGCACTAGCAGTTGTAGCCCCAGCTGAAATGAAACGTAAACCCAGTGAACTGCAGGCTGAAGGAGTGGGAGAGAGTTCGGGTACGTTGGGATAACAGAGTAGTAACTTTCCCGGTGCCACCACACGAAGGGGTCCCTTTCCTGCCCCGTAATCCTTTGGTAACAGTAAAAATAATATATAAAATCACCGGACTGAAGGGGTGAGGCGGCCAGGTTTAATAAACTTTGCTGGCGTTGTGAAAAAAGAAGGAAAAAGAAACAGGCTAACTTTGTAAAACTTGAAGGGGCGTGAGTGAGTTACTTTCCCGGCAAAAAGTGAATTACCTCTCGAAAGATACACACGGCTCTCTCTCTCTCTCTCTCTCTCTCGTACGTGTGGTGGGCGCTAATGACGGTGTGTGAGCCGGCTTTACGTAACTTGTTGACGCTCTCTCACACACTTGTCGTCTTCACCGCAGCTTTGTCTTCGCGGCTTTGTCTTCGCGAATTCTCTTCGTTAGAAAATCCGCAGGAAAATAACTAAAGATATATAGTAGAGCTTAATTAACCTTTAAAATGAAGCGATACACAATAACAGATGACTACAGAGAGAATCCTCCCAACACCTCCCCCTCTCATAATTATCGTACACTATGATGACTCCATAGTTATTCTTCCTACTCCCTCCCTACCCCCCAAAAGGAGGATGGTGAAGTAAAGGGAGGGAAACTTACAGCCTGAAGCCCACCGAGTTCAAGTACAGATGAGCCTGGGGCCGCATCAGGAACCAAACTACTACTTTCAGCTTTTGGTAAAATTTTCGTAGTGAAGAGGTAAAACTGCCTAAAATCTGTTAACGTTTAATGATATGTATAAATATATTTGTTTTTCTATTTCCTGAGTGCTTCCTTTCATAACTTTTCCCATTATTTTTTAACTTCCTTTATTTTTCCATTTTCCGTTATTTGTATCTTTATTTCCTCATATATTTGGGTCAGATTTTCTATGTTTATATTTTCCTGCCTCTGAATCCTGGTCACCTCAATGGAACTGGGAAATTGGGTGGTGGTGGTGGTGATATATAATATGCTATGCTATGATAAGCTATACTATTATGATGCTTTTTCCTAACAATCTCTCTAACTTTGGACGACACAAATGAGCTGCGTATTAGATACCCGGACTGTCTCCCTCTCCCTCTCCCTCTCTCAGCCAGCTTGCCTGCTGCACCAACCACGCCCACTAATCTCCATCCATTAACCTCGTCAGCTCGCCATATCACCCACACAACATCCCACACCGCACCGCTTCCTGTGTCTCTCACGCTACTGATAACACGCTTATTTAGAGCTTTACCTGAAAGTGTGAGATAAAATTTGACTATATCTGTTTATCTCTCGCATTACGATGACATTTTTATTTTTACCATCCCAGACTCTCCCCCTAACCTCCTACCTCCCTCACTCCAATCCCTTTCCTTCCCCTCTTTCTCTCTCTTCCCTCTCCCTCTCCATCTCTTGTCCTCCCCTCCATATTCCTTAACAAGTTTCAAAATTGGAGAGGGGGGAGGCACCGATTACAGGCATTTAGAATTCTCCCTGACAATGAGATACTTTTAATTATATTTGTTTCTATCTTTACTGATGTGACATTTTTATCTTTATCATGGACTGTATTTGTTAACCTCTACACTAAAATGACGGGTTCTATAAATTTATCCTCCTCAACCCTTCACCCAGTTGCCTTATCAAGAGCAATGCGGTCCCAGGCTAGGCTACTTGATCCTAACATTTACGTCCCATGTAACCAGCCTTACTCGCCCCTGAGTGACATTATGCGAGCAATATTCCCTAACCATCCCTTGGACTGCAACCCTTATAAACTCCATCCAGCTGTACCGCTTCAACCCACTAAACCACCCAGCATCATTTGGGTAAGAATCATTTAGTTATGTGGTTATCATCCCACGTTTCTTGGGTTACAGAGACTTTTACCTATGTCACCCACATAACATCTCACCCCACACCGCTTCCTCCCTCTCCCAAGCTACCGATGACCAACCATATTTAGGACCGTGCGCTAGTAAGGATGGGAGGCTGTGTAGCACTTCTTCCTGAGCGACTGATTTTGCATATTACACTCTAACAATTTCATGTACGCTATCTATATCCATTTAATATCGACGCAGTGTGCAAAATGGCCTAAAAGAGGCGAAAAAATAAATAATAAATCGCCGAGGAAGAGATGTTACGTAATCGACAAAGCCAGCTAGCATACGACCCTCACTCTCGCCATTCACGTCAAAATTTAAACGTTTTCTTGCATATAACAGGTTTTTAATTTTTCCAGACGCTATTAGGCTGTTTAATTTTGTGGATGTTTGGCTCTTGGGGTTATTATTTATCTGCTTCTCATATCCCAAATTGTTAAAGTTGAATTTCTGAATGAATTACTACTGGAATATAATCTAGTCAGGGGATACGTGGATATATGAGAGAGAGAGAGAGAGAGAGAGAGAGAGAGAGAGAGAGAGAGAGAGAGAGAGAGAGAGAGAGAGAATCAAATTAATAAACTTAAGGCCATCTGCAGCTCCTCTTATATAACTCTTATCTCTAACTTTTTTGCTTCCAGATTACCCAGCGACCTTGGCGGCTTGCAAGGACCACACCCACGCACCCTAAGCGGTCACATTACCCTCCCTCATTCCTCCTCCTCAATCTCCCCTCTTCCTTCCCCTCCTCAACCCATCCATCCTTCCCACAATTTCCCTCATCCCCATTTTTTCCTATCTCCTTTTCCTTTCCTTCTCTCCTCATCAATCCCTCGCATCATTTCCCTCAATCTCTTTTTCCTATCTCTCGCCTTCCATTTCCCTCCCCTTATTTTGTCTCTCCATCTCAACCCCCTCCCTTTCTCCAACTCCCCCTCTCCCCACCTCACCTCCCTGCTCTTACCTTATTCTCACCGCCTCTCCACCCCTCCTCTCCCCACCCTCTGCTTCCTCAGCACGCCAAGTAATGTCTACCACAGGGCGTTGGGGATTAACTGAATTAATGAACATCAAAGGTGACTTCTGGGGCGCTATTAGTTCCTTCAACTTGCGATTTATCTTATTTTTGCTAACGCCAGACGATTATAATTAACACTGTGATGACGATGACGACAACAATGATGACAACGACGATGATGACTGATGAAGACGAACACGACAACGACAAGGATGATGATGATGATGATGATGATGATGATGATGATGATGAAGGTGACGATTTTTGAAGATATGCGATAATGCAAATTTCGTTTAACTTAGGACGGAAGAAGAGCCTAGGAACATGAAACAAATGGGGGGCGTTGGGTGTAGTTTGTGGCGACTGGTGGCCCATGACGAGGGGTAGAGGGACAAGGGTGGGGGTGATGATGATGATGATGATGATGATGAAATCGAGGTATAACTGCTAATTTCTCCTTGTTGCTAGGTTTGCCACAGAAATAGCGTGGTTTATGTAATTAGTGGACGGGTAGTGAAAAGTGAGAGAAATAAAGAAGTAAAGAGAAGTAGAAGTGTGGAAGATGAGTGGAAGTTGAAAGGGACGTGGAAAGAAGAGAAATGAAAGGGGAAATGAAAGCGAAGGTACGAATAGGGAGTGGAAGAAAAATCAAGTGGAAGAGAGACGGGAGTGATGAATAATGGGATACGTAAAACTAAAGAAAAGTGAAAGGAGATTTGAAAACGGAAAATAAGTGGAAGATAAAAGGAAGAGATGTTGAAAGTGGCGCAGAGAGACGTAGAAAGTGGAAGATAAGTAAAAGATAAGTGCAAGATAAGTGGAAGGCAAGTGGAAGTGAAGTGGATGTATAGTAGTGTATCACCGTCAATTTCCACGGCCAGCCATCCTGCCTGCCTGCCTGCCTGTCCGTCCGCACCCCACCAGGGATCGATCCAACACACACACCGTACGACCACACCCTTCCTTCTGCCCCCTACGACCCCCCCCCTTCACGTCCTCTCCCTCACTATAGGCTATTGGAAGAGAGGGAAAGAAGGAAGTACAACAGAATATAAATGAAACCTAACAGCAACAGACCTCTTGGTACTTTCTAGGAGGGGAAGGTTGTAATTATATCTACGAGCAAGGATAGCAAAGGAGGAAGGCTGAGACTGAGAAAGATCTGGGCTGGTTGAGAGTGTAAACAGAGGAAGAGTTGGAGAGAGGAGAAAGGATAGAGGAGAGGAAAGAAGGAAGGAGATGGACGGGAAAAGGAAAGGGGAAGGGACACGAAAGGGGAGAGGCTGGAAGAAAGGGAGTGGGATAAAGATGGGAAAAGGATGAAGGAGTGGAAAACAAAAAATGAAGACGGGGGAAGACAGAGGGGGGAAAAAGTGGGGGGGACGGGAGAAAAGGTTAGGAAAGAATGAAGAGCAGGGAGAGATGAGGGGCTGGAAAAGAGGGTAGAGGAGGTGACAGAGGCGGGGGAATCAAAGAAAGATATAGGAGGAGGGAGAAGGAGGGTTGAAAGAGAGAGGATGAGAGATGGGAGGCGATGAGAGAGAGAGAGGAGGGGAGAAGATGTGAGGAGAAGAGAGGAGAGAGGAGGAGGAGAGATAGGAAGGGAAAGGGGGAGGCTGGAAGGGAACCTGCGGAGGAGGGGGGGTGAGTTCAGCCCACTTCACTCCGCCTACACACGGAAGTAAACAAGTGAAGTTAAACAGGAGGAGAGGGGGAGGTGGGAGAGGGAAGGGAATGAGAGAGAAGGAGGGTGGGGGATGGGGAGGGGAGGAGAGTGGGAAGAGGTGGGAGTGTGGGAGGAAGTGGATGGGAGGAGGTGAGAGGGGGCATGAGGAAAGAGAAAGGGGAGTAAAAATGGGGGATATATGAAAGAGAGAGAGAGAGAGAGAGAGAGAGAGAGAGAACGCACTATCACCACCACCACACAACATGCCAAGTGCTAAAACAACTCGGACGCAATTAAAACATCAAAGCAGCGTGGAGAACGGGTTGGTGAATCAAAAATATACACACAAAACAACAAATACTACTACTACTACTATTATTACCACAATTACTATTACTACTACTAATACTACAACTACTACTGTTACTACTAATACAACGACGTCAACAACGACGACGATAACAACAACAGGAAGTAAACAAGAGGAAGTAAAAAGCCACAGGATGTAAGAATGTGAGTACAAAAACTGCTGTTACTACTACTACAACCATTATACTACCACCACCACTACTACTACTATGCAGCCACTACTACTACCACAACCATTATACTACTACTACTGCAGCCGCCGCCACCACCACCAACACATGAACGTAGAACAGAATTGGCAAAATGCCTTTTCCCTAGAGCACAAGCAAAACAGGAACGTACAGTACTGTACGGAACCAAAGACGGAAGTGCATTAGGAGCTCGTGGTGCGTTAGGCTACGTAAACAGTGTGACTGGGGGGCGGTGACCCTCCCATTATGTAATTTTCTACCCCCCCTTCCCTCTCTGTCTCTCTCTCAACCCTTTCAGTATTATGATCCCTTATATCAGTTTATCCTTAATATCCCCACGCGATTTTATGTACCTTAGGAAAGAGTTAATTTATTAGTATTTTCAGTAATCTCCACTGGACCTGACCTGATCCAACCAAATCTGACCTATTCTAATCTAATGTAACCTAACCCCTCCTACCCTATTCTATCCCAGCCTAACTTCTCCTACCCCACCCTTCTCTGTCTTAACTTAGCCTACCCTATCTATCCGTACTCCACCTTACCCTACCCCATCGCACGTTACCCTACCTCAACCTACCCTAACCCCATCCAACCCAACCCAATCTTATCTAACCCAACCCAACCCAATCTCCGGTACCCCACCTCAACCCCAACTTAACCTAATAAAAAAAAAAATGGCCAAACAAAACCGAATATTAAAGAAAAACAGGGTATAAAACTGACCCCCCAAACCTTGGAAAACCTTGTGGGAAAGCGTGGCATCGTCCTTCTAAATGTATACGAAGAAGCCAAGTTAAATTAATATAGTCCACCTTAACCACAAATAACCTCACAGAATACATTACTAAACTAGACAATCAGAGCAAACTCGAGTGTTATGATGCCACAGAAACTTGGGAAAGCTTGAGGTGAGGTGTAGCATCATCCTTCTAAATGCATGGAGGAGCGCCTAGCTGTGTTGACATTAAAGAGAGACTGCGGAGGGCTTTGGATAGCTGGTGTGAGAGTGAGATAGAGAGGGGAGAGTGGGGGTAGGGGAAGAAAATGAGAGATGAGGTATGAGTGAGGGGAGGTCATTAGATAGGGAGAAATATGAGAGAGAGAGAGAGAGAGAGAGAGAGAGAGAGAGAGAGAGAGAGAGAGGGATATTTAAATGAGAGAGGGAGTCATGAGAGTGAGAAGAGGGTGATCATGAGAGAGGAGACAGGGAAGCGGAGGAGATGAAACACTAAGAACGAGATAGCTCACACCATTTTTGATGCAGTCCTAAAATACAAACTCAAGCAGACAGCCTCTCTCTCTCTCTCTCTCTCTCTCTCTCTCCACACACACATCTACCCTTCCTACATACACAGAGCACTAAGCAAACACATACATACAAAAAGCGACCTGAGGAGCAGTAGTCCCTAGTCTCTCTCTCTCTCTCTCTCTCTCTCACACACACACACACACACACACACACACACACACACACACACACACACACACACACACACACACGTACGTCACAGAAAACCTGGCCAAAATTAAACTTACGTCAAACCCCGCTCCACATGGAAATATCGCACCAAAAACTGCAGCCTCTCCGTGACCCTCCACTAACAATTAACCAGTGAAAATAAAAATGACCTTGATAAATGAACGATGATAAATGAACCAGGTGGGAAAACTGGAAGGGTAAAATGAGAAATGCATTTTCCTTCCTTTCCTTCCTCTTCCTTCTCTCCCTTCACTTTTCATACACTACCACCGTCCTCTTTTCATTAGTTCGTCTCCCTGACCTTCTCCCTCCTTCCTTCTTTCAGTTTCACACTTTCCCTTTGTACATGGACTTAAATTTTCCTTAAGTCTCTTGTACTATAATTCCTGAGAAGTTAATCGCAAACCAGGATATACAAACTCGAGTGTATAAGACACAATCATACATATGGTTTCTTTCAAGCAAAATAAATAATGCTTGCTATCCTCCGTGTGTCAATTCACCTTCTCTCTCGACGTTCTCATTTCTGATCGTAAAATCCAAGAAACGAATCCCATTGGAAGACAAAAAGTTATGTACTGCTTCTGAGACGAAATCATGTCTAAAACTTAGTTACGGTTTTATCTCTTATGCTCACCTCGCCCTGTAACTTCTGATAATTATGTTACATCGTAAGAAAAATGAGAGAGAGAGAGAGAGAGAGAGAGAGAGAGAGAGAGAGAGAGAGAGAGAGAGAGAGAGAGAGAGAGAGAGAGAGAGAGAGAGAGAGAGAGAGAGAGAGAGAGAGAGAGAGAGAGAATCCAAAAACTATACCACAGCACACACACTTCCTCCTCAGACACCCTCACCTTCGCCTGTAACCCTCAGACTCCAAACTTTCCAGCTCCCCCTCTTTTTCTTTTTTTTTCTTTTTTCTTTTTTTTTAGTAGGTTGTTGGCTGGTGTTCAGGAGCTTTTAGGCACCCCATTGACGGTTTTACGACCTGTCATCCACTCCAGTCCTCACCTCCTTCCTTTGTGGTCCTTCCAGACGGCGACGATTTTTCCTTTTTCTTGTACTCGACCAGACTTAACTTAAAGTAGATTGCCTGTATGAGTCAGATTTTAGCCGTGCCTGTTTCTGTAGGGATGTATGTACGTAGCTATGTATCTATCTTTTGTACTATCGATTTGTCTGTGTCTGTGCCCCTATCTGTCTGTCTTCATGTTTATTTATTTATTTATCTATTTATATATCGATTTTTCCTCCTCCTCCTCCTCCTACTACTACTACTACTAACTCCCCAAGCCCCAAACAGCCACCATCATTATCCCTCTGAGAGCCAATTACGCCTCAAATTCTCGCTCTATATATCCCCTGGAGTACGAGAGGCAAAGTTGGATAAAATCTCCTTGAATTCTGAATGAAAAAGAGAAAAATATAAAATAACCGAAGAGAGCCATTTTTTGGATGAATGTGTGGGGGAAATTTTGACTTTCTAAGTAGAGACGGTATTCAAATAGAGAATTATTTTATACATACATACATACAAATAGACAGACAGACAGACATACACACAAAAAGAAAGAGCCAATTTCTGTAGGTAGGTATTAAATCTCTCTCTCTCTCTCTCTCTCTCTCTCTCTCTCTCATACAGACAGACAGACAGACAGTCACACACACACACACACACACACACACACACACACACACACACACACACACACACACACACACACACACACACACACACACACACACACACACACACTATCCTCCTCCTCGGCAGTGCGCAGTAATGCAAACATAAGATCACATGCATAAAAGCAAGATTACCTGCACGCACACCCCCGCACACACTCACTAAACATCCTTTCCTTTGCGTGCATGTCGAGGAATGCACTCACAAGACTTAAAATAAATGTGTGCATAATATTCGAATTGACTTACTTTTTGTGAGTAGAAGCAACTCACACACACACACACACACACACACACACACACACACACAAGAAAAGAAAGGCAAAGACAGATATACAGGCAGACACATGCACACATACCAACATACGTTTTCACATCCTCACTCTCTCTCTCTAAACTGACAGCATGCCCCAGAGGTGACGGGTGCCAGCCAGTGCAAGAACACCCACCCTCTCCCTCGATCGATTCATTTTACAAGTCGTCCTGTTATTAAAGATGTGGGCCCGGGAAGTGCTCGGTTTCTGGGTATATACTACTTGGCCCCTAAAATGTTACAACTCTCGGGCTTCTATGACTCATTCTCAGATGAACATCGTTAACTGGTATACTTTTTAGGTTCCCATGTCTCAGATGAAATGATTTAGTCCCGGGGAAGGGCTAGGTTTGGGAGCATGTATCATTTGCTAAATTATTAAAACATATACTGCAGGTTGCATGTCTAATAGTAAGGTGCGTTGTTTGTCTGTCTGTCAATTATACCTGCGTTTGATCCCACCAAGGGGCGGACATATACATTAGTGGGGGCACTAGTATATCCTTTCATGAGATCTTACATGGTCGCACAACGCTGAGATTCCACTGATGACGTAAACAGACTCGCTCACACACAGCCAGTCAACACAACACATTTCCAAATGCAATTCTCACCCTAAACTCCACAAACCTCACACATCTAGTCTACACCCGTGCATTAAACACTGGGTAGCAGCGGTTCACTTCCCCATCGATAGATAGTGGTGTTTCTCAGGTCTACGTATAAGCTATCCCTTAGTACTCGTAAAACACGGTCTGAACGTACATAACTGAGCTACCCGCCCATGCCAGGTGTATACAAGTCGGTTGCTACCATACAAACCGAGTAAATACATTTTCTTTCGAGTTTCTCTCCAACAAACTCCAATTCCTATTCTTCCTTACCTTAAATCTTCCACACAGGTATTCATGCCAAACCTACCTTCATATTTTTAAATCAATTTTCTCACAATCGCCATCAAATTTCTGTTTGGTAGGCACTTTTTCATACCTATTCTCAAATTCCTTGTCCTTGCCTTTCCCTACATTCCAATTCTGAACCTCCATTATCCCTTCTTTCTGGTTCACAACTGTTATTTTTCCCCCTTTGTCGGTCAGGATTTAAAAGAAAAAAAAAAAAAAAAATCACGCCCCTGTCTTATTAGCTCGCGGGAAAAACGTATCAATGAAGAAGAAGAAAAAAAGTTTGAAGTTTATGGTCTTCATTACCCCCAAGCGTGATCAGCGTTACTTTTAAAAAATTTCCACCGAAGGCACGCTTTCCAAACTGAAGATATTTTACGTAAGAAATTAAGGATCCCAGCCTGTTTTTACACTTTACTTTCTTATTAAAAATTCACATATATTTAAAGACGTCTTATAGCTGGCATCTTCAGGTTATTTTCTTCTTCTTAGTTCCCTTATCAAGAAACGATTCTATTGAGTTATAAACAGAGAAACTTTACAAAATGGGGGGAACATACCTAACCTTAAAAACTCTTTCACTCTTACACGATCCTTCCAAAGGTGAATGAATCGTGGGGAGATATTAAATAAAAAATACGTTACCGGATTGAATAGGTTATGATCTGCGCTGAAAGGGTTAAAGAATGCTATATTTAACCCTCTCCAGTTCGAAAATCCTTCCCTAATGAATGTCTAAAGAGAAAAAGAATGTTATAAAGAAAAACCAGCCCTTGTTCTGAAGAAATGAGCCTCTTCAATTCACCGACGCATATCAAATTGTGTTTTTGCTATTTCCAGATGATTTTATTCAAGTCAGGGAGAATACCAAATAGTCAGAGGGGTTAATGAAGGCTTAATCTCACTCCTCCAGTTTGAAAAGTCTCTGTGCTACTGAGCGAAAGCGCCTGGTTGGCAAAAAATAACAAAAAAATGCGTCATACGAAAGATCAGATGATGGAACTTAAGCCTGTCTCTTGCTACACTCTACCTCGACATCAAACACCCGTATTAAATCACAAACGGAAAGTTTTTAAAAGGTTAACAATCAGATTTGCACTCTTTCCTTTGAAGAATCCCTCCCTCTGTGTGTGTGTGTGTGTGTGTGTGTGTGTGTGTGTGTGTGTGTGTGTGTGTGTGTGTGTGTGTGATTTCTGAAACTTCCTCATACACATTTAACGACATAATTATAATGGGGTGATGCTCAGTTTTCCTCTTCCCTCTCATCATCATCATTATCCTGCTTCCTAGTATACTGGGTAACATTCAGAAAGGAGGAAGAAGGAAAACCAAAAAGGAAAAGCACGAGAATTTGGAACGAGGAGGAAGGAAAAGACAAAACAAGGAAAAGTTATGAACGCTAAAATAGGAAAATGTAGGCACGGTGAATAATGGTAATAATAATAATAATAATAATAATAATAATAATAATAATAATAATAATGATGATAATAATGATGATGAAGACGATGACGATGCTGATACTGATGAGGAAGATGAAGAGGATAATGATGATGATGACGATGATAATGATAAAATATTAATTACAACAACAACAACAACAACAACAACAACAATAATAATAATAATAATAATAAAAATCCCTCACCATTCACACCCCGTACCAAAACAGACTTCCAAAAATACATCAAAGTTTAGATTTTGGGATTCTGGTCTTTAATGATGAAGAGATACGCTGATATAACACTATTAATATTATCAATAGGGGGATCTAGTGAATGTGTTTTTTTTATCCCCTCAGTACTATGGGAGATCAGAGCCTACCATCCACTCACTCAATGCAGTCCTATAATCTAAACTGGACAGCCTTGCCGCAGGTTCCTACGCTCCTGATGGGACGACAAAGGACTGGATGACAGACGTAAGCAATATTTTAATGTATTATTTATAGTTCGTTCTTCCTCCGGACAATATTATTCATCTTTATAGAATTTTTCAAGTTGGGATTTACATTTGGCTTTCAATGACCTCTTCACTACAAAAAGGTCTCCCTCAAGATAAAATAAGCCAAAATCTCAACCAAACCAACTAACTCAAGGGATTATGGTCGGGAGAACACCGATATATACAAGTAGAACATTATACTGCGTGTGCTCCAGCCTCACTTACTTCCTTCACCCCTTTCAGTTCAGCTGACTGTTAATTGTATCCAAACTGGAGGGTTGATCTGACTAGTAACCAAGGAGGCGCATTCCTACCTCCTAACCACAGCTAATAGAGTGTTACGCAAACGGCTTAGTATTGAAGTTGTGAGAGTGGTGTAATGTCGTCAGGAAAAGTAAACTACCAGATGGTCTTCTTCACCTGAGAGAAATCCTGTGCGTCAAAGGGTTAAGAGGGGAAGCCAGGACGAGTAATTAACATTCCTCTCTCACATTTTCCCCTCGGATTAATTTGCCAAGCTCAGCCTTCCTTCCGCTTCCCCCTCATCCTCCCCCCTTCGTTCCCCTCTCTTGGGTTTCTCACACACTCTCTCTCTCTCTCTCTCTCTCATTCTTCCTGTTCCTCTCCCACCGCCAAAATTTGCCCTTGTTCCCCCTTATCCTCTTTTATTTTCTTCCTTGTTACTCTCTCTCTCTCTCTCTCTCATCCATCTTCCCCGGACCTCCCCTAACGCCCAAATCTTTACACCTTTTCTACCCGCCTAAACGACCATCCCCTCTCCTACGGCTCTCTAAGGAATTACCTTCCGTTTGACCAGATCACCTCGCCCCATCTACATTCTTCCCCACCTTCCTTCCTTTTTTTTTTTTTTTCTTTTTTCCATAATGCATCTCTCTCCCTTTATTTCTTCCGTTCTTTGAGATCTCTCTCCCTCACTTTTCCCGCAGTTTCCCCTCCCCTTTTATCTTCATTAAACACACACGTTTGTCTCCCTCTCCTCTAAACTCCTTCCTCCCTCCCTTATTTAATTTTCTCTCAACTTCTCCCTCCCTCCCTCACCCCCTCCCACCTTCCTTCTTTCCTCCTTCCTAGCTTTTTTTCCTCTTTCTTCCTCCCTTTTCTTTAAACGTCTCCCTCCCTCCCTTATACCCTCAAACTTCGTCTCTGGAGTCTGGACTTCCTTTTCAAACATTCTTCTCTTCAGTTTCTCTCTCCTCTTCCCTCCCCCTTTTCTTTTATCAAATTCTTCTCTTCTCTTAATCCTGTTTCTTCCTTCCTGCCTTCCCCCCAGCACTTTTCTTCCTCTCTTCTTTCGTTTACTCTTTCACCCACTATCCAGTCCCTTCCCCTTCTTTATATTCTTACTTTCTCTCTCAGACCTGCTCTTTCTCCCTTCTTTCCTTATACTGTAATTCTCTCTTTCTCTCTCTCTCTCTCTCTCTCTCTCTCTCTTTCTCTCTTTCATACCAGCCACAGCCAATCTCTCCTGCCAGTTTCCCGTGCCGAACCTTCTCTTTTTTCTCTTCATCTTTTTCAAGAAATTTCTTGTAACTTTATCCCATAAGTAATTTTTTAAGGATTCTCTCTCTCTCTCTCTCTCTCTCTCTCTCTCTCAGGTCCAATTTTCTTTTAATCCCTATCGTCATCCCATCTGCCCAACTCTCTCATTTTCCCTCCCTCTTGGTCAATCCCCTCTTCGCCCCTTAATTCCTTCTCGTTCTCGGGTAACTTCCTCGTTCAAATTCTCCCTCTCTCTCTCTCTCTCTCATCTGTATTACCTCCCTCTCCCTCTTTGTCTCCGTCCTTCCCTCCCTCCAGCCTTCATATGCATTCATTTCTAATCCCCTTTCTCTCGTACCTTCATTCCCTCCTTCCGTTTGAAACACACACACACACACACACACAAACACACACACACACACACACACACACACACACACACACACACACACACACACACACACACACACATATACACAGAAAAGCAAACTATCTATCTCTATATCAATCTATTTACCTACCTATCCTTCTATCTATCTATCTATATCTATCTATCTATCTATCTATCTATATATATATATATATATATATAAGACTTCCGAACAGGAAGTTAGTGTTAAAAAACTGTTATTTCCTGTGGAGGCTGCCAGTTCGCTATCCTCATTATTTTTATTTTATTTTTATTTTTTTAATCCGGTGGACTTTTGTTGTTGTTGTTGTCGCTTCTATCACATGATTTCTTTCATCTTAGGATACATTTTTCTAACAGGTGGGCTCGATATAGTAATCAGTGACTGGTTAACTATTAGCGGCTTTCCAACGATGCGTACAGTCAGTCGATAGTAACAAACAATCGCCAGAAGGCGCAAAGGTAGTGCTTGAGCTAAAACATTGAAATTGGCCCCTTCATCAAGATTTTGCTCGGTTTAGTCATGCCATCTCCTCTCGACAGAATGGAACAGACAATGATACAGAAGACAAATGAAGCACAGAGTGGTGTGGTGTAGGTTTAACAGATTGTTGCGGACTGGCGTTAACTTGGAAGTGTTCACGCCACAAACTCAGTGGCCTTTCTTGTATCACCCCTATCCTCCTTCCTCTGTTCTATATTTAAACCTGTCCAATTCTTAAGTCTGTCCTAAAGTTAATAAAACATAAAAGATCTCAACTGATTATTAAGGTGTCGCAAAGATATTAGCCCAGGAAGGGTGTGGTGGTAGAAGGCAGGGACCGTCTCCTTCCTTCCCTGCATCGGTGCAATACCTAATCTAATGCTTGAGCCTGTTCTACGGTAAATAAGGCATATAATTAAGGTGCAACGAAGATACTGACCCAGGATGATTGTGGTGGTGGAAGGCAGTCATGTCCAGCTGCGGCGGTGGTGGGTGGGTCGTCTATCACCCCCTACTGTACCCACCCTCCCTCCCTCCCTCCCTCCCTCCCTGCCTCGGTGCCTCGCTGTACAGGTCCTTCAAGGTCGATAAGCGTGCCTCCAGTTCTTGTCAGGATGCCGTTCACCCCTCGCACCCACGCCCACCCACGTCCACGCCCACGCCTGTTCCTCCACTCTTAATTTTTTTCCGCCCACACACGTATGCCCAAGCTTGTTAAGGCCACTACGCCCACACTTTGCTTATTACGCCCACACACTAACGCTTAAGCTTTGCTCCACCCACTTTATACGCCAGTGCTTGTTCCACCTATTCCTTAATCCACGTATTTTCACTCACCACATTTCAGTCCCTAGTTTTCTACGTTGCTTTGTTATTTTTAGAGCTCGTTCTTTTATAATCCTATTTTCATTTGTTCTCGTTCTGCTGTTATATTATCTCACTCGTCAAACCTGTCCCTTGTCTTTCGTGTTTTCATTTTCTCTCGCTGTATTTAGCTTTCTTCCTTAGATGTCACACCTCCCTTGTTCTCTGCCCAGTCATCTCACTTTCTTATACTTTTCTTTCATCTTCTCACTATATTCTCTGCCTCTATAATATTATTTTTTCCTGGTTGTTTTCTACCATCCATACAGGCTATCTGATTACGCGAGGAATTCCAGCATTCCAAATATTATTCAAATTCTTCCAACTATTCCAAATATTATTCAAGTTATCACAACAATACATGGAAAGTTCTCTCTATACTGCGGGTGCTGTTTCTGATTCAGCAATACTTTAGTCACAGCACTCTAAATAGTATTCTCCGACTACTGACAAAATCGCATCAACATTTTTCTCCTCTTGTTTGAACACAGCTCCATGGAAGAAGAGTAATAATAGTGACACCAGGAATTTGTAAATATTTCTTGCGATTAGGAAGAATTTAACAACAACTTCATCAAAACCCAGTAACTATTCTCCGGTAATCGTCACAAAATGTTCGAGTATTCTTCTAATCTGGCTTGAGCTGGGAGCAATGGCCGTGATTCTGGAGCCTATGAGTTGTAAATCTCTTGGGAATACATTACATCAAATTAAGCAACATCGTCTCACCACTTCAGTACTGAGCACTGCAATATTATTCTCCATTCACCGTTATAAAATGCTCACATTCCTCTACTCTGGCTTGAACACACATAGTAAGAGAAGTTCTTTGAGTGTGGAGACTAACAATGTCAAAATTTCTTGCGATTATGTCAGATCATTAACATTCGTGAAAGCAGAACAATTACTCCAAGTTCAACAGCAGGAAAAGCTCGAACACTATTTTCCACCACCTTGAAAACAGGTTGTATGAGGGAAGTCCCGTGAGCGAGGCGGCTTGCATGCAAGGTGGGTGCGTGGGCGAGCGGGCCATGTGCAACTCACACACTCCGCCAGTCAACAAGTCTCCGCCGTACGTTTAGCCGATATTCACACCAAAACTCCCAACATATACGCGCGCAAGGTTAATCGAAGTTTTCTCTCCTCTCACTCAAAGGTTGGATGAGTAAACACAGCCAGACTGAGGGAATGTTGAGCAAATGATGGGTAAAGTGTGAGTCTGATGTCCTCGAATTTCTCCCCTCGTCGTTAACGTGTAAGTTAAAGTGATCACTATTCACACGGCCACTCCCAAAACAAACACTCGCCAGGGCAATCCAGGCTACTTCTCCCTCTGCTCTGGGCCTGGATGAATAAACACGACCAGATAGGTGAAGGAATATTGAGTAACTGGTGAATCAAGGGTGGACATGCGTGAGTCTGATGTCCATGAGTTTGTCACCTTGTCACTAATATATTCCAGGCTGCAAGCTAGACCGATATCCACAAGGACACTCCCAGCATATTAGCGCAAGTCGGGGCTTCCTTCCTCTAGGTCTGGATGAGTACTCAAGCCCAGGCCAGCGAGGAAAAGCTGAGTAATCGATGGGTAATGTGTGAGTAGGGATGAATGTGAGGTCCCCAAGTTCGTCCCCCTTCTCGCTAACGTGCTCCAGGCATACTGCACTCGCCTGTCTGGCTCCCCCTACTGGTGTGCCCGCGCGTGTGTGTAAGTCCCACCGGTTTCGAGGGGAGACTGAGCCGCACAGAGCCGCCAACAGCTGACGTCGGTGAGGGGAGAAAACTTGCAAAACAGTGGGGGCCGACTGAGGGGAATAAGGTAGCGTTGTTGTAGAGTCTCGCACAATGAGTCTTATTCTACCTGGTAAAGAAGACTCCGTAGCAAATAACGTCTTGGTTTGCATGAACAGTACACAGGGGGCCTTGTAGCATTGCTTCCTTTGCGAATTATGTTGCATATTACACTTAAGGATTCACCTGTACGCTATTCATGTCGTTATAGTATCGACATAGTTTGCATCAATTATACAGAGGTCTCGTACCACCTTTTCCTTAGCGATTTATTTTGCATATTATACCTTACCATTCTCTTGTATGTTTCTTATAAAGTTTCAACACCGACAGAGTTTATATCAGTTCACTAACGAGTAGAAAAATCGCCAAGGAAGAGGTGTTAGGAAATCTCCGGGTCAATATTTTCTTTATACATCTTGAGTGCTTCTGTAGTAATAAGGCCAGATTCCAACGACAAAGCCGACTTAGGAGAATGAACTGGCTTTGTTGTACAGTTGCAGTTGAGATTATCGCTCCACTTTTAAGACGAACAATTATGCAACTCTCTACACATTAAACTCAAAAATGTGCTGGGTTCCGAGGAGAGCATCACTAAGTTTCAAAAGTTATGGTTCACTCTCCCGTTATTTATCGCAAAAGAAATGGATGGATATTAGTGTCAGGAAGAGTACGTGCTCGCTTGCTACTTCCCTATATGAAACAATGAAACATGATTTCAATGGTACTACTCAGAAAGGGGAAAAAAATAACGTTATTGTAAAATCCTGGACACTTTCTATTTATTCTTGTAGATATGCAAACTAATGAAGGCAGATTTCACCAAGGCAGAGTAAAGGCGAATATACTATACTCCTTTTACTGAATCTTGGCCTAAAATTGCCACCTATCCATCTTGAATGCTCAGTTGTACTACAGTACTGCTGTCTCGATCAATATTTCATTTACAATTATAAGGGTCCGAGATAATAGTGCAAGACTCCAATGATGGCGAAGAGTGAAGGGAATGAATCATGGTTATTCCAGTCTTGGGCAATATTTTCTTCACATTTACCACAATATTATCGAGTCTGTGTAAAGGAACTACTGATCGTAAACATGCCGGCAGTGGAGGTGGTTCCCTTAGGCATATGTGTAATAATAAATCCCCGCGGACACACAACCGCCCATAAACTAGAATTAAGGAGAGGCGCTGGGGATTCTACATTCATTATTTTTTTCCTTTGATGGAGACGAAGTAATACCGTGGTCTGGAAATCATAATGGATGCGAGGCGACGCTGGGATTCATATGGGGCATCATCATCATCATCATTACTTCCTCACTTCACTACCTCCTCCCTCTCCTGCTCCTCTTCCTTCTCCTCCTCCTCCCTCTATAGATTGGCCGATAAATTGACTTCCTCCCCTTATAGTATTTGTTCCCTTCTTCCTCATCTACAACTTCCTTCTTTATCCACCTCTTCTTCTCCCTCTTCCCCAACCTCCTCCCCCTCCTCCTCTCCTCAGATAAACTAACTTGCTATACCTTCTGCGTGTTTACTCCAAATCCTTATTTCAATGTTTACTTCCACTTCCTCTTAGTGTCTTTTACTTTATTAATCTTCCTACTCCTCCTCTTACATTTTTTTGCTTTATTTCCTTGTTAAGTTTCTTTTTTTGTTTATTTTTAACAACTTCTCCTTCGTCTTCTTCTTCCTTTCTTCTCACTTACAGTACTTTCCCTTATCAACTTTCCCCCTCCTCCTCCCTCAGTTTCCAATCCCTCTTCTTCTCCTCCCCTCTCCCGAACAGATCAACTGATATACCGTCTTCCTCCCCCAGCTCGCGGCCTCTGCCTCCCTCCAGCCAAATAGTGTTGATTTAATGGATGAGACTCCGAGTTGCTACGCTACGCTCTCCTGCCTTCCACGGGCCGCGCCGGGACAGTCAGATACTGGACAAAGTTGCTACGCGGCTGCAAGGGGTGGGGTACACACTCCTCCTCACTTCCTCTCGCCTTCTCATGTAGTTTCCCTTCACTTCTCTCCCTAGCTGTCTCCCCCTCCTCACTCCCTCTCGCTTCCCTCCTCTTCTCCCCTTAGCTCTCTCCCCGCTATCTCATCTTACCTCCCTCCTCTCCTATCCTATGCACTCCCTCTCGGTTTTCTCATCTTGCGTCCCTCCTCTCCTCTCCCTAGCACTTCCCCTCCCCCCAACAACCAACCAGGGCGGTGTAGAGGCCTAACTACGCCTCACTGGAGCCTGAGTTGATTTGACGGCAATATACCCTAAGGGGGGCGGAACCTCAACACCAATTCCTGGTAAATCAGCGGCCAGCGAATTTAGACCTCCCCCCCCCCCCCGCGACTGATGTGGCAGAGGGACGGTATTGTAAATGGAGGCTTCGCACAAATCTTCCTTAGCGGTTTATCTTGCATATTAACTTTAACCCTCTTTGCATTATTATTTATATACTCTTACTTTTAATATCGACACAGTAAATAATATACTGTACATGAGAATACCGGAATGTAATGAGCCCCATAAACCGCTAAAGAACGGTGTTACGGAATCTCCAAAGTCGCTTACCGTGCACTACGACCCATATTTTTGGCTTGTTATATTCTGGTGATTTATTATTTCTACTATTACCATTAAAACAGTATATCATTCATTCAGGTATACCTTACAGCATAGCATCTTTTCATACATTACCTTCAACACTGTTTCTTGATATATCTTGATCTTACCGGGTGATACCTTTATTTCTGGGTAACTTCTTGTAACAGTTACCGGTAGTTCCTTTCACTCGGCCAGATCTGTAAGCGTTTCTTCCTCTCATATACTGACTTCCAGAAACATCACTTCTTTTTTGGCGCAACTTGATATCCACATTCTGGGCACGCGTTCTCAAGTCTGGCGATATTTCTCTTCCAGTTACTTCCTTTCATTCAGTAAGCAAATCTCGAAATATCATCTACCTTCCCATACGATACAATCCTAAAATGCCGCTTCTTATAAGGTCGATATTTCTGAGCGATATCACCATTTCTGAACAACTTTTCTTTAATCAAACGATCCATCTTCCTCTTCCAGCAACTTCCTTTCATTCAGTTACATCTCAATATATTATCTGTCTTCCCATACACTAAAAACGGGAAAAAGCAAAACACAAAAGTTGGAGAAAAAAGGTATCAATCGAATCCTCCCACCCTTCGAAACTCCCATATTAGCCAGCTCGACAGATTCTGATTATTTGGTAACTTCTCGCGTCTCACATCAGGCTAACTTTTCCCCTACACCCAAACTTCCCCCGTCACCTCCTTCCTCCACACCCTTGCTAACTTTCCCTATCCGCCTTCATTACATCCGCTGAAGCCTCGAAAGTTCCCCTAGATTCAGATATTTCCCAACAATGCCCTAAAAAAATTCCCCTACACCACCCTTATAAATTCATCTGCTACTGTCATTTACACTCACACATCCTTGAAATTTCCCCTACAGTCTTTTAAGTGTCTCTATCCCACCAAAAATTTTTAATGCAAGGAAGAAGGCCAGAAGTCCGCTTTATTTGTTCTCACCGTATAAATGAGAGCCAAATCTAAGATCCATTCAAATGAAAATGCCCGGACAAACCGCATTTACAAACACCATAGGCAAAAAGGAATACGGACAAAGGAGGACAGTTCCAAAGTTGACCTGCTGCATACGAGAAGGACTGGGAGTATTTATTAACTCTTGCATTAGAAAGTTGGACAGAAAAGGGGGTGAGAGTGCGCTGCCAGACAGGTACTAAACGCCTGCCCACATTTCAGTTGATTTTATCGGGTTTCGTTACGTTCATTATAGGCTGAATAATCTTCCTAGACCTACAGAAATTCCCCTATCCAACTCTCATATCGCCCTTGACACTCTTAACTGTTTCACTTTCTCTCTCTCTCTCTCGCTAGACACCTTAATCCCGGACGGGTTGGCCACAAATTACCTCCAAGTCACCCTGTCCTCCGTCATCAGTCTGCTCTTCCTCCAATTCAAACCCCCTCAACATATATATCTCCACCCCTACCCATTCTAAAAATTTCCCCACACCCGCCAAAAGTTCCTTTATTTCTTCCTCATTACGCCCTGTCCTCCGCCTTCAGGCAGCCCTCTCCCCAACTCACATCCCCTTTATATATCTCTCCACCCCTACCCACCCTAAAAGTTTTCCTACGTCCTCAAAAGTTTCCCTATTTCTCCCTCATTAGGCCCCTACACCCTACATAGTCACCCACGCACGCGATGTCCACTAAGATAGATGGGAGAGAAGGGAGAGAAGAGGGGAGGACGGAAGGAGAGTCAGGGGGAGAGAGATGGGAGGGTGGAGCGAGAGAGGTGGATGGGAGGAGGGAAGACAAGAGGGTGGGAAGGGGGAAGAGAGGAGAGTGGGAGGGAGAAAGAGAGGAGGGTGGGAAAGAGGAAGAAAGGAAGGTAGTAGGGGGAACGAGAGGGTGGAGAGGGTAAAGAGAGAGGATCGGAGAGAAAGATAGATAAAGATTGAGGGAGATAAGCGGAGGCGGGAAGAGAGAAGGGTGGGAGGGGGGAAGAGAATGGATCGGAGGGAGACAGATAAAGACTTAGGGAGGTAGGAGCAGGGGGAAGTAGAGAACTAGGGAGATGGAAAATATTGAGAAAGAGAGAAGAAAGAGACGAGAGACGGGGTGAAAGGAAACAGGGTAAGATGGGAGAGAAAAAGAGAGTAAGAATGGATCACAGAGACAGACAAAGGAAGATATGATGGGGAGGTAGGGAAAAAACGCAGGGAGAAAGGGAGATGGAAAACAGAAGGAATGAAACAGAAGGGAAAGGAGAGGGTATATGGACGAGACAAGGAGAGAAACAGAAGCGAGAGAAGAGTTATATAGCCTATAATTACGGTGCCATCTTATTCAAACATTTATAAGGACAAGAGCTGGCAAGATTCTTAAAAATAAAAGATCACGGAGAAAAATGAGGGTGGAAAGAGATAAGCATATAGGGATGAAAACTGAAGAACTAAAGGAATGGAGTAGTGGGGAGATATGTATGTTTTTAGTTGGAAATATTCTGTGCTCCACCCTGCTCTCTCTCTCTCTCTCTCTCTCATCCCCCGAGGCTTACCCTACGTCCCTCTCTCCTCCGCATCCCCACATAGTTCTTGTTTTATTAAGCCTTCGGCGGCGCTGGGTTCCCTTCGGTAAAAAAATAAAAAAAAGTCTGCCTTTAGGTAGGCTAGTAAACAACAAAATGTTTAATCTTTTGGCTAAAACGTAGAGGGATTTTTTGTTTTTGTTTACTTATTATTTATTTGCGGCGGCAAGTTACATTTGAGTCGAATTCTTTTTTCCGACGGTACGTGGTTCTCACATCGAAGTCAAACGGTTTAGATGAGGTTATGCAAGAAAATCATATGCTGAGACTCTCTGAATGATATAGAAGCAAAGAAAAAGACTTACTTCTTGCAGACACAATATTCATAATATGGTTGTATCCTGTTACAAAAAACAGTGACAGATTTTTACTACTAACAGCCTCTCCTCCTTAACAAGAGTTTTCACTACTGACACACGAAATAAAAATATTAACATGCTATATATATACTGTACTGTATATACATATGTTCATATAGCCAATACAGTGAAGGGAAATCTGATGTGAAAGCGAGAGATGACCGTAAAGAAACAGGAGATGAAGAAAGACAAAGAGATAAGGGAGGGAGGAAAAGGGTAAGAGATGCGAAAGACAGGAAATGCGATGAAGATGACGTAAAAATGTTAGGTAAGAAAGGTAAGGTGAGAAGAGAGTGAAAGGAATGGGGGAAAGAAAGAAAAACTTGAGGGAGAGGGGAGAATTAAATGAAGGCGAGGGGAAAAATGGACGTGTGAGTGAGGGGAGATGAGTTGCTGTGAAAGAGGGGAGGTGTTGGGAGGGTAAGGTCACGGAAAAAAGGTCACGATAATATTCCATGTTACATAACCACCACACTAAGACTAAAAGGGATGACAGGATGAGAAGGGATAGGGGAGAAGGAGTCAAAAATATGGTGAGTGGAAAATGGGAGAGATGGAGGGGGTGAATGGGGAATAAGAACTCAGCCTATATAAGTGGAAAGGGTGCTGAAAGACAGGAGGAAAAGAGATGGGGAGGAGAGAAGAAGTAAGGAAAAGACGAGATGGGGAGAAAGGGACAAGGAAAAAAAGGACAGGGAGAAGGGGAGAAAGGGACAAAGAAAGGGGAAACGGGACTGGAAGCAAGGAAAAGGGACGGGAATGGGAAAGGGGGCAGGGAAAGGGGAAAAAGAAAAGAAATGGGGCGCGAAGAAGAGATGGGGCTGGGAAAATCTAAAATAAAAAATAATGAGCTACGAAGAAGAAGGATGGTAAGGTAGGGTTTAGTTGTGAGCAGGGGAAGAGACGGGAAAGAAAGAGAAATAAGGAAAGAGGGGAAAACCAAAGAGTGAGGAGAGAACTGAAATGAACTGAGGGAAGGTGTTGGTGGTGGGGGTAAGGAGGTTACAGGTTAAGGTCAAAGTAATATCCCAAGTTACATAAGCACCACCACACAAAGTTTACGGAGGAAAGGAAGCGAAGGGAGAGAGAGAGGTAAAGAAAAGGGAAAGAGGTAAAGAAAGGGGAAAATGGACGAGTGAGAAAGGGGAGGCGTTGGTGTTGAGGGTAAGGAGGTCACGAGCAAAAGGTCACAATAATATCCTAACTTACACCACCACCACCACCACACCAAGTCTTAAAGGTGATCACCCCACCCTCTTACCCCACCCCACCACACAGGCAGGCCTAACACTAACATTACCACCTGTATGTTCACTTCTTCTGTGTTTTATTCTATTTATATCACATCAATTAAATTTTCTAACTATAATCGTTAAAAGATATTGGATTAGTTTGCTGTTTTTCCTCAAAATATTAAAAAAAAAGGTAATTACTTTTCTCTCCGCCTTATCTGTACACCGACTATTTTCTAATTTATTCTCACTACCTCCAGACGATTTTTTTTTTTTTATTCGGGAGATACTTTTAGAACTGGAGGGGTTTAATACAGCCTTCATTAATCCCTTCAGCACGAGGACACTTTCCAAATGTTGAAATAAATCGCCCGTGGGTAGAAAGAATACCACAAAAAATACGCAATCTTAGTGGAATCAGTCACCCCTACCTGCCTACCCACCCCATCCCATCCCACCCCACCCCACTCCACCCCACCCCACCCCGCCCCACCTCCCAGCCAGGCCTAACACCCAGATTATCACCTGCGCCTTGACCTATTTTCTGTGGATGACTTACTGAGCTTGGGAGAAAGAGGCAGTAAATTTTTCTTACTTTTCTTTTTGGTAACTGATAAAAATAGAGGCAAATTTTGTTTTTCTACGGGTATATGATAAAAATCTTGAATGATCTCTTTTTTCATATCTGATAAAAACATCTAAATTATCACATTCCACATAACAACTACGACAAAACGGAAAATATACATATTATCCTTCAATAATAATAATATAATAACAATAATAATAATTTCTCATTCAGATCTCGACTTATGTCACTGCTCTCAATAGCTATTGAAACACTTTTTATTTTTTATAACACCAATTTATACAACTAAATACAATTAAAAACAAAAGACTAACACAGAAAGGGTCTAAGGGCAAAAAAGAATTAGCTACCAGTAATACCAAAATACCAGACCAACCATTTTCCACCGATCAGAACGCTCTCTCTCTCTCTCTCTCTCTCTCTCTCTCTCTCTCTCGTGGTTTGGTTAGTCCCTTGGTGATGCATTAGCAATATTGGAAGGCCGGTTTAAGCTCATGAGGGGATGTATTTACCTAATGAGGGGACAGAGGGCAAAGAAATGGGGGCCAATGAAAGTTGAGGCAAGTAGGATGGGGTCAGGAAAGGAGGCCGGGAAGATGGGACAAAAGTGAAGCGGGGAAGGGAAGGGGGAGGCAAGGAAGGGGGAAGGGCAAGAAAGGCGGGGTTAAGGAAGAGGGGAAGGCAAAGAGACGGCAAGAAAGAGGGGGGACAAGGAAGATAGTCAAGGAAGATGGAAATGGAATGGGGTGGTTCATGGAAGGGAGGAGAAAACACAAAAATTGACAGAAGATGGTCAAGGAAGAAGAGAGTACATAAAAGGGGGCCAGAAAGGGGTAAGCAAGGAAGGGGGAAGCAAGGAAGAGGGGAGCTAGGGAACAGGGGCAAGAAAGGGGGAGGTAAGAATGGAACAAACGTAACTGAAGACGGCAGAAGGCAAGACTGACCGAGAGAGGGGGCCAGAGGACAATGGCACCCTCCTGGCAGCTTCACGGCAACGTCTTTTCATCCGCTGCTCTGGCCTCGTTTTCATTAGAGGGAAGGAAGGAGAAATGGGAGAAGGAGGAGAGGGACTGAAAGTAGGAAACAGGGGAGGGTGGGGAGAAGGAGGGAGTAAGGGAGAGGTGGGAGAAGGAGGGAAAATGAGGGGAAAAGGAGAGGACATTCGGGGGGAGGGAAAGAAGAAAGACAAGAAAGGAAGAAGCATGAGGGAGAGAAATGAGAAAGAGAAAATAAGAGAAGAGGGGAGAGAATAAACGAATAGTAGGATTGATGGAAGAAAAAAATATGAGGAAGGAGGAATAATTTTGAATCAGAGGTGTTGTCACAAAGACAATATAAAGTTATGGAGAGAGAGAGAGAGAGAGAGAGAGAGAGAGAGAGAGAGAGAGAGAGAATTAACTCCCATTCTCATTTCCTGCTATATCCGATTCCTCCTACGAGTCATCTACGGTCAGTCCTCTTCCCTCCCTAAGCTCTCTCTCTCTCTCTGCCTCTCATTTCCTTCCTAATTATCTCCCTTCTCCATCTCTCCTTTATTTCCCCCTCCCTTCTGTTTATATGAATATAGGGATGGAGAGACAGAATGAGAAAGACAAACCAATATAAATTTTCGGTACAGATAGCCGCTTGACAGATCTCATTCCCTGATAGTAAGACAGACTGATATAGATAAACTGAAAGATACAGATACTAAAACACAGACACAAAAATACTTAAAGATATTGCTGGGTAAGTAGGTAGGTAGGTACATGGATAGGCAGGCAAGTAGGAAGGTAGGTAAATATTGATAGATTTAGATAAAAAAAGTTGAAAGATACCAGATACAGAATACAGAAAAAGATATAGATAGATACAGACAGATGGAAAAATAGATATATATACCGTAGACAGATACATATAGCCAAAGATAAATACAGAGAGAAATATAGAGCAAGATAAACAGACGGACCATCTATAAAAATGGAAAAAGAATGTGAGCAGCCAATGGATGAGGTTGATGGGCTCAGCAGAACAGGGACTGCTAGAAAGGTGAGATCCCTAAATTCTTGTGAGATTGGATGAGAGAGAGAGAGAGAGAGAGAGAGAGAGAGAGAGAGAGAGAGAGAGAGAGAGAGAGAGAGAGAGAGAGAGAGAGAGAGAGAGAGAGAGAGAGAGAGAGAAATGAGGCTATCTACAAAACGCCTTTGCCCCCTATTTCTGAAACTCGCTGACGATGGTGAAGGATGATGATGATGAAAGCAGTGATGGTGATGGGGGCAATGATGATGATGATGACGATGATGACGATGATGATGATGATGATGATGATGATGATGATGATGATGATGATGACGATGATGATGATGATGATGATGATGATGATGATAACTTAACTGGCACTGTACATTCACTAGTCCCTGCTTACTAGGGCATAATACAAAAGAACCTCAATATACGGAAGCGTACAAAAACTAAGCCGCAAAAACTCTACGGTGTTTGCACATGCGGTTTCATTAACTCTCCCTTACGCCTCCTTCATACAGGGCGTTGAAAAAGTCTCTGTAGCAATGGAGAGGTTGTGTGGCAGTGTGGAACGTGACTCTGGGATGTGTATGAGGTGTGGCAGAGTGTATGAGGGTGTAATCTGTGGTGCGGCTGTGTGATGTGAGGAAGAATAATTATGAGATGAGTATGAATGAACCTTGGTGGTGTAATGTATGGTGGTGCGATGAGTGGTGCGGTAGTGTGAGGTGTGACAGTAAGTACTAAGTTAGTGTTTTGTATGTTAGTGTGAGTTACTGGTTCTGGGGCGTGCATTAAGTGTGACAGTATGTGATGTGGAAAAGTATGATGTGGCTGTGTAATATGATGAAGTATGAGGTATAAATCTGAGGCGAGAATGTATGAAATAAGGTAATGCGCTGTAGTCGTGTGAGGTGTGGTATTGTGAGATGCGACAATGTGTAATAAGGTAGTGTGTTGTACAGTAGTGTGATTCAGGGAAGTGTGATATGTAAAAGTAATCCAAACAGCCCAGGAAATTTATAAACAAAACAAAACAGTACCCAACTTCTCAACAATACCACATTCTAGAGGACGTCCACTCCACGGACTTCTGTATTCACCCCCCATCTGTCCAATCTCTGCCTCACTGCCTCCTCCCCATCCTTTCACTTAAGTTCAGCATTTTCCCTTACCATCTTCCCCACCTTTCTGCCTCCCTACCTATCGCCCATTCCCATATCACTGCCTTTTCCCTATCCCTTTCCCTGGCCTCATCATTCTCACCTACAATCTTCCCTATTCCTGCCGCTCTACCTTTTCCTTATGTCCTTCCTCTTGCCTTTGAAATTCCTCTATTCTAGGTAATATTCTAGGGGAATATTGGGACCTAGAAAAATTAATTATGTCCTACTAACTCTCGTGCATCTGACAAACAAAAATATTCATTCTTCCCCATCCTCTTCCTCACCTCTTCCCCCTCTTATTACCTTCTCCTTTCCCTTCATCTTATTAGGACGTAATTTGCCATAGGGTAAATTAATTAGAGATTTTCTACTGCCATATTCTGCCATTTCCCCGAGGGCAGAATTGGTCAGGAGTGTAGTTGATGGGGTAGGGTGTGTAGCTGCAAGGACAGGGTGCGTGCTGTTGAAGGGATAGGGCGTGTAGTTGAACGGGTAGGGTGTGTGTTGAAGGGGCAGGATGTGTAGTTGAAGGGGCAGGGTGTGTAGTTGAAGGGGCAGGGTGTGTAGCTGAAGAGGTAGGATGTGTATGTGAAAAGACATTTAATATTTACATCAAGGCTCCTACGACTCAGCTGAATAAGTCGCCTGGCGTTAGCTGGAACTGAATACTAGAGAAGACGCGAGCAAGAGAAGGTTAATAAAATCATCAGCATCATCAGCATCACATTATTCCTTGTACAATGTGTGTGTGTGTGTGTGTGTGTGTGTGTGTGTGTGTGTGTGTGTGTGTGTGTGTGTGTGTGTGTGTGTGTGTGTGTGTGTGTGTGTGTGTGTGTGTGTGTGTGTGTGTGTGTGTGTGTGTGTGTGTGTGTGTGTGTGTGTGTGTGTGTGTTTATTCTCATACACAAGCGAGCAAGTGCGTGCATGTGAATAATTTAAACTTAACCATCGCTCCCTGGAGACCTTAATAACAAACACCCCCAGAAATAATCATATAAACCATTCCCCTGTTGTGTTATATTTTTGGTACAGTGAATTACGCACATCCAGACACATGCATATTCACACAACCTTACTACCCTCTCACTCACATTCTTTTAATTTAGAATCGCGCAGTTAAATCTGAATCAATGCATATTATTCCCTGTAAATCAATCTTCTACTGTCCCTTTCTCTACCCTTTTTCCTTTTGTCCGTTCTCCCTTATTTTCTTTCTCTTCCTCTTTTATTATTTCCTTCTTTTCTCTTTCCCCTCTTCAGACTCTATCATTTTTCTTCTCTTCCCTGGGTCATTTTTCTCCTACTTCTCCTCTTCCCTCACCAGTTTCTTTCCTACTCCTTTTCCCTCTCTCACTGTATTCTCTGCCTGTCTTTTTTCGATGCCACGCCCTTCCTCTCCGTCCCTTCTTCCTTCTTTTCCTAAGTCCTCCCCATTTTCTCTTCCTTTGTCATTCCCTCCTTTCCTTGTCTCTGGAACTTCTGCTTCCTTAACTTTCCTTCTCCTCCTCTCCCTTCTGCTTCTCTTCTCCCTCCCTTTCAAGTTCCCTCCATATCTCCTTCTACAATTTTCTCCGTCTTCCCTTTAATTCTTCCTCCATCTCCAACTTCCCCCTTCCCCTTAGGTCTCAAAGCTCATCTTCCCCGCTCTGCTTTACCTTGCATAAGTTTCTTCCTTCCACCCCTTAGCTTTTCCCTTCTCCCTTTCCCTTCCTTCCTATTCACCTTTCTCCAGCTCTTCTTATTACACTTCCTCTACAACTACTACTCTCTCCTCTTCATTCTTCCTCCTCCAACTACTTTTACCTCCCTCTACTTCTTCCATTATTCCCCCCCCCTCTCCTTCCCCTACTCCTTTCTCCCTCCTCTCTTTTCTCCCTCCCTTCTCTCTACTTCTTCCCTCCCCCTTCCCTCGGCGTACCCCGTTGCAAAGTGGACCCGGAATTAAATAAAGCATTCTTCACCTGCGTCCCACCTGCCACCTTCTTCACCTTGGTTTAATAAAGGCAAGGACTCTCCCTCTCTCTCTCTCTCTCTCTCTCTCTCTCTCTCTCTCACACACACACACACACACACACACACACACACACACACTCAAATGACGTTTGTCGTGACGATACACCTGTTTTATCCTAGCTGTTTCCGGCTTATCCTCATTACCCACTGTAAAAATCTGTGATACTGTAACATCGTTTTCAGCTAGCGTTAATTCCGGTTACAATGGAAGAATAACGTTAAAAATGATAAAAATAATGTGACTATTTTTTACTTATTTATCTAAGACTAAATCCGCCTATAATACATGACTCACAAATACAAGATAAAAAAAAAAAACTGAAGCTATTTTTTACCCATGTGATCTGGGGCTTATCCCGCCTACAATGCATGACCAACAGTAGGGAAAAAATGGGATACTCTATATTTTGTCTGTCTTATCTAAGGTTTAATTCTCCTACAGTGCATGCCTGACATTACAAAAAATATATATATATATATATATATATATATATATATATATATATATATATATATATATATATATATATATAAAATAGCTACAATACTCTATTTTTACCTATGTCATCTACACTTAATTCCACCTACCTTGCATGACCAACAGCAATAAAATACACTGGCTGGGACACTCAAAATTTTACCTGCCTTACATATTTCAATTACAATACAACCAAAAATAATATTACACATCATTATCTAAATTCTACCCGCATAATCTACCACAAATTCTAGTTACTGTGCACGACTCCAGTTGTACTAAATTACACCCACTGATATGAGTGATAAAAAGGAGTGTGTGAACTATGACGGTATCGTGTGGAATTAGCGGTCCACTGTCAACCCATGCCAGAGTTCTCGTGCTGTTCTGGACCAGTGGACCGTGATAATGGTGGGGGGAGAGGGTACGTGCATGGCGCTATGTCTCCCCGCCTCACCCCCTCCCCTCCCACTTTTTTTTTTCTTTGTTTTTGCCTATCTCTTCTTTCTTCGTACCTAATTTCCTCATTTTTTTCCCTTTCTTCTCTCATTTTTCCTTCTCCTTCATCCACTTTTTCCTTCATTCTTATTTTGCTATCAATTCTTAGATTCATGAATAGATACTACAACTGCAATCCTACAATTCTCCCCTCAAAAATCTCCTTCCCTCCCTTACTCTCTCCGACCCATCCTCCCACTCTCATGATCTCACTTCCCCTCCCTTTCTCCTTCTCCTCCTTCACCCCAAGCTCTTCTACCCCACCATCCATCCTCCATCCACCCCCAACCAGGTCGCACCCACACAATGAGTCGGCTCATTTTCTCTTTCGCTCTCATATTTTTAGGATCCATTACGTCACTGTGCAGGAAGGCGATAAACGAGCATCATTTGAGACTCCTGCGTAATATCCAATCCAGCAAAATATTTTCAGATATATTTGCAAATGTTTAGTTTCCGTATAAAAGCGACATAGCATCTCTCTCTCTCTCTCTCTCTCTCTCTCTCTCTCTCTCTCTCTCTCTCTTTTTTTCAAAGTGATATGGACTATTCTTACAAATACATGTCGCTATTTTGGTGTGGGTTGTGGACTACCATCCAGTTACACAATGGAGTGCAACCTTAAAGTGACTCTACACTGAGTGACAAACCAGAAAATAATTCACTACGTTCAGTGTGAATCATACAGCAAGCAACTGGGCGCCTGGCTAATTTTAGAGGGCCTTGGCCTTGTGGTCTACTGGATTAAGGCGCTCTAAACAACAAGTGGTCAATAAATTTTAAATCAATGGAATCGTTTAAGTTTATCAAGAGCGACTCGTGTGTGTGTGTGTGTGTGTGTGTGTGTGTGTGTGTGTGTGTGTGTGTGTGTGTGTGTGTGTGTGTGTGTGTGTGTGTGTGTGTGTGTGTGTGTGTGTGTGTGTGTGTGTGTGTGTGTGTGTGTGTGTGTGTATCATATACTCATGAAAAAGTTACTCAAAAATAAAAAATGTCGATCGTACTTTCCACGCGCCCACGTTCCGAATCGAATTTGTGATTCTGTGCTCGACTGCGTAACGAGGTTTCATCCCTAACTGGAAATGAAACTGCGTAAAATCGTCCCCAGCTAACGCACCAGGACGACACTGAGCAGAGGGTGGGGGGTTGGAGGGGTTGGGGAGGGGGGGGGGAAGAAAAGCCGGGAAAGGATGAAATGGAGGGGGAAGGACGGACTGGTGAAGGTGGAGAGAGGGGTTCTGGGAGGGGGAGGAGGGGGATGGAGGGGCTTGAGGGATGGGTAGTATCTGAATGGGGTCTTAGCCTTTTAACCCACAGGCGTCTTGCCTTCTTACTATGGTTCCTGATCATGTACTATTATTTTCGGCCAGTTTATTTTCACTTGACAGAAATATGCCATCATTATAAGTTTTTGTTTCGTAATACAAGCTTTATTTATAAGCTTAAGTCAAATTAAACCTTTCGATCTGAGTACACTTGACCAAAACCTGAGATGAAGGGGTTACAGATCCTTGTCACAAGAAAACATGCTCCCTTACACCGTCATTCCCAGTCCCAAGATAGTCATTCCAAGTTCCTAGCTCGCTTCCCAGTCCTCAGCTCGCCAGTCCCACCCATTTCAGCTCCCGTTCACCGCCACTCCTAACCCTACACCGCTATTTCCATTCCCTACATCGCTATTCCCACTCTTACAACGCCATTGCCACCCCCAAATCACCATTCCTGCCCTCCTATACAGTCATTCCCACCCCTACACCACCATTCCCATCGGCATTTCCACCCCTACACCGCCATTCCCGCCTCCACCCCGCCACTCCCACCTTTACAACGCCATTCCCACCCATTCCAGCTCCCCTCCACCGCCATTCCCACCCTCGCCCTACTCACCCCATACCCGCACCTACAAATTGAGTCTATCTATCACTTCCACTACTCTCTCTCCTTTTCTGCCTCTCTGCCTCCCCTCTGGCTTTAACTCACTCTCACTTTCTCTCTTTCTGGGTCTCTGACTCGCTCTGATACCGACTCTCTCTCTCTCTCTCTATCTCCACACACACACACACACACACACACACACACACACACACACACACACACACACACACACACACACACAACTTTCAGGATGCAACCACATCCCATCTTTAGGAGGGAATAATGTTTGGGATGATGAAGATGAAGATGATGATGATGATATTATAATGATGATGATACTGTACATGAAAACGGAGACGAAGACACTAAAATCCTAAACACGACACACTTCGTACTGCGATGGATCTTAGGAAGCCGTTACCCTTCTCCCTCTTCCCTTGCTTAATGTTGGTAAGGAGTGTGGGCAGCTCGGAAGCACCTACTCTCTCCTCTCTCTATTCAGCCTGCAGGGTCCCTATTGAAGGCCTCATCCACAACCCTCATCACAACCCACAGCTGTCTCTCACTCACTCCCTACTTCCATCCCTCCTCACTTCTCTCCATCTTTTTAATCTCTTTACCTCTCTCTCTCCCTTCCTTCCTCCCTCCTTTAATCTACCTACAGCCTTAATCCTCTTGTTTGTTTACTCTACATTCTCTTTTTTTCTCTCTCTCCTACTTTTTTTCTTGTTCACATACCCTCCCTCCATCTTTCTCTTATCCCCTCTTCCTAACTTCCTCTCTTGCCCTCCCTCTCCCTCCTTCCCTTCCTTTACTTTCCCTCCCTCCCCCCTCCTCTCTCTCTCTCTCTCTCTCACCACACACACACACACACACACACACACACACACACACACACACACACACACACACACACACACATTACAGGTTCTTCCTCAAGCCATGAAAGGCACCACTGGATGAATATCCCAGGGACAAACCACGGCTTTAATATTATGTCCCTAATCTCACAGCACGTTTCCATAAGCCACATATTCTTTTATATAGAAATGTCAGAATAGGAGGTAAAATTATTTCAAAAGACGAGTCGTCGTCATGGATATTATAGAAGTTATTACTATTATTATTATTATTATTTTTATATAACCATGTAACTTCATATATACTTATATCGTAATATTATTGTCCGATAGGATCTATCAACGTATCATATACAGCAACATTTAAGCACCATAAACAACATTTCTTCGTGACTAACATCACACTGTTAATACCTTGTTATAGTTCAGCATTCACGACAGAGATGGCAATTCTAGACCAAGTTTAAGTGGACAGAGTATAGTGTTGAGGTCTTGGGTAGGCAGGGGGCTTGACATTCAACCCTTGAGCCACTTGCATTATCGGGCTTTCCATGTTAGCAGGCAATTAACACGCTGGTGGGCAGTGCTCCATGTAAACCCTCTCCCTCTGTTGCACACTCCCTCCTTCTCCTATCCCTCCTACTTATCTCTATCTTCTTGTACCTTTCCCACAATCCCTCTTCTCCTACTCCCCCCACTCTTATTCTCATTTAAACCTCCACTCTCAATCTTCTAATCCTCCCATATTCTCTTTTCCTACTTCTCCCACACTCCCTCTTCTCTCCGACTCCTCCCATACTCTTTCTTTTCCCACTCCTCTCACATCCCCTTTCTTCCTACTCCTCTTACATTCTCTCTTTTCCTATTCCTCTCACACTCCTTTTCCTCCTGCTCTTCTTACTTCTCTCAGAGTCCCTCTCCATCCTAGCTCTCAAAAACTCCCTCTTTCTCCTCCTACTCCACACTCCTCCCACTCTATCCCCACTCCCTCTTCCCCTTACCCATTCCACACTCGTTCCTTCAACTCTTCCTCCTACTCTTTTCTTACTCTTCTTACTCCTTGTTTCTCTAACTTTTCCTCTTTCTCCTCCTCCTCCTCCTCTTCGACCTTAAGCCTTGATGCCACTAACATAAGTGACTTGGAGCGCCATTAGGAAAATGTCCCTCTTGTATACCACCCAAACATACATTACTAAATCATTATCATTTCCGAATACCGTTGTGTGTGCCCATTCCCGCTTCCTTTACCGCCATTCCTGTCAATTCCAGTCATCCCAACGCCCATTCCCATCTTTTCCACCCCATCCGCAACCATTTTTACTTATCTACTGTTAATCAACTCCACTCCTTGTCACCCATCTACTGTCTATCCATTCCATTCCTTGCCTACTCCAGTCTTCCCACTCCATTACCTACCCATTCCACTGTCCTCCCACCCCATATCCTACCTGTCTCACTGCCCTTCCACTCCATTCCCTGTCCATTCCAATGCTCTTCCACTCCATTCCCTGTCCATTTCACTTTCTTCCACTCATTTTCCTACCCATTCCACTATCCTCCCACTCCATTAACAACCATTCCACTATGCTCCAACTCCATTTCCTATCAACTCCACAGTCTTCCCACTCTAGTCCCTGCCCACTCCACTTTATTTCTAACCCACTTCCTACCCCATACCTACATCTCCCAAGACCTGTGGCACTGGAAATGGACCCTGCCATGCCCATAGTAAAAAGAAAGAAAAATGAATAAAAAAAAGACATCCCTCAGTGAATCATATTACCAGATGGAGCTTTTATTACGTTATTATATCTGGTCCCCTTCAAGGCCAGGGCTCGCTGAATGGCATAATAAGAGAGGAGAAGGAGGAGGAGAAGGAGGAGGAGGGAGGAGAGAGGAAGGAGAGGAAGACAGGGAGGGAGGATGAAGGACACAAGAGGATGGGAGAGGGGGTGGGGATGGACCGGACAAGTGGACGAGGAGGAGGATGGGAAAGGGGGTGTAGAAGGAGAGGAGAGGAGGAGCATGGAAAGGGAGGGGGGGGGGGAGAAGAGAGAGAGAGAGAGAGAGAGAGAGAGAGAGAGAGAGAGAGAGAGAGAGAGAGAGAGAGAGAGAGAGAGAAGGGTGGGGGGGAAGAGAAAGGAAAAAGGCACACAAAGAGACGAAATGAGATACGAGAGAGAGGGGAAAAAATTACAGAACGTGAAATGGGAAGGTCAAGCCACCTATACTGCTAATCTATACATAACATTTCCTCTGACATCACACACACACACACACACACACACACACACACACACACACACACACACACACACACACACACACAAATTACATCGATGACGTATTTCTCCATGATATTCTTTTCCACCCTCAATCGAATTCCGTAATTTAAGTAACACCGTCTTGATATTACAGATCAAAATTTTAAAAAGCGTCTAGCCTCCCTGAATCGAAAAATCCCACAGTCTGAATTAAATCAACTGAATATTATGAGCAAAAATAAAAATACTTCATCGGATTCAAGGAAATTTGGAGATTCTGGAGAGACTTTCTGGAACCCACTGCCTAACCAACCCACTCCTGCACTTTATGTCTCTATTATGAGGTAAATTAGGACCCCCCCCTCTCTCTCTCTCTCTCTACTGCTGCCTCTTAAGCTCAACTGATGATTGCTAGACTCTCAAGAATAAGATAAGAGACTGTATTTAAGTGGTAATAAAGAAAACTTAATGAGCTGTAACATATGAGGGAAGACGCACACGTGTGGAACAAAGAACTGAAGTGTTGGAGGAGAGGAAAGTGAAAGGAAACAAGGGACGAAAGTGAGGGATAATGTGGGAAGAAAGCAAGAGATAGAAAAGATAACGCGACAAAATGAAGATGTAAATAAAAGAAAATGAGAAAGGAGAGTAAATGAGCTTACCACAACCACAACTAAGGTGTGCATCATGAACGACGTAAAGATAAACACTAAACACACATTACCATAACCATCTTGGACGTCTTGGCGAAAATATGACAGAATTTCCCTTTTGAAAATTAATAAGATCAACTCAGAAGACTCCAAGATAAGTCAAACAAAAAGCTGATAATACAAAACACACCACAAACATCTCAGACTGCTCCAAGATTGGCAAACAAAGGACTGATAATAAAATTCACATCACAATCACCTCAAAGGGCTCAAAGATGAGAAAAATAAGAGAGAATGATAGATGACACTCCCCACAGTCATCTGAAAGGTTTCCAAGGTGAGAAAAATAAGAGACAATAATAAGAGACACACCACAATCATCGTAAAGGGTTCGAAGATGAGAAAAGAAAAGAGATAATAATAAAAGACACTCACCACAATCATCTCGGAGGGCTCCAAGATGAGGCACTCATTAGCCCTCCTCCCGCCGCCCCCTGAACGCTTGCCGAAGCTGTGGGAGAGAAAACAGAAACAGTCAGTCATCGGGAAAAGTAAGAGGTAGTCATCATCATCATCATCATCATCATCCCGCCTCTTTTTCCATTTGCAAGTGGGGTGAGGTAGGGTGTAGAAAGCTAGGAAAAGGAATGAGTACGATAGTATTGGGAGCTAATCAACAACATCTACGTACATTTCTTTACTTATGATCTGTGTGAAGGCAAGATACTTCATCCATCACCCCAACCTCATTTCCTACTAATACGTGAGACGGATCCATAAACCGGAACAAAATACAAAAACAATTAAGGGACAAACCATGCACCCAAAGAGATGGGTAAATTCTCAATAATACTATCTTTACAACATAAATAATAGCAAGGAGAACTTTATAACCTGCATAATACTAATAAAATAATCCGAATACACAACTAACATTACGGTATTTATATAAATCAGTATTATCAATATCTGACAAAACCCATAACAACTATGACAATTTGGTGGAGCCCTGTATTCAGTCAGTGCTCACGTTTGAGGTCATTTACACTCTTCAAGCCATGTCAATTAGTCAGTTCCCATCCTGCACGAACTTTTACATACAACTCCTCTCCCCTCTTCCACTGCACCATTCACCCTTCTTTAACCACGCTCCAACACTGACAGTTCTCTTTGTTACTATCATCATCATCATCACCATTTTTCACTTCATCATTCCTGGTCTACATCACCATCAAATACAGCTTTACACACAACCCTTCTCTCCTCTTTCCTTACATCATTCACCCATCTTTAACTACGCCCCAACACCGACGTTCTCTGGTTCATTAGGCACAGATATAGGGGTCACTGTACTGTACGGGCTCAGGGGAAAGGAACAAGGAGAACAGGGGTCATCCATCATGAAACACGAGCATTCCGGTTCGACCTCCACATGCAGTTCCCTTTCCCTCTTCCCTTACATCAATCAACCTTATTTAACTGTGCTCCAATACCAACGTTCCTCGGTTCATCATGGGTCACTGTACTAATAGTGCGTTTCTTCTAACCTGGCAAAGATTCCTAACCTCCTTCAGCTCAGATGAAGAAAAAGTGTGGTTAGATTGGAAGGTACATCTGACTAGTAACCAAGGAGACTCATTCGTATCTCATACCTACTCCTCATCGAATTACATGAAAACACTATGTAAGTTGAGAATGGTCCTGTTCCGTCAGATGAAAACCCCCCCACTGCAGTAGGGCTCATGGGTTAGGGACAAGGGAAGCTAGGGTCATCCAACACGACTTCCTAGCACATACGACCTTGAGGTGGTTAAGGGCGAGGTATTTACTGCCCTTAAAATTTACAGGGATCAGTGTAGGCTCTAATATGGGTTCAGGGGTTAGGGATATGAGATGCAGGGTCATCCATCTTATAACCCCTCCCCCCCCCCCCACCAAAAAAAAAAAAAAGTGGGTAGGACGTGCTGCTGGAAAGTGATTAAATTCTAACACTGACAATCACAGAGCACTTGAGGAATTTTTAATACCAGGAACTGGGTGATATCTTTTTATAGTTTTACTGCTACCAAAGGCTTGTGTTCAACATGAAAGGCTTGTAGGCTTGTCATATCGATGGACCTTATTAATTTTAACGCCTCCAGTCTAAAAAAAAGTCTATTCTCAGATCAATAAGTAGTCAGGAAATGTCAAGCATATAATGGAAAAAAAAAAAAAGTATCATGGGTCATTAGGTAAGGTCACGGGATATTAGGGCTCAGAGGCTATGGAAACGAGAATCAGGGTCATCCAGGATAAGGGAACACGCAACCTTAAAGTGGCTAGCTGGGTGGTGTTGGGAGTAAGGGGAAGGGAAGGTCGGTCGAGGGTCTGTTAATTGCCTCTCACTGCTCGCTGGCCTGGGGTGTGGGGGACTAGAGTTGTGAGAAGTTGGTGAGAGGGGTGAGGTTGAGGATGATGGTGAGGGGTGAGAGTGGGTTGTAGGGGGTAAGGATGGAAGGTGTGATGTGATGTGAAGATGATAAAGAGGAGTGAGGTGAATCGTGAGAATGAGAGTGGGTGGTACAGGGTGGGATAACAGACGAAGGAGAGGGTGAGGTTAAAACGAAGGTGAGTGGTAAGGGCATGGATGCGTGATGGAGTGAGAGAGGCTCTGTTAATTGTCACTCACTGCTCGCTGGTATGGGAAGCTATGAGGTCTCACCAGGGTCGGAACCAGGATCCTTCCCATGGCGAGGTGCAGGGAAATAGGAGGCGTGGCTTCTGGGAAGTCGCCGCAGCTGCTTCACTTGGGATGCACAGCCTCACAAAAATGTAGGCGTCTCGTCAGTGCCACAATAACTGGTTAACCCTAACTGCACATTCAATTGAGCTACATCATACACATTAACTAACACTCGAACCGTAAACCTTCAACTCAGCCACCCCCAAGTGACACAACCCTCCAACTGACTTACACTCTTTACCCACTCATTACAAACATCAACCTAAAACTCCAGGATCCCTTAATTACACAGACGTCCAACTTTCAGAGAGACAAAAGTTTAGAGCCAACACAAACCGTAAAGAACTGAGTAAAACACACCTTAGTCAGAGTCACTTCATCATTAGGGAGAGAGAGAGAGAGAGAGAGAGAGAGAGACAGACAGACAGACAGACAGAGACAGTTCGTGTGCATGTGTGTGTGTGTGTGTGTGTGTTTTATCCTGCACTTGAGACAGTCTACAATTCAACCTTTAAATATCATATACAGACGAATCTTTACGCAATCATTCTTGTAGACATGATTCAAGGTGATGATGATGATGAAAAGGAGAGAGAGAGAGACAGAGAGAGAGTGCTGTGTCGGTGGACTGCCTGCTCTCTGAAGTGAAGGTAAACACGATGAGTTGTAGAGGGAAATCACACTGCCTCGTCTGCCTAGCCTGTCTGCCTGCCTGCCTGATTTTCCTGTTTGTTCTGCCCGTTTGTCCTTTCTACCTTGCGTTCTCTTCCTGTCTGCCTACCCTGATTCCCCAATCTGCTCTGTCTCTCTCTCTCTTTCCTCCTTTCGTTGCCTATCTGCCTGTCTCATCCGACTGACTCCCCTAAATACCTGCTCGTACCTGCCTCGCTCCCTTGCTTAACAGTCCGTCTACCTCCCTCTGCCTGCCTCACCCACCCAACTCCCTATCTCTCCACTCAGTGCCTGGCGCTTCATGCCCTGCCACGCGCCGCTCCGGACTTAAAGGTGAGCACAAGCGTGGGTTTCTTTAGTGCTTTAGGGGTGAGCATGATGCCACCTTTCCGTAACTCAACGTCCCCAGAATGATGACGCCCTCTGCAGTTACTTCTGGATATTGCTACACGATTATATTCAGGTAAGAGGATATTTCTCGTGGCAACTTCTTTATCATTCGTCTCCCCTAGACTAAAAATAATCAGTCAAGAAGCACCACAACACTCAAAGGACTAAAGAACATAGAATAAAGACCGTAATTACCTGATGAAAGAAGTAACACCCACAGAGATGTAAGGCCCAATTAAATAAACATCACTCAGGGAGACTGTAGCGACTTCACATTCAATAAGCAACACGACTAAACCATGGAACCGCAGACACCTAAACAATTAAGTAACACCACGACACCAAAAGGAACTCACCGCAGCACCCCAAAACCAATATGCAACTCATCAAAATTCTAGACAACGTAGCAACCTTCCTCCCAACAGATCCCTTTCTTTGTATGGAGAGTCGGAGGGACGCAACGCAACAACCTTGAATTTAATAAGTGACACTAACACCTAAGGGGATGCACCGCGGTAACCCCCAAATCAATAAGCATACACGGCAACATTCTAGGCAACATAGCAACTCTCCTCTTCCCTCATTTCTGTCCAGCCCTATAATGCAATAGTTAACCGATGCTCTTAGTCCTTCATGTATGCAACAGGTCAACTCTGGAACTATCTCCCTCTGCCTGTATTTCCTTCTGACTATGACCTCCAATATTTTAAACGCAGTATGTTCGAGCATATCAGAATGAACGAATCTTGATTTTGCCACTTTTATTTACTTTCCAACTAGAGGGAGTGATTACTGCGGGATTGTAGCCTTTGGTTCCTCCTTTCTTGCGTAAGAAAAAAAAATCCCTTTCAACGTATCAAAAGGCAGTTTCCCCCAAAACCCCTAAACAACATACACTGGAACACCCAAGAAAATCTAGCGTATCAACACTAAGCAACACAGCAACACTGAAGGCAACGTAGCAACCTCCAACCAAGAGATCCCTTTCGAGGTATCAAGAGGCAATTTCCCCCCAAGACTCCCAGCTAAAGGCCTCGTCGAATCTGCGGGGAGTGTCGAGGTAACGCAGTCTAGCAACGCGTCGAGTACCTTCCCAATCCCCACGACCTGCCAATAATACTAGGAGCTCTGAAGACTTACGAGGGAGAGATTTTGTTGGGGAAAATGGAGGTTTGGAAAATGGAAGTCGGGGGGAAATAGATGTTTGAGGTGAAATTAGTCTTGGAAATGGTGATAATCATCATCATCATCATCCGCCTCCTTTTCCATCTCCTGTCATACTTTCACGACCCTCTCTCCTCTCATTTTTTATTATCCCCCTCCTTGCCTCCTCTCCTCCCTGACATTATAAGCCTTTCCTCTTCCATTAACCTCATCCTCCAGCTCTATTCAATGTCGCTTCCTCCCCCACTCTAATGTCTATTTTTACCACTCCTCTCCTCTCTCTCTCTTTTTCGTCCCTTACCCATTTCATTTTCTCTTTCCCCATCTTCCTTTACTTCCCTCCTCTCCCCCCCCCCTCTCCTATCTCGCCTCCTCCGCTTCTCCTCTTATTCATTATTATCGCTTCTTACCCTGTTCATGTTTTCCCCCCAACTTCCACACTTCCTCAGAATCTACACGCGCAACCCCCTCCTCCTCTCCCCTCCCCTCCCCTAGTCGTACTCACGCTTGTCGTCTCCTGCCTTTCCAATAATTTACTCTCTTTTCTTCATTCAACCTTTTTAATTTAACCTGTTTCAATGACCCTCGTCCATTTCCTTTTCGCTCTAATTTTTTCCTCTCATCTCTCTCTCTCTCTCCATCACCATCATCATCCCCCATTCTCCCCAATCCCCTCCATCCTCTAGCCCTATTCAATGTCGCTCCTTCGTACCCTACTCTCACGTCGTTTTTTCCCACTCCCACACCTTCTCCGACTCGATGCCACCCCCTCGTTCTCCACCTCTTCACTTTTGTCTCTCTCCCACTCCATCCAAACTTCCCCGGTCCTCCCATTTACCTCAGTCTTAAACTCGGTCCAATATGCTCCACTCGCCAAATACAACTCCCAACCTGAATTCCTGTATCATTTAACTATTATTTGACTATTCTTGAAATCCCATTTGTCTCCTATTTGACTTATTTAACTTTCTATTTAACTTACTCTCAATTTCGGTCCAATACACAACTCCAGGCTCCCTCCTTCCTTCCTTCCTTCCTTCCCTCCTTCCATCCATCCATCCGTCCATCCACCCACCCATCCATCCATCCACCTTACCTTCCTTGACACCTTCAATTTACCTTCCGTTCCGTTTCTTCCTTCTTTCCTTCCTTCCCTTTTTTTCTTTACTTCCTTCACCTACTTCACGTTAACAGTCCACAACTCTGCCTCCCTCAATTACGCCATCCCATTACCCCCCCCCTTTCTCTCTCTCTCTCTCTCTCTCTCTCCCCTTCGCCTCATCACTTACCTTCACGGGTCACAACTCTTGCCTATAAACCACCTCGCTCTCTTCCTCCTCCCTTTTCCTTCCTTTATTCTCCATCCCTCATATTTCTCCCTTTCCATTTCCCTTCCTTTCCATCCTCCTTCTATTTCCTTTTCCTGCTGCATTTAAACCAACCTTCTATTATCTGTATGTCTGCCTAAATGTTTTCCTGCCCTGATATCCATGTCTCAGACTCATAAAATAGTTACGTTATTTATACCTACCCTACAGCAAACAGCCTCGGAAGGACCATTAGATTTGTTGCTGTTTACTTTCCTTTGTACTCGTTTCCCTGTACTTTCTACATGCAATATTTTCTCCTTTCCTTCTATCCACTTATTTTCTATCGTCTACTTTCTTTTACTTTATCGCTTCTCTTTCTCTCCTTCCCTTTTCTACTCTTCCCTTTCTTCTTTCCATTGTTCCCCTTCCATCTCTGCTTTTATTCTTTTAGTTCTGTATATTCTGTGCCTTCTTTACTTATCTGTCCTTTACACTTTCCTTTCTTCTCCTCCCCTTTCACATCCTTCCACCGTCTTCTCTCCATTCTTCCTCCTCTCCCTCCCTTTGCTTCTTTCACTTCCTCCGCTTTCTTCCTCTACCTCTTCATATTTCTTCCTACAACTGCTCACCTTTCTTCCTCCACTTTGTCCCCCCTTTTTTCTTCCTTTCCTTCTCCTTTCTTCCTACATCTATTCCTCTTCCTCCTCCTTCTTCCTCCACTTCTTCATTTTCTCCTTCGCTGCCCCACCCTCCTTCGGCTAACTCCTCACTTTTCTTCCTTCAATTCTTCCCGTATCTCCTCAACCTTGTCACCTTTCTTCTTCCATTTACACACCTTTCTTCCTCCATCTACACCTCTTTCTTCCACCTCTCCCTACCCTTTCTTCCTCCATCTACACCTCTTTCTTCCACCTCTCCCTCCCCTTTCTTCCTCCATCTACACCTCTTTCTTCCACCTCTCCCTCCCCTTTCTTCCTCCATCTACACCTAATTCTTCCATCTCTCCCTCCCCTTTCTTCCTCCATCTACACCTCTTTCTTTCACCTCTCCCTCCCCTTTTCTTCTCCTTCTCCCTCTGACCGCGGTGTGAGCAGCTTCGATAGAGATTTAAATATCCAAGCTGGGAAAGAACGGAGCTTAAAGTCGACCAGTCCACTCCAGGTCTGTGTGTGTGTGTGTGTGTGTGTGTGTGTGTGTGTGTGTGTGTGTGTGTGTGTGTGTGTGTGTGTGTGTGTGTGTGTGTGTGTGTGTGTGTGTCTCTCTCTCTCTCTCTAAATATCCAACTACAAACCCTTTTCTTTCATATTCTCCCCCTCCCTCTCTCTGAAGACCTCGTCATAATAGATATCCATACACATGAAAAAAAAAAAAAATCTATACCAGAGGAAAGAATGGCGAAGGGGGACTAAGGATCAAAACATTATGAAAAATGAAACAAAGACATTAAATGAAAGAAAAACATTAAACAAACGGGAACAACTTTCTAGTAAAAGCGATGGAAAGGAAGAGTGAGACGAGAAGAGGGGATGAGAATCAAGATGCTAGATTCAACGTGAGAGAAAGAGAAAGAAGAACGGGAAGTGAGAATCAAGATAAGAGATGAAACAGGATGGAAAGTAGAAGGGAAACATGAATGAAAACGAGACAGGAAACTACGGTAGAATGGAGAAATTATTATGAAGTATGAAATCGATAATAAAAACGGGGAATTAAAGAGACGCAGACATGAAAGAGAAACAATCAGGATGAATGATTCGGAAAGAAAATAAAAAGGTATAAAAGGAAAGAAGAAAGGGTGAGGGAATCAGAAATGAGACTAAGAGATGAAAAAATGCGTCCCGGGTCACACAGCTTACCTTGGATCGCCTCACACTACGGAGATGAAAAATGAAGAGAGAGAAAACAAGAAAAGAACAGTGAGGACCATGAGGTGAGGAAAAACAACACAGGAAAAGGAAGAAAAGGAAATGAGACTCAAAATGAATAATGGAAACGGATAGAGGAGAAGGACGAGTAAGATGATCAGAGACGAAGAAGGAAGAAAGAAGGCTGAAGTAGAAGTAGAGTAGGGACGAAAACGAAACGAATTAGAACGAGAGAGGGTTGAAAGGAGATGAAAAGGGAAAGGAAAAAAGAAAGGGGGAGTCATAATCGAGAGCAGAGATGAAAAAGCGTCCCAACTCACAAAGCTAAATTATCCCGCATCGCCTGTTATATTAATGAGACCTGGCACATGGAGAGGGGATTTTTACTTTTTGAGAGAGAGAGAGAGAGAGAGAGAGAGAAGGGGGGGCAAGGGGAGTTGGAAGGGGAGATGGGAAGGGATGAAAAAGTGAAGAACTGGAAGAAAGAAGAAAAGAGTAAGAGAGAAATGGGATGAATAGGGGGAGAGGATAAGGGGGAAGAAGGAAAATGATAAGCAGGAGAGAGGAGAAGGAGAGGTGTAGAGAGAAGGGGAAGGGGAAAAGAGAGGTTAAGTGGGGGTGCAGAAGGGAAGGGAGAGAAAGGGTAGGTGGGGGTGCAGAGGGGAAGGGAGAGAAAGGGTAGGTGGGGGTGCAGAGGGGATGGGTTATGATGGAAATGGGAGCGTGTAAACCTGGAGAGGGAAAGAGAAGGTTTGGAAGGGAATTGCAGGGATGAGAAGGGAGAATGGCCGGGGGATGGTGAAGGGAAAGAGGGCGTGTGATGAAGTGAGAGAGATTACCAGCAAGTGTAGGAGAGATGGAGTGGGACGAGTGAGATAGGGAGAGATGGAGTGGTATGAGCTAGAGATAAAGGATGGTTCGACCCCTCAAGTACGAAGATGTGTTTAATACTTAATGTTGTTTTCGGCATAGTATTTTATACAGCTCTAAAAGGTCCGCATGCAGTAAAGGTGTTATAAATGCTACTTAGTTTTCAATACGAGGATGTTTTATTTTACCTATCCGCCAAATGATTTCATTCAGAATACGAAAGGCCTCCAACACAAGCGGGGTGTCAGTGCAAAAAGTCTTTGATACCAGTACCGCATCTCATTTTCGCAATCACATTACATTTTTACTTGAGAGTTCTCTGGCAGTGAAGAGCTATGAGGAAAATGAGATGGAAAACGCAGAGAAGAAGATGCAATCTAAGTCAACAACAACCTTCACAGAAAGAAAAATCACAAAGGCAAGAAAAACTGAGCTTGGCAGGCGTGTGTATGTTTGTGAGGGGTACCGATAGACGAGAGACGGAATGTGTGATGATGACGAAACTTGAAAACTGAGGACAAACGCCTTCAGATTGCCGGGCGAGGAAGAAGTCTAGGTACGCATTTACAAACATTCTTTAGCTCAAGCTACGTACAGAAAGCACATTTTTCCTTTTGTCTTCGCACATATAACTTCATATACACTTCCCAGACAAACTAGAGTGAGAATTCCGAGAAAAGCACACCTCCACCATTGAAGCATCATCTTTCATTATCACCTTTCTCCTTGACTTCTGACTTTTCCAGGAAAAAAAAAAATCCTCAATGTCCTCAATCATTATTCTAAATCTGTTAAATTCCATACAGTGGTTTTTACATAATGTTACTAACAGACAGACAATTAAAACGGGCCAACACACAACCTTCTCGGCGTACGTGATTAATACTGAAATACGAATAAAACAATAAACAAATACTTCTGATAATAGTAAACAGCTTTGGAGATAAATTTATCCTGGATTTTGGTTCGGCTGAGATCCCTGATAAATATGATTCCCGGATGAAGGACAAAATCTCCTGGCGTTCAAGGACTACGCTGATGATAACCTTGCAGGGATCCGTAGTAAAGACGGCGATACTTAGAACTGATGAGAAAACTTGGCTGTGAGACGGAAACGAGTCTGAGATGAGAGGAAACGGAATGGGGAGATGCTACCTTTGGTCATGATAAAAAGAAAAAGTATGATCCATCCTCACAAGCATAGCAATCTGAAGTTTGAACGAAGAGACGTGAAATACATATATGCATTTATCGTTCACCCTCAGTCTGTTACGCGGGTCTTCGGGTGATTGCTACATTCTTGAACGACTGTACAGTAAATAAAAAACAACATACTCGTTATCACTCCCTGACACTCTACACAATAACCTTTGAAATGCTACACCATACCGCCTATACTCTCAGGCTCTTATGACTTAGCTAACTGAATAAAATAATCTTGGGTCAGCTTGAATCACCTACTAGATTTGTTCCGACCATGTGAACGATACTAAAAGGTCATCCAGTGAGGGTGGGGGAAAAATATAGTATAACAATAATGGATTCAGATGTAAAATGGAGCACTCCCTCAATGATATATATGTAGAGTACTGATAGGATCACGTGTTGGAGTGCAGACTGAATAAAAATGTAGAACAACGGTGATAATAGTTGTGTGTGGGGGGGGGGGCGAGGGGAAAATGAAAGGAGACAAGGGGTACAAGAGAGGGGGGGGGGCGTCAGAGAGGGGTGCGGGGTGCTAGAGGAAGGGTCGGGGTAAAAATGCATTCAACGCACATTCCAGCGACCACAATATTGCCTGGCTGTCACCACCACACCTCCACCACCACCATAAACACCATCACCTCCCACGCACACCTAAAACGCACTGAGCTGGAATCGCATCTATGAAGTCAGGGAGAATAGCACTGACTCAATCTTGCTAAAAACTATATACCGGAAACTGTGATTTAACTTTCGCTGCAACGGACGCCCTCCTGAGCAGTGTAATTTACCTAGGCTGACAGAACAACTACTTTGTTTAACTGGAAGAAATCCTAGTAGTCAGATGGTACGATTACATTCTCATATTCACGTCAGCGTTTGCTTTGTTCCATTTAATTATTCATTCAGCGGGCGTTCTTGGAATCTGAGAATATAGATGCAACCTTCCTTAAACTCTTCTATATTGTGGCGCTCTCCTAAGCTGAATAGAATCGTTTAGAAACAGCAAGAATTAAACACAGAAATATGCCATCGGGTAAGGCGTTCATTAAGAAGGAACCTCAGTGCCTGAATGAAGTCAGAGGTCCATTTCATTTACCCCTTTTGTTTATCTGGACTTCGTACTCTATTCAAACTAACACCTGACGATTTAATTATGCTGAATGAAGTCCCAGCGGGCAACAGCATGATGTATATACGTTATTTGAAGGACTGAACATGAGTGAATGGCATTTTCGTTACGAACTTTGCTGGCAGCTTTTTCTACTTATTGTTAGACTTTTTGTATCCTTCTTACACCTGCTGACAAAGGAGAATATTCGACTACGATGATGACGATGATGATGATGATGGCAAAAAAAATCTTACTAATATTATAACTCAGTCGAAGAAGACAGAAGGGAAAACTTAATAAAAGAAAAATGGAAATCCTGAGTGTGGAAATTATCTAAACTTCGCCAGAGATCTCAATAACATGCAAACACCACGGAGCAGCAAAAAATGAGAAACCGAAAAAAAAAAAAAGGCCCCCACCCCCCAAAAAAAAGAACGAAAACGCAATACCACTTACCCAGGAAAACTGCCAAACTTACTGTATATTCTTACTACTGTCAGGCATATATATTTAGTCATGGTGGCTATGGTGGCATGAGGAAATTAGCTATGATAATTACAGTGGAAGTGGTGAAGAGATAATGTAACATGAGGGGATGAGTAAACGAGATAACAGTGAAATATCTCCACAGCAATGGTTGAGGCTGGGGGTTGGTATGACTATGGTAGCTGAAGTACACATTTATGGTAGTTATGGTAGCAATGGTGAATATGTTAAAGGTGGTGCTGGGACTTTCCAACCCCAGGCTCATCCTAACGTGAACTCGGTGGACTGCAGGTTAAAGCACCCCTTCCTCTGCAGTTCACCATTCCACTGCTGAGGGATACGGAGGGAACAGAATAGCCGGGAAACTCTACCACCCGGTCATATCGGTGCCACCACTTGAAGGCGTCCTTCTCTAGCGAGCGCAATCATTAAGCAGAGATGGTATTTAAGGTAACGGGATGGTAAGATTCACAACAGTGAAATCTCTCCTCCGACACAGTAGTTAGTGGCTCCGATAGTTATGGAGGGAATGAAATACCTATGTTATGGTAGCAGTGGTAGCTACAGCAAAAGGGGGGAAGGACGAGAAATACAGTGGCAGTAAAAGTCATGGTAGTTACATTGTTATGGTGGCAGGGGATGGAGATGTTTATGGCAGTACTGAAATAGTGACGGTAGGAGGTTAGACATGAGATGGTTATGGTGTCAAACAATTATCCTGGCAGTGAAATATCTACACAGTCACGGTAGTTATGGTAGGTATGGTGGTGGAGGCAGGCTAGAGATGGTTATGGTAGGTTTCCCCCACCCCTGTTATTGGAAACCCACCTCACTGAACCCACAGGAATTGCAAGTGAAGAGAGCGACCTGCAATTGACAATGTTGACTTTCAGTTTTTTAAGCCTCTCTCTCTCTCTCTCTCTCTCTCTCTCTCTCTCACTCAGCATTTTTAGGCCTTTCCCCTATTTTGTGTATCTTCGCGAACTTATTTTCTGACGGGGGAGTATGGTAACGAATTGTAAACACTGATTTTTTTTTTTTTTCAGAGAGAGAGAGAGAATAAAAGGGTGTACTGTAGTTAGTTACATTATATGAAAACCCGTAGAGAATGAAAGCGTGATGTTAAGAATAAATAAGTAACAAAAAGTAATAATCAAACCATTCCTAGGATGAACTATCGGTATAGATAACTTTTTACTTGATTTGGTATGCTTGTGGCCGATGCATCACACTGTCAAGGGTACCTCTTACCATCTCCCATCTCCCTAGACCTCCCCTGCCACCACCATCTTTTCACCGCCACATCGTCTAGTGCCAGCCTTCAGAGTGGCCATAATTCAAGACTTTCTGGCCCTCGCCTTATACAAAGCTCCTGCCTCCAAGCCTCACTTTTTCAGTCCTCAATATGTGCCAGAGATCCCTAGCCACCTAGGGAAAATGCTGAATACCTTAGCATCAATGAGGAGAGAAAAATGCTGGGCTGCTCACTCGATCCTGTCATGACTTTTACTTTGTTACGACACGTTGGTGGGCATTTTGCCCTCGTGAATGTTTGCCTTCGTGTCTGTTCTGCGTTTCCATGAACGCTTTTCACCTTTCTTATTCCTTTATTTATTAATTAATTAAATTACTGTACTTTCTTTTTAATTTTCAGGAACTACAGTTATTCAATGAATTAAATGATTAGCCCTGTCGTGATAGGGATAACTTTAGTATTCAGTTCCAGACGACTTCCTTCAGCTAAGTGAGTCATACGAGGCTTAGAGTGGGATATGGAAATTACTCCATATATCCTACTCATACCAGAACTGCCACGTTTTACAAGTTTCACTAAATATATTTAAAACATTCTTTTAAAAGTGTGTACTATAGGGGTACATAGGAATTCTAAATGCGGGTACTCAGACAAGACCCATTCAGGTTCTTCTCAAAGGGATACCAAGCGTCACTTGGCTGCCATATACTAGTCTCATTAGGCGTTTTAGCCCCTTCTTTCTCCCCTCTACCCACTGGCCCTTACAACCCGTCCCTACCACGTTACTGTATCAAATCCCACCCTGGACCCTGACTCAGAATCTCTCTCTCTCTGGCCTTGGTCCGTATTCATTGCCTTCAGGGATTCGTAACGTTTCTTCCTCAACGAAATATTCTAAATACATTACACCAACATATTCTCTTATATGTTACTCACTGAAGCTGACGTTATAAAAAAAAAAAATGCTATTATTACTGGTGCTAAATGTCTCCCCTTCCCTAAAAAAAAAAAAAAAAAAAAAAAAAAAAAAACCACGACAGCAAAAACTGTCTGCTGTCTGTCTGTCTCAATCACTCGACTGGCATAAAATCTAAGCCGTCTATCTTATTTCTCAAGGCGTAATATGCAAAACTAATCGCTAGGGAGAAGGTGCCAAAGACGTTAGTTTTAACCTGACAGAACTGACCCACTTCCAACTTCAAAATAAAATTCGTGGTCGCATGAAATTCGATGAGACTTAGTCAGGAGGTAGTAATAAATCTTGTTGATGACTAGTCAATTCCATACTCCAATCTGACTACATCTGACCATGAACTGAACTGAAACGTGTTAAGGATCTTCGCAGTATAGAGAACCCCTTAAACCCATGAAACCACACAAGCTCTCGACCCGGCAACAGTGGTACCAGACAGGGCGGGAGACAGACCGTGTGGGATGGCACAACTTTGGTCATTCTGGTACCACTGTCACCCCTGCGCCATTTTAATCATGGCCAACTCTTGTCATTTGCAGGCCTGGCTGAATTCTAACCTAACCAACCCTAACCAAACCCGACCCACACTAATTCTTGTTATCAAAAGGGCTGGCTGAATCCTACACTAACCCAATCCAATCTAACCTTACCATGCCCTGTTCTGCTTTACTCAATCCAATCCTATCTAAACCTACACCAACCTAACCTAAACTGCTCTGACCTGGCCTGGCCTGGCCTAATCCAACCCAACCCAACCCAACCAGGTCCAACCCAGGCTAACCGAAGTCTTATATGGTTTCTTTTTCTTAATAAAGGAGGTGAAATAGATCCAAAATTAGGTACCGGTATAGGAAAACAATATAAAAAGAAATATGCTGTAAACTGAACCATAATCATCTTCATTATAAAGTTGCTTTCTACAATTATAAATAAGGAATGTAAACACACACTAATATATCATACTTTCTATCAGTCTCTATGAAACGAAAACCTAAGAAATATGGACAAACATAAATCCTTTAAAAAGTCGACTCAGACCTGGAATACCACTATCGAATTCCACCACTCCTGAGGCTAGGGTCAACCACGTCCCCGCAGCCTGACCCAACACCCGTTCCCGTCCCACCTACCCAGCCTCAAACATGGCCCTCCACCCCTCCATTATTTCAACCATCCCTGACACTAACAACTCCAACCTACCAACCCCCATCCTACCAACTTCCAGCTCCAATACCACACCTCCAACACAACCCTCCAACTTCCCAAATCCAGTCAACTCAGCCACAGGCCCTCACAATCAACTCTTTCGCCTCCAACCATCAAACCTTTCTCCATTAACTCCTCGATTCAACTTCTGTTTCAACAATACCTTCCAACTCCCTCGCCTCCAAATTCTCTTCTCCAGTAACCCTCCACTTTCAACCCCTAGTTACTGAACCCCTCTGCCTGCAAACCCTACCCTCTAACCGCCTCCAAACCCCGTGGTCTCCAACCCCTCCTGCTCACCACCTCAGCGTCAGGCCCGTAATTGAGGTGCCGGAAAAAGTTTGCTCGTGTCCAGATTTTTCACGCACTGCCACCGTCCAGGGACCTCACTCAGTCGGAGAGAGTTTGCTTGCTCTCAGGCTCTAACTTAAGACATTTCTCCTTTTGTAACTAAGATTTCTGTTTATGGAGGAAGAACGAGAAATAGGAAGATTTTACACACCCACACACACACACACACACACACACACACACACACACACACACACACACACACACACACACACAAACTTAAGATCTGTGCACGGATCTCACTCAGTCGGATGGAGGTTGTCTGCTCTCAGGCTCTAATTTTCTCCTTTCGTAGCAATGATTTTTGTTTATGCAGAGAGAATAAGAGAAATGAGGAGCTTCTTAAATCACTCAACAAATTTAACTCAAGGTCTGTCCACGAATCCCACTCAGTCGGATGGAATGCCTTTGCTCTCTGGCTTAAACTTAGGATATTTCTTCTGCCGTACCCTAATTACGACCCTTCTTCTCCACCTCCCCCTCCTCCTCCGTCTTCTACAACTTCTTCTACTACTTTGTCTTCTACTTCTTCTATTTCTTCTCCTCCCTTTATTTTTCTTCCTTTTACTTCTGCTCTTGTTCTTCCGAGATGCACAAAATAATTGACGCTGTTTCTCCTCTCGTAACGAAAATTTGCTTAATGCACGAAGAACGTGGAACACAGGAAGCCTCTGCACCTGCACTTCCTTGTTCTTCATGCAGAATTTTTATATCCATGTTTGGGTCTCACAGTCGTACTCCTTTACTATGCGCAGCTGTAAAGAAAGGTCTTCAAAAACGAACACAACAGCTTGCAATAATTATCATACACAGTTTCAAAATATGGTTACCTTCTCTTGATAATAATAATTAAAAAAAAAAGCTTAAACTAAAAAGGTTGAATTCTTAGGTAGGACTATGAAAAAAAAAAAAGTATTACAGGACTGTGAAAATGAGGCGTATTAAAAGGCATAAAACTTCAATATTCAACCGTAATATCTTTCATAGTGTCATTCACAAAGTTCTGAAAGGCTAACTTCGCACGGAGCAAAAAATATTTCACGCAAGACTCCAAATAAAGTGTCATTCGTGGTTGTAAAAGAGGCTAACTTCTGCAGGGTCCACAAAAAATGTATGCAACAAGTCGAGAAAAGTGTGGAATCCTCTAACTTGTCTCCTCACCCCTTGTAGCTTGGGAATCTCATGGAGCTGTACTAACTTTTCACACAGGGTCCTTGTTAGTATTCATGACCTCAATGCCACACTTCATCTCATACCTCCACGCACACGCACACGCAAAAATGTACACACACACACACACACACACACACACACACACACACACACACTGCCACACTTCATCTCATACCTCCACGCACACGCACACACAAAAATAAACACACACACACACACACACACACACACACACACACACACACACACACACACACACACACTGCCACACTTCATCTCATACCTCCACGCACACGCACACGCAAAAATGTACACACACACACACACACACACACACACACACACACACACACACACACACACACACACACACAGAGCAGAAAACAGCGCAGGGTTTCATCAGTCGGTCTGGCTGGCAAAACAAGACTAATAAACAAGTCTTAATAACCTATTACGTGTGACAACCTCCTCCACCTCTCTCTCTCTCTCTCTCTCTCTCTCTCCACTGCCACACTTGCTTCATCTATCATGAAATCTCACCATCATCATCATCATCATCATTACTGCCTCCTACCACTATCAACACCCACATCCACTACCACCATCCACCACAACCACCACCTACCAGCAACATCGCAACTACCACAACCAACAACCCTTATCACTACCACCATCCCCCAACACTGTACCCATCTCTCCATTTGCTTTCAACCTGCAGTGCAATGATGAAGTGCAATGTCATCAACATTGCATTCACTGCCCATTTAACATCCAAGCAATTCTCTTCCAAACTACCCTGTTATTGGAACACCAGAAGACCAACACATCCAGATATGAATTTTGTATTACGTTTTGAATTTTGCTTCTTTACCTCGAGATTTTTACTGTTTTAATACGAGATTTCATTTTAATACTATTCTGGCGGACATCAAACAATTTATACTATGCTGAGGGTGGGGTAATATATTCAGTTACGAGCAATGTACTATGCTTTCGAGGTCTTAATCCTTTCAGTACGACATGCTGACAAGTCCCATATGCCACCTACAATACGGCCCAATACCTACAAAATATACTAGTATCTGGGAGCACTCGGGTGATGTGGGCGGCTTTCTGCAGCCCATCAGGTTCTCATCTGCGAGAGCCACCAGAACAACACTGACGTCCCAAACACAGTCACAGCATTAACCAAGCTGTCTGCGATCCTACTATACTCTTTTTACCCTAACCTGGCCCATATTTTTGCCCCTTTCCGGCTTATTTCACGAGCCTCGATAACAGAATAAGACAATGCTAGGGCTCTACACCCCTTCCACAGCACCTCTTCGTGACTAGCACCACATTCTAGCACTCATCTACTGCTACAACTAAATATTCAAGAAGAAAAGATGAGAGTTTTTAGGCCTAGTTGGAGTAAAAACAACCCTTCACCCCAAGGACGTCTGCTACCACCCGAGGATTTCATTTACCTTTGAGGAGATTTTCATGGAGGAAGAGTATACTGGAGATTGTATCTGGATATCACAACGCCGTAAATTATCGAAATGGAAGAACTATATTGACGTTTGGAATCGTCGAAAATCGGGGAGATAAAACAGTTTCAACCCGCCCTGGACCCTCTTGATGATCCAACTGCTTCTCAAATGTAGGCATTTTTTTTTTTTTAATATTTCCTTGTTCGAGGTGTCCCTAAATTTAACTACCATCCCATCATCTGAAGTTAGCAAGAATGAAATAAAGTCCACGGGCTGGAGATGTTAACTTTCATATTCCAAACAGTGATTTTGGCAACTCTCTTCTTACTGTACCGTGCAATACTAGCAGTGATGTCAGTGAAACTCCCCCCTCCCCCTCTAATTCCACTAACGAAGAGGCCAAATGACAACACACACTCCCACTTTACGCGCAAGTCAGGGCGTATATTTGCTTTCCTGGCCCACCAAAAGCAGGCAAGCTGGGAGAGGGAGAGGTAGGTAAGTAGGTAGGTAGGTAGGTAGGTAAGTAGGTAGGTAGGTAGGTAGGTATGTAGGAAGGGAGTTGGGTCGGACAGTAGGAAGGCAAGCAGACGGGAAATGCGACTGAGAAGTAGATCCGCAAGATGGGAAACAGAAAAGCGGGCAAGCAAGGAAGGAGGGATGGAAGGAAGAAAAGAGGAAGAGAAGGGAGGGAGAGAAGGGGGGTGGGAGGATGGGTGGGAGAGAGAGAGAAGCAAACAATCGGGCAAGGACGATGGGAAGCACGATAGAAAGCAAGCACGGATGGAAAAACAAGGAAGGGGAGGTTAGACGCCAAAAAGGTAGGAAGAGAGAATGGGTATAGCTGAGAGGAAGGTAGGCAGACGACAAGCAAACAGGGAAACAGACAAGCAGGTAAAAAGGAAGAGGGGAAGGCAAGGTGATAGGAAAACAAGCAGAACGAGGGGAAAGCATAAAAAGAAGGAAAGCAGACAAACAGGGAAACAGGAGGGCAGAGTCGACAGAAATGCAGACAGGAAAACAAGCAAGCAAGCAGACAAGAAGGAAAGCAAACAAGCTGGCAGGAAAGCAGATGTAGCCGCCTCCTGGGAAACCTCTCATTATGCCAGCACTTGATCCTGAATAAAAACCCCACGGCGCTCGTGAATAGGACTTTACGTTTTTTGAAGTCTGGATCAAAATTACTGGATCCTGAAATTCGTGCATCTGAGAGAGAGCAGCGGAGGGCATAACAGAGCATCAGCCGAGACCAATTATCTTTCCTCTTCCCTTTCAGCATCATGTTCCATATATAAGAACTTTCTTGGGATAACACTGCGTGCAAGACTGCTTGCATATGTGTCTTGCTTTCTCGAGAATAAATCATGCTGAAGAATTTTTACCTACATAGAGAAACTGTGTTTATTGAGAAGGCAGAGCAGTTTCAGTCCGATTGGGGCTTTCTCCAGGAATGAACAGTACTAGCCTACCTGAGCGGGAAATTATTATATCTTCTCAGTATAAGAAATTTCAATGTGTGTTCATTACAGTATATAGGATGAATCTTCCACTGTAAGTCATATTTCATTTGGCAAGGAAAAATATAAGACATATGAAAAGATTCTACACTCTTCTTTCATCATCATTCCGACAAAAATAATTCTGAGCTACGTGAATGCAAACATTATTAGTCCGGTTGTGATTCCAGCCCCAGGAAGGGATGGCTCGAAGGGAAGATTCAGGCCAGGGACGAGGTTTTGCTATTTGGGCGAGGCTGGCGGCATTAACCTGGATTAGCTCATTTAGTGGGGCGGGCTCGGAATGCAGCCACTCAACGCACGCACACATGGGGATACGTTCACAGAGATACACACAGAAGGGAAACACACACCGACACATATATAATGCTAGCACACACACACACACACACACACACACACACACACACAAATCACCACACAGGTACACACCACACCTGCACAAACACACACCTCACATCCCCTTCCCCCTTCACAAACACACAAACTATCCACATCAATGCCCTTGTTCTCTCTCTCTCTCTCTCTCTCTCTCTCTCTCACACACACACACACACACACACACACACACACACACACACACACACACACACACACACACACACACATAAACACACACACAACACACACACACACACACACACACACACACACACACACACACACACACACACCACTGACAAACAATCAAGGAGACTTCCGACATTTCCCTCTGTTCCCTACATCCGCTCTCTCTCTCTCTCTCTCTCTCTCTCTCTCTCTCTCTCCACTTTTATCTTTCAAACGTTTTTTCCATCCTCAAACTTTCCTCCTACTTCCAAACGTTTCTTCTGATTACAAACAATCTGTAATCTCCCAAACGTTTCCTTCACTCCAGGTTTTGCCTATACTTTCATTCCCAAACTTTCTTCTTTATTCTCAACGCTTTTTACACTTCTAATTATCTGACTTTCAACCATCTTCTTCCATCCACAAAGGCCACTCCCACACTGAAACTTTTTTTTTTTTCCCACTTACAAACGTTCTTTTCCACCCTAAAAAGCCTCCCATGTTTCCTTTCCCACGTCACTGCTCAGCTCCCCAAATTACCTTCTCTCTTCAACAGGGTTGTTTTTGTTGTGGTTCCACGTTCACCTGAAACATGAGCCCGGTGGACTGTAGGCTGAAGCTGGCCTTCTACAGTGAACCGTCCTCATTTTGTGGGATACGGAGGGAGCAGTGGGTAACTCCTTCACCCGATTATATCAAGGTCACCACATGAAGAAGTCTCTCTCTAAGATCACTTCTTCAAGGTATATCGAATTACTATATTTCAATTAATCCCTATTTTACCGAACCTCCCCACATCATATCCCAAAATATCAACCCACAACCCAGGCTTTGATGCTTTATTCCAGCTCACGTCAGCTCTCGCTTCCCCACATCAGCTGTCTACATCATTCTCCAGCTTCCCCTTCCATCTCTCACCCCCTCCCATGTCACTTCTCATTCCTCTGCATCTTCTCCCAAACCTCTTATTTATCTCTCAACCCACTACATCATTCCTCAGCTCATTTCATCTTTCAACCTCCCTATGTTACGTCTCAACACCCTGTATATTATCTCAATCCTACATCGTCTCTCAAGCAGTCTAAGGTATTTCAATTTATCTGCATGATCTCTCAGCTCTATTGTAGTTATCTCTCTAACCATTCACTTCATCTCTCAACCCGCTACATGATCTCTCAGTCTCCCTCTTTTGTCTCTCAATCCCCTACATGGCCTCTCAAACCCCTACATATCTCTCTGCGTATCTGACCCCGCCATTACCGCCACCAAACTCGCTGGCAGAACGACGTAACCGCCAACCTCCTCAATAACTTTTTTTTTTCTTTCTCCCAATAACTCCCGCTATGGAAACGATAACAAGGAAAACTATATCTACACAAACGGCCTTATCCCACACCCACACGTCTTAGGTAAAATCGCCCTTACCGCCCCTCAGTGTAAGAGCTAGAAGACGAGAGGATTCCAAAACTGGCTTAATGTCGAAGTAAGCCAGATCGATCCCGCTTCCCCCTCCTCCCTTCCTCCCAGCCACCAACCATCTGGAGCCGTTTTCAAAAAATTTCTTATGTCTAAAATCTACAATAGATTATTTGTTCATACTTTTACCTTCGATCATACAACTACCATTCGCTTTACAAATAAATCATAGTAAATATTAACGTGAAAAATATGTTGGCTAAATTTCTATTTCTATTCTATTGCCAGACGCCTCAATCCCGTTTGGGGTGGCCACAAACAAATCGCCTCCACGTCGCCCTGTCCCCCGCCATTTCACTGCCCTGCTCTCAACTCACACACCCCTCTCTCATGACTAAATGATTCTTAATAATAATGAACTGTCACTGACTTTTGTGAGTATCACCTCTAAGCCTCCTGCATCTTACCCAATAAACGAAGGAAATTGGAATAAAAGTGCAAAAGAATTGGACTCCACTTGGACGGATAAAAAGGGATCGATATGTTTGAACCTGGAGACTGAGTTTAATAGTATGTTTTCCGATATTTCAGTATCAAAATATCTAAACAGCATTCGTATATACCCTTACTTCCTTCAACACTATATATAATCATCATCATCATCATCATCATCATGAACTTTCAAATCCATACAAAAGAAAACCTCCCAGATTCCTCAAAGTTCACATCAACACCATCAATGCATCTCTTCAGGCAAGAAACAGAATCTCCTTAATTCCTCGCAGCGCACCAGGCAACACCTTAGGTCAGATCAAAACCTTTCTCCTTTAATCATCTCATTATGACACACAAACACACGAAACAATAAAAAAACTAAAAAAAAATTAAAGCCGAGACACTTCGCAAAAATACGGATCCATTTAATCTCGAAGGCAATTTCATGATCGACCTATCCAATACACGGATGTCAATTTTACACCTGCTATCTCCACACGAATTTACTCACGTTAGAAGAGAACCGTAATAGTGAAGGGGCTAATGAATGCTGTATCTAACCCCCCCAAGTTCGAAATGTCTATCCTTGGTTGAATAAAATCGGCTGGAGAAGAAAAACCAATATAATACGACACATAACTGGAGAATTTCGAGGACTTGAGTGATGAGTGGGAGGAAGTGTGGAGCATTTTTACTGGGCACCCTGCTAGTAGTTCACCAAATTTTGTGCTTTCTTGTGCATGTTTCTGGATCCCTACCAGCTCATGATAAGCAGTGATGAGGGTTAGAACGATGATGATGATGATGATGATGATGATGATGATATTGGAGGGGCTAAACAATGCACAGGATGAAGCAATGCAGTGTGGGTCGAACAAACAAGCGCAAGATTAGGCTGACGAGATTTCCAATACAGAAGCAAATCTTGAGTGCAGGATCCCCCCGATTTGGCCCCGCCCGGAGCTCCGCACGGCAGTAATAGCTAATCTAAAGTCAAGAGGTTTCAAAGCCAATGTGATGCTAGTGAAGTGCGGCAGAGAATGTGATCTAGGGAGGTGAAGTGAGACAGTTCAGGGGAGAGCTTTAGCCTCTTCTTATCTCACTAGGGAAAGTTCTTAAAGTAATGGCTGTCAAATCTAAAGTGAAGAGGTTTCCAGGTCAATGTGATGTTCGTGAGGTGCGGCAGAGAAAATTATATTGCTGAGGTGTGGTGAGGTGCGACGGGTCACGAGAGTTCTTTAATTTCTTTCCTATTAAGTGGGCTGGACTTCTAGGCCACTGTGGATGGTAGTTAAAACAAAATCTGCATTCATGTTATTTAACTATACACTAACACCCCAACATCTACGATTTTCCCAACACCCATAAAACCCAATATCCACGATTCTAAAAACACCCAAAGAACCCAACATCCAAAATTCAACAAACACTCAACGATTCTACAAACACTAACACCCAAGATTCTACAAACACCTACAGAATCTAACACTCACGATTCTACCAACATTCCAAAGAACCTAACACCCACAATTCTACCAACTCCCACGATTCTACCGACCGCCAAAGAACCTTTACCCAGTAATAAAAGTGAACTGGTCACCTTTTCACTCGAGACAATGATAAATAATCCATAGTGAGGCAGCGACAGCCAAACCGTCCGCCTAAAGAGGAACTGGTAGGCGCTACACGCTTTGTTTAGGTTCCACACGAGGAAGGTGGGGCAGTAAGACTAACGCTAGGCCGGTCAGACTGGGAGAAAAAGTTTGTTTCCGTCTAATGAGGAATCTAATGAGGAACTGGTAGGTGCTCCTAGCTTAGTTTAGGTTCCAGTGAAGGAGGTGGGGCAGTAAGACTCAAAGCAGGGCCGGTCAGACTGTGATATAAAGTGTGTTTCTTCTCTTTGTCCATGTCCAATCAGTGGCATAAATGGGGACCTAAATAAGAGTTACTGTTGAGGATCGTTAACGGAGGAAGGTGGGACAATAAGACTCAACGCATGCCCGGTCCGAGTGTTGGATAAATTGTTTCCTCTCTTGTCCCTGTTAACTTATTAGTACAGCTGGGGACCTGGATATAAATTTGACTGTTGTGAGTCGTACGGAAAGATTGGGACCGTCGAAATATTGATTATTTCCCTTAATGATCCTCAAACAGTGAGTTTATAATCATAAATCCTCCTCCTCCCTTCACTGTCAACCTCTCTCCTCCTATCACCACCCCATACCTTCCTCATCATATATTTACCACCACCATGCCGGCCTCCTACCTCCTCTGTTTACACTGGCCACACCTGTAACCCTATACTCACCCTCGTCTCACTCGTCACCCTATCTTACTCATACTACTGAGGAGATATGGGTTTGTAGCTCACCCCCCCCCAACATATACGCACGCACGCACGCATGCGCTCACACACACACACACACACACACACACACACACACACACACACACACACACACACACACACACACACACACACACACACAGAGAGAGAGAGAGAGAGAGAGAGAGAGAGAGAGAGAGAGAATCTTTTTCAGCAATGTCTTTTTAATGCTAACGTAGAGTCCATACATAACATATGGAGAATTTTCATCCACTTGAAGCTCATTTCGCGTATCTTAATGGCAAAAGTAAACAATACTACGACTCTACATCCTTCCCACAGCACTTCCTTGTGGCTAGCGCCATATTCTAGCGTTAATTCACTATCACAATTCTACATTCACGATTAAGAGGTAGTAATTTTAGACCAAGTTAGTGCGGAATGCTGTTTTGAGTGACGCCGGGATTCCGGGGGCTTGAATGTGAGTGAATGGGAGTGTGGCTCATTCAGCTGGGAAAGGAGGTCTGATTGATAATGGTAATGATGATGACAGTCAACGTGTATACACACCCCGCTCTCCATACAGTGACCAAGGAATGCTTTGGGGGCGGACCGAGTTGTGGCACTCAGAAATTCCAGTGTCAAGTGTGTTAACATGGGATGGAGGCTTCAGAGGAACTTGGTCCAAGTTGGGGTGAGAGGGTAAGGGGAAAAAAAATTAAAATTAATACTACATGATACTCAGTTAACTGAAGCCCTTACTCTACGACAAACATACAAAAATGGTACCGACTAGATTGATGCACAGTGCATCCTTGAATATGGGGCCTGGGGGCCAAGGACAGCAATTAAAGAGTTGAGGGGAAGGATGGGACTTTAAACGTTTTGGTGTCTTGATAAGGAGGGGAAAATTGAGATGGTTTGAGTATGCTGAGAGGATGGAAGATGACAGTTGGGTGCGGCAGGTGAGAGGCATGAACGTCGAGGGTAGGGCTGCGAAAGGCAGACCAAAAAAAGAGCTGGGACACGGTCATAAAGTGTGACCTCAGTCCTCAGGGATAAGGGACTGAATAGGGAGGCTGCCAGAGATCAAGCAGCGTGGGAAGCCTCCATTAGGTGACCAAGGCCGACTCATGCAAGAATGTTGGAGCCTTTATAAACGATAGGAACAAACGATACAATAAGAGCAACCTCCTCGACGCACTGGCATTACGTTACTCATACCACTGCCAACAAAAATGTTAATCCTATTAAAAAAAAAAAAAAGTACTACTACAAGTAAAAATGAAAAAAAAAAAAAAAAAAAAAAAATCGTACTAACATATATACCATTCGACTGACTGATAAACAAAATCCGGGACAAAAGCTAGCATACTGTTCCACTACGTCTACTTCATACCTTGGGCATTCCATAACTCTGCTCCCTGATGCATCCTATCAAAAGGCAATTACCTAAGGCGGAGAAATATACCTGGCCTCTCTTAGCTTAGGCCTATTAAACATCGAAGGAGAGTTAGAAAAAGAAGAGGCGAAATATTGGTTGTGCTTTCTTAAAGAATGTTAAGCATCGATGGAAAGCTAGAAGCGTCTATGGGCACAGAAATAAACCAAAACTCTCTCAGCCAAGAAATATTACCGGTAAATGTTAAAGGAGAGATAGAAACAGGACAAGTGAAATATATGATGTGCCCTCTTAGTTAGGGAATATTAAATATGAAAAGCAAGCCACAAGAAAAACAGATGAAATATCAGGGGAATTTTTTATCCTCATCTTTACATATTGCCACAAATAAAATTGCAACAAATGAAGCAGTTAACAAAGACTTTGGCGGAGTGAGCAGGACCCCCCAACAAAGCTAATGATGATGACTGCTCCCATGATGCAAGGATGGTTGTGTAAGCCTGTACGTGTGTGTATGAGTCACAGGGAGGTCCTCAGTAGCTCTCTCTCTCTCTCCTAATCAACACAACTCCGGGTACACTCGTCCTTCTCGTCCACTTTACATAATTAACCCTCTGACGACTGAGATTTCTCATAACTTGGCAAAATCGCACGTTGTTAGCCTGATATTAACTCTCTCGTTCAGCTGTGAAACCTAGTGAACAAAGAGCTAAATGTCCTATTCTAAGTGGCTTTGTGAGTTCGTAACACCTCTTGCTAAACGATTTACTCTGCACATTAGATCTCAATATTCTTTTGTGTACTGTTAATGCAAGGTACGTCGACATTAAAACGGTATACCTGACACATGAGGGAATGTCAAGGTGTAAAGTGCTAAATAAATCGCTAAGGAAAAGGTGCTTCCAATCTTCCTATTTCACTTAGTCCTGAAAGCCATCACTGCCAGCTTTTTCTTGAAACATACACTCTATGGTACTTTATTAAGGCTAACACTAACTGCGCTTTTCTGTTGACTGAACACGAAAAATTGGAGGAATAATCTTTTAGGAGTCTCGTCACAGCCAGCAGAAATAACAGCCTAATGTCAAATACACGCAGTTAGGGTAAACAGAATTTTCCTCTCTCCCTGACATATCCTGTCCTACAATTTTCCCACATCAACCTGCAGCTTATTTTCTTCATTTGTGCCTCTGTAATATTCCATGCATCGTACATCTTTTTAAAATCCTTTTTTATCTTTCACAACATATATCGTTTGTCTCTACCTCTTCATTACAAACCCTGTATCTCTGACCTAATGACACTAATTCTACATCATTTTGAATCATGCTCTGACCTTACTTCTCACTCATACTACAAGTGTCACATCAGCTTCAGTTCTTTCATTCATCATAAATATTTCCCAGAGGTCTACAACAAGGTATCTCTCAATTCTCTCACTTCCTTCAAGGAACTCCCGTCATGCTCTATCAGATCTCCATTCCATCCTAAGATCTGGAAACTCTCGTAGCCAATACAATGACATACAGGCAACTTTCATTACAATTAAGAGGCACCCCACACCCCGTTAGTCTGGGAATAACCACACCATCAGCTTTATCTCCCAACACCATCATTTCACCTCCCTCACACCCCTCCACACCAGGGTGACTCGCCCCCATCCTCCCATTTCAGTCCCGTCTCTCCTATCTCCTTATCTCGGCACATAATTCTTGCGGGATTATTGTCTCTCCCTTCCCAACTCCCCCCCCCCCCCGTCTCCCTCTCTCTCTCCATTCTTACACTCCGCTGCCTCGACTCTTTTTTTTTTTTGTTTGTTTTTTTTTGTTTCTCGCCATTCTCTCTTCTGTTTGTATTTTCTAGTTTCTATTCCACTACGAATCCTAATTTTCTGTGTCCATTTCTGATACACTAGTTTTCTTACATATATTTTATCATCATCATCATCATCAATCAATCACCATCATTATCATAACCATCATCATCACCATCAGAACTTTTTTCCTGGGACAAATACTTTCAGTAATCATTCAGGTCTTCGAAATTCTCATTAAGTCCAAAAAGCTCATAAATTTCTTCATATATATGACCTTAATACAGAAATTATCTTAATATAACAGTTGGTACATCTAAAAACCTTGGCCATGATAACCTTCTTTAGTTTACGACTATGGTGTGCACATCAACCCTGATTTCAAACCTTACCTTCTGACGCAATAATACTTAGCAATTCACAACACAGCCTTCACGTCGATACAAGGCTGCCTTTTCTCCCTCAAGTTCAAACAAATCAAAGAGCTCTTCACCTCACTGAATGCAATTTATCAACAAAGTAGGGTAATGCAACACCTTCCTCCATTACTACAGTGGCATACACACAGCGATCCTAACGAACATGATTATATTCTTGAACATCTTACAAGGAAAGAGTCGATCTACACATTTTTATCACCATTTTCTGTCTAGATTTCTGTTGTAAGAACGAAACAGTATTGCTACTACTTACCAGCACAAAAATCCTTGACCATTACATGAACACATCATCACAGCTTTCCACCTCTCTCCCATCTCTCCCCCACACACCACACTCGCCCGGCATTCCTCATCCTGCCTCCAGCGCACTATTAACACTTCAGTACTACGCATCTCCAACGCACCATTACACCAAACACACCTCTCCACCACAATAACACCACGGGTCTCACCTCAGCTCTCCATCACACCTCCCTCCCCCAGTACTCATCATCCTGCCGCCAGCACATCTACAATACAACGCATCTCCATCACACCACCTTACCATACCATCCTTAACCTAAACAAACACACCATAATCCAGCATACCGTAACTACAACATCCCTCCCTAAATCTTTCTCCAGTTCATGATACGCATTACACTACCATAAACTTCCATCACACCACCTCCAACACATCACACCACACACCCCTCATCCTGCACTCTTCCCTCCCCTCACCGTATCTCTCTCATCCCTCAGTCACCCCTCTCACCCCACACCTGTCACCCCCTCACCCAGGTTACGCCCCTGTACTCACGATGGGGGTGCAGCCTGGGCAGCGTTGGAGCCTCACCTGTGGAGATAAAACAAGAGGGTGAGCAACACAGCCACAGCCAGGTCTAATGGACGCGGCAGATTACCCGTGGGAGATGGAGGGTTAAGTAGGGGCAGGTCTTGCGTGTAGCTCCACTCTTCCCTGCTCCCCCTCACCCACGGTTCTGCTCCCAAAAGATTTATCTTATCTTACATTTATTAGTTACATTTTTTTCAGTACTTCTTATTAACACTATTTGGTTTACTGACTGCAGAATTTAATAATTCTTCTAATCATAACTAGCAACAAAATGATCAACTTCTTACCTTTACTACATTCATTAACCCTAACAATGAATACATGTCAAAAAACATACATAATTTCCATAAAAAACATATATACTTACAATATAAACCTTAGAAAACATTTTACCCATAATAATAATACTGCCAGTAAAGCTCACTGACATTCACATATAAAAACATACCAGTACAATCCTTTACAGAACTACTTACCAGCCGACTTATACTCAGTAACTACTGTACATACACTGATAGGTTATATACATACAATGCCCAAAGACGACACCTAACACATTTACTGATACCGTTAAATAATGTAATACATCCTACGCTTGCAACATATCGAGGAAAGTGGTAGTGGTAGTAGTAACTGTATGCCCAGGTTCATCTGAAACGAGATCCAGGTGGGATGCACTGTGAAACTGCCCTTCTGCAGCTCACCATCCTCCTTTTCGGAGATGGGGAGGGGATAACTTAAAAATCCCTGAAGATCGTTGTCCCCACTGACAAAAATAGACAACAAATTATTTCTAGCGAGCGTAACCTACTTTACGTATCATTAGTATCGTCATGCACGCTCGGGTGACAGGCAGGCAGGCAAGTAGCAGGGCGCAAGACCACGGGCTGGGCGCCAGGCAGTAGGTGTACCCCAGGTTATCTTATCATGCAACCCTATCAATCCTTAACTTGCCACACACGCACTTAGCTCCTTTCTTTCTCTCTCTCTCTCTCTCTCTCTCTTATGAGGAAGGTGAGAAGGTAGCAGGGGGGACTGTAATAAAGGTAACGAAGCATCACAGTTTATCACGAGAGGCCACACCACAGCACCCTAGGGAACCATTTTCCACCCTATCTCATCGCCCCTCACCCGCCTAGAGGAAGAAGCCCGTAACTCACTCAAGACGTAAATGAAATGGATTAGTATATAGATTAGTACTCTGGGGTGTCACATTAGGAGGCTAAGGAAGGTTTAAAATACAGAAGGTGACACAGAATACAATTGTAGTATACAGTGGTGTGGTGTAGATACGGTGAGGAGGGGTGGGGGAATTTTCCACACTCCCTTATCCTCACCCTCACCCTTATCCTCACCCTCACCTTCACTTCCACCTCGCCCATTGGAAGAGACCCACACCCACTCGACACTCTTATACGGTCGATAATTGAATATCTTGTCACTTAGGGGTGTCCTCTACCTCGCGCCACACTAAATCTCGACAACCTGAGAGTAAACGCACCTCTCTTAATCTAAGATGGAGTAAACGCAGCTCATCTTAAGTAATTTAACTTGAACTAACTTGGAGTAACCGCATTTTACGTAACGCAAACCAATGTAATGTCGGGTACCGCACTGTAACGTAACTTAAGCTAACGTCACCGAGTAAACGTACTAAACCTGAGTAACTTAAGTTTAACCCAATCTATTGTAAATGGGAGTAAACGCATAAAGAATTACGTAGATCTCTAAGATATTAAGACACTCAGATACTACTAACAGCAAGCAGATTGACATAAGACTCTCAGCTATTTCAAGTACCGCCACTACTCATCACCACCCTTGAGGAGGTACTAAAATGGTCTCTGGTATCAAGGCCGTGGTGTCAAAGGCAGCAGCGTTAGATCTCCTAGTGGAGGTGTCAGGCTAAATTGTGTTTATTTGCTGACACAGGAGGCTGGGCAATGCATCTCTTAATCAGTTTATCTTAGCACGTGGCACAAAAGTAGTAGGTAATATGTATACCGAGCGTTTCTAATATTCACTGAACGTGCTTACTGGGCACATGCGAAGTCTGTTCCAAGTTATTCACTATGGAAGCTCTCTTCACTACTGGATCGAATCGTTATGCAGTAGAAAAAATACCTGAAGCAATAATAATTACTACTACTACTACTAAAAATATTTCACCATGCAGTAGGGGTTAATATGCGTATAATGATACGAAGCTTCAAAGATGTGGTAAACTGTTATGCTGTAAATTTCTGTATTGCGTGTTCCCTGTTACATTTTCCTCTCTCCGAAGACTCAAGCCCACACACACACCACGTTATTATACTGTAGAGTTGAATTTGCCTTGAGGGACTGGCTGTATAACATTAGGCGACTCCCTCTCCTATCCCTCTACCCCCTTCCTGCCTTTCCGGTCTCTTTCCTTCCCTGATCCTCTCCTTCCCCCTCTCCTCCCGTTCTTCGACCTTTCATCATCTTTCCGTTTCCTTTTCTTCCCTTTTTCTCGCTCCTGTCATACTATTTTCTTCCTCGTCCCCACCATTCCCTTCCCTTCTTTCCATTTACTTACATCCTCTTTCCGTCCCTTCTCTTTCCTTTCCTGCACCCTTCCAGGCCGTTTCCTTCCTCGTGTCTACCCTTTCCTTCCTATTACTCTCCTTCCCTAGCCACCCTTTTCCTTTTCTTCCTTCCCATTCCTTTCAACCCCATACCATTGCATCGCTCTCGTTTCCTACCCTTCCCATTTTCCTGTCATCTCCGTTTCCTTTGCTTTCTTCCCTTCCCTCTCGTCCCCTACCATGCCCTACTCTGCCCTTGCCTAAAACATCATACCCTACCCTACCCTACCCTACCCTACCCTAACCTATCTTTCTATTTTCTCTTCTCTTCTCTGATTTTCTCTTCTCCTCTCGACGGCTATCCTTCCCCAACATTAATCTCCACAATTATACCATTACCCTCATCAAACTATCAACTCCACCACTCCACACCTCCACTCCAGTCCGTAGCTCTCACTCCCTTCCGCCAGGTTGCCAACACCACCACCCTGCAATCGATGAATCCTATCACTTCGTTTCCTCCGTCTTCTTCCACATTTCGTACATCTTCATTCATATCATTTTTCAACCTTACTACGAGCTCCACATTTTCACTTCCTTATCTCCCACTCCTTTATTTTCCACTTTCCTCCGTCACTTCTCTTCTTCCTTCCTCGCCCTCCTCCTCACTTCATACATCTTTAATCATTCCATTTTTCAATCTTACTACGAGCTTCACACCTCCACACCTGCGCCTCTCACTCCCTTCCCACACGTTGCAACACCACCACCCTCCAATCGATGGATCCCGTCTTAATCAGTTTTCCCTCCAACCCACTGGCTCCTTCTCAATCGATACTTACACTTTCCCTGGCACACGACCCCGCCCCTCCCTCTCTCACACCTATCTCGGCTTCATAACAAGTCAGAAAGCCAACCATTAGCCATATCTTAGTAGTAACTCAGTCTCATTAATATTATCAGTACAGTCAACATTCTCTCTCTCTCTCTCTCTCTCTCTCTCTCTCTCTCTCGTAATACGAGTACAGCTTTGTCATAGCACACTCTTACACCTCCCTGGTCTTCAAAATAAACACATCTCCAGCCACTAAAAACCTCTGAAGCTATCCAAACTTCATCATTATTCGTTGCTGAATTTTGCGTCGGTTGTTGCTCTTCTAAATCTTTCTCCCTATCACCACACATCTTTCACTTCCACTTCAAAACAGATACACTTCCAAGACTACGGTACATCTTCCTTTGTTATCTGGCTTTTCTAAATAATCCCTAGAACTTAATCTGCGTTTTCTTCTGAGTATTTTTCGTGTCGTTAAAATCATCAAATAAAACACAACTCACTATTTTCTATGGTCTTTTTATTTACGATCACATTACTCTTTTCAATATTAATTTCTGTAACTTTTGCTTTAAATCCCACGCTAATAAATATGTCTTATCCGCTCTTAACCTACTTATGCACTCCGCATGGCCAATGACTTACTGTGTTACCTGCTCACCTTGCACACTCCCTGACACGACTCTCTCTCCATCCTCACATTTCACTCTAACCTCTCCATCACCCTCCCCTCTCCCTTAGTGCTTCTATTTCACCCACTTCCCTTCCCTCTCTATATCTCTCTTTTTCCTCCGTACCTCATATTTTAAGACTTTCTTCTTCCTCCCTTCATTATACCTCACAGTTCACCCCTCCCACTTTTTTACTGTCTCTTACACCTCCTCCTCTCCCCTTTACCTCTCTTTCAAATCTCACCCTCTTTCCCCTCCCTTCCCCTCACACCTCGCCCGTCTTCCTCCTTTCCTCCCTCCTCCTCTCACCCACCCCTCCTCTTCCTTCCTTCTCTGCCTTACCTCTTCCCTCCCCTACCTTTTCCTCTTGATCTTCCCCTCCCTTTCCCTCCCCTCCTCCTCTTTCTCACTCCATCTCTCTTTCCCTCCTCACCTTCACACCTCCCCTTCTGACCTTTCAATCACCTCTTCGTATCTCTCCCTCCCCTCCTCCATCTCTTCCTGACCCTTCATCTCCTCCTTCCCCCCTCTCCCTAGCCCCTCCCAACTTTCCCCCCTTCTCCCCTCCCTCACCCTCTCCGTGATTCTCTCCCCCTCACCTTCACACCCCAACCACACAATGTACTCGTCTGATCAGTCACTAATATAAACAAGGGGGAGTGGGAATGAAAGGGGGTGGGGGACACAGAGGGGGAGTAAGTGAATGGAAGGGGAGACAGGGGGAGGGCAGAGGGGAATGAGAGCTGATCAAGTTTTAATGCTAACAAATAAATAAAATAATCGCACCAGCATAAGAAAAGGACTGTGTGTGTGTGTGTGTGTGTGTGTGTGTGTGTGTGTGTGTGTGTGTGTGTGTGTGTGTGTGTGTGTGTGTGTGTGTGTGTGTGTGTGTGTGTGTGTGTGTGTGTGTGTTTGCTTGGTTAGGTGTGGGGGTGTATATAGGTAAGAAAGATGAAAGTTGAGTAAGAGAATGTGAGGAGGCTAGAAGGGGAACAAAGAATAGTTAATTCTCTCTCTCTCTCTCTCTCTCTCTCTCTCTCTCTCTCAGGCTTGTCACTAAGTCGGTAGGAAGAAGTGAGGCAAAGGTACTGGATGACGAGGACGTGAATTTCAGATGGAACAACAGGACGAATCTCACATGCTAGGGGTTAATCACAGGTAAATACAAACAGGACTGACAAGGAAACTCCCAACAACCATACCCCCTGGACCCCTAGACTATGACACACAAGCGTCGATAGGAAGAGAACACCTGTTACACTGACATATCAAAGGACTGAGAGAATAATATAAACACAGGAGATACACACTGACGCCTTGAAGCAATACAATGACCCCTTTAGGTGATCCCTTTACAATGAGGTGCCTCCTTGGTTTAATAAAATTGTTTACTAGTTACCAGACTAAGCTACGAGACATCACAGGATTGTAAACGTTAAACCTGGAAATATGAAGAATAAAATAAAGATACCTATTGAAAGAGACAACTGTTTCTCATTTCTAACTATTACGATGAATAAAATGCTCTAAACATATCAAGAATAATATGACAAGGGCGACATCGTCCTTACTGAAAAAGTTTAAGTGATGTTTATGTGTACATGCAAGGAACCCAGATAACCCCAAGCAGCTGTTTATTGCCAGTACACAGACGGTCACACAGATGGTTGACGCACCCCAGGCAAACTGATGGCTGGGAGAGGGACATGACAGGGAGTGGGGAGGGTGACAGACGGGAGGGAGGGGCAGACAGGGATGAGAGACATAGACACGCACATAAAGGATGGAATTTATAAAGACTAATGTAATTTTGCTCTAAACTAGTCCAAGGATGGAGAATACGATTACCTTAGAGTAGCAATAATAATAAAAATAATAATAATAATAATAATAATAATAATAATAATAATAATAATAATAATAATGTAATAAAAATACTAATACGCCAACATACCGTATACTAAAGAGCTTAAGTGTTGTTTATGAGTATGATGCAAGGGACTCAGACGATAACCCCAAGTAGTTGTTTATCAGACCCAGAGGACAGACGGTCACACAGATGGCTGAGGAAGCACATGGAGAGAGATGGCTGGCTGGCAGCGAACAGATGGGTGGCAAGGGGGAGGAGACAAACAAGCAAGATGGACTGGTGAAATATTGTTTTCTCATCTTACCCACTAGTGCAATATGAAAGTGGAGAGGGACGAGAGCAGTAGGGGAAGCTGTGAGATGATACCGGGGAATGGAGGAGGGAGAGCGAAGGAAGAGGAGGGAAAAGAAGGGGAAAGGAAGAAAGAGGGAACATTAAGAAAGAGGAGAGGAGGACAAGAGGTGAAAATAAAGAAAATGTAATACACGGGGTGCAGACAAGCCTGTCGAGGGCATGGGATGGGGAAAAAGGAGATAGTGCAGGCTGGGGAAAGAAGGGGAGACAGAGGAAAGGGGAAAGAAGGGAGAGAAGGGGAGCAGGGAGGAAGACAAAAGAGGGTAAAGAGAAGGGGAAAGGGAAGTGAGGGGGGATAGAGAGAGAGAAGATAGACGAGGGGAAGAGGAAGATGGAAAGAGGAAGACATTACGTGAGAGGGGAAAGGAGAGTGAGGGGGAACGTAATGAAGGGGAGAGCGAGGGGAAGGGATGCAGAAGCCAGCTGTTGGAAGGGGAAGCCAGCCGTGTAGTAAAGCATTGGGCAGTTTAAATCAGGCAGGCTGTTGAGTCGCTCGCGGCTTGTTTGCAGAGTATCAGGTGGTGAGGGGAGGGCAGGAAGGAAAGAGAGGAGGAGAAAGAGGAGAGTGAGGAGGGGAAAGGGGAGTAAGGAGGGGAAAGGGGAGTGAGGAGGGGAGAGGTGAGGGAGGAGTTACTAGAAGGTAGCTGAGGCAAGAAGGGCTGGTAGTAGTGGGAAGAAGGAAAAGATGGGAGTGAAGGGAAGAAGGACGAAATGGTAGAGAAGAGGGAGGGAACGCTGGAGCGAAAGATGGTGCAGGAGGGAGAGTAAAGGGAGGATATAGAAGGGTGGGGGGATGACGTGGAGAGGAGGAAAGTGGTATGGAGCAGAGCAGCTAGGAAGGAATGGGAAGGGAACAGAATGAATGACGACAGGAAGGCATGGTAATGGAAATGTTTAGAAAAGGTGGAAAGCAGTGAGGGGTGAGGGACTAAAACATGAAGGTATGAGAATTAAACATGAAGTAGAAAAAATATCTCGTGGAAGAGGCGAGGTACAGTAGATAGTCATTTTTGGGTGAGAAATGTTACTGGATCTTGATGTACTGGGTAGTGTTGTACGTGTCGTGACATGCCACACCAACATTGCACAATACAAGGTCAGGGTGAGGAGATGCAGTACGGAAAGGTTTTGATTACGGGGAGGGGTCGTGAGGAGAGGAGGTAAGGCTTAGGGTGTGACCTGTATGATGGGATGAGGTGAGGTATAAGACCGAGTGAAGTGGGGGTCTGGGGGAGGAGGTGTGTTAAGGATGAGGGTGGAGTGCGATGGGAATGTGGGAAAGGGGACTGAGGGAGGGCAAGTGGGATGCTGGCTGAGGAAGGGAGGTACAAGAGTGGCTGGGAGACGGGGCAGGGTTGGTATCTTGGGAAAAGGGGTCAGGGTGTTGACCTACCATGATGATAGTTTCCTTGATGCGGGCGGAGTGTCCGGGACGGGTGATGGTGTGTTGGTGTGGTGGTCCGGTGCGGTGCGGGAGTCACTCAAGCGTCTCTCCCGGTGCGAATTCCACCTCTTGAGGATGGTGCTCTTCCTGAGGGACGGGTCGGAGCCCAAGCATGGCGGGGTGGGTGTAGGCGTAGGCGAGCTGTTTCCCCCGCCCACAACACCGCCCACCGTCAGGAAAGTCATCCCTGTACTTGCCGGCTGAGGCACCGAGTCCGTATGCGAATTTTCCTTAATACTTAAACGACGGACTCTGGGTTCCCCTTCCCCCTTCGGCGGCCGCGTACGGAGTGCCGTGCATGAGTTGCGGCGCCGCAGGCGGTGTCCGCCACTGTACTTCATCATCTTGCCAACTGTCCCAAGCACAACCTGCCTCTCTGGCCATCTAAAAAGCTTACCAGTCACTCGGGGTGCTGGACGGGGACACCTTCATGTGGTGGCACTGATATAACCGGGCGGCTCCACTGTCCGGTTATATGAACGTCCTACAATTCCTTCCCTATCCCCCCAGAGGAGGATGGTGGACTGCAGGACAAGGGTAACTTCGGCCTGCAGTCCACCAGATCAACCTGAGGCCACAACAGCAACACCAAGAGGTCACTCGTGGGTCAGCAGCAACGCCACGCCCCAGAGTTTAACTGGACGGTCTCCGGGCGGCGGCGTGGCATGGCGTGGGCGGCCGGCACGCTGGGGAAGCCGCCTCATCACCGCCATGTATGCACAACCACGCCAACCACCACTACACCAACACAGGCCATCACTGACTTCATACAGCCACGTACACACCTTTCATAAAGCTTCGTTTACGTCCTTCATACAGCTTCGTATATGTACTTCGCACAGCTCCGTACATGCACTTCATACAGCTCTTTATACACTTCACAGAGCTTCAAACACAGCAGACATGACTATGGTAAGTCTCTGGCACTTGCTGTGCTTCACAAGATCATGCACTGTAATTAAACACTATGGATTTCACAGAGCCTCCGATAAGTCTCCACAGAGCTACCAATAAGCCTTCAGAGTCTCCGATACGCCTACAGAGACATTCCGATGCACCTTCATACAGCCTGCGATGCGCCTTCACAGAACCTCCAATGCACCTTCATAGAGCCTCGTGTATGGTTAGTGTCACTCAGGTCATAATCATAAGCCTATAAATAATAACACACACCGGTATAACATGACATACCAAAGCATCATAACACTGCACAAAAACGCCTCTTCACTGAGACCATCTTGCACTGAGCCCACACGCGGGTAACATTCGTTTACCATAACTTGGCGGAGATTTTCGTCCTCCTACAGCTAATTAAATTGTCTGCACGTACCAAGAACAAAATTATATGCACACTAGCTCCAAAAAGTATTGGTGCACACGTCTAGCTGCACAATCTGACACCTGAGGCAATGGCTATTGCAAAATGCCCAATTATTCCAACCCACAATGGTAAAGCTGCTTTCAAGAGGATGCACTATATTGCATGCTTGTGATATTTCTTAATCAGTACTGTTTTCGCATAAATATTCAGATAATATGATCTTAGAATATCACGAGCCGTAATGATCATTTTCGATGTCACAAGCATCTTCCCAAGCAATACTTTTTGGAGCTATGGTCAGTTTGTTTTCATCTGTGGGAACTGGGCTTAATTACTACGTTGTGCTTGCATGGAATTTGATGAACCACAGTTATGAGGTAGGAATGAGTCTCCTGGTTAGCTGTCAAACTTATTTTCCTGTCTGACTACACCTGGCCATTTATTCGACTGAAAGAGGGCTGACAAATATTTATCAAATGAAAATAAACCGACTATAGTGTACGTTACAGTAATCAGGTGGTTAACGTTCGTGTACTCTACAGCAAGTAATTATAAGCCACCCTCGTGCACACACAGCTAACACCATCACTGTTTTCGGGCCCTATACAGCCTGAGTACTGGTCCTCACACTGCAGCTAAGAGACACACACGAGTCAAGGGTGCTTCATGCCGACCTCTCAAGCTTAGGAGAGAGAGAGAGTCGGGGGGAGGGAAGGGGGGTACTACTTAAAATACCCCAGCCAGATCGCTCCGGCTTGTGAGTGGAGTCGACTTAAGATCACGCCACTTTACTGCCTTGTTGTGTCTATCTGTTTATTTTCTCCATCTATGAACAACACCTTCCTGCGTACTTACCTATCATCACCATCAGTACCTACAATGTCCACCTACCTACTTCTCTATCTATCATTACCTACAGTACCTACCTACCTGCTTTCCTGTCATCATCTACCTCTACCTACCTAACTCTCATTCTACCTACACATCTATTTACTGCGTTCATCAACCTACCTACCTATCTCCATTCATTGACCTACCAACTTATAACCACGAAATTGCCTCCCACCTTAACTTTCCTTCGACCCATCTATCATCATCACTTTCAGACTTAGCTACTCATCCATCATCATCATAATCTTCATATAATACCTCACGTTCACAAGAGGTTAGGAGGACACCCCCCCCCCTCTCTTATGGAAAGCCGATATTGCTCATGAGGTGCACGAGGGAGAAATATGAGGACAATAGTTCCCACGGTGACACATAACTCACTCCTACGTACACACCTCACGTTTAATATAGAAGGTGATCCATATAAACTCAACCCAATTTTCACGTACTGCGCGAAAGGTCTGGCTATACCAGTGCCACCACACATCATTTCTACTTCCCATAACCCTATTTGTGTTATTTATGTTTTTTTAAATGTCCACTGATTATCTGGTTGTCTGGTAGTGTCATCATGCATACAAAGTATCTTCACTCCTCACAAAAGCAGACTGAGTCGTCCCTTTACTACATGAGATTATACAGCGGTATAAAATGGACAACCCTGTATAACTGATACCCTTATTATATGCAGCTGACACGCCCAACACACTCCCAAAGAATTTCTGACACACACTTGGCACAAAAACTCACTCCTAACAAAACATTCTTTACACGTGGATCTGACACGTAGCTGACACTTCTATCATACACCTGCCGCACATCAAACATCGTCCTGCGTTTGAGAAAAAAAAAAAAAAAAATTGTCTGCAGTAAGAACAATATCATTCAAGGGACACGAAAAATATAAATAAATAAATAAACATAAAAAATAAATACGATACTCATTACCACCAAAAGAGGTCCTGTTGCAGATGGGGTTAAAGGCGATAGTTTAATATTTCTAAAACATACCAGGATATTGATGATGAACTCTGAATGTTCTATCTTTCACTCAAATGTGTGGGGTTCGATTCCCCCTCCCTGAACTAGACATGGTTGCTCCCCTAATCTTAAAATCATACGCTAATTCACCCCATCTGGCGATATTATTGCACTGTTAGAGTATTTTAATCAGATACCGTGTGCATGATAATTAGCAGTTTTATTAATCCACTGAGTTGTTAAGATACGATTGACGTTGGAGAGGGACACCTTCACATGGCGACACTGGTAACATTTTTCCGTGGAGTCAGATAATGATACCTGCCAGACATCATTCTGTCCTCCACGGAAAAGTTATTTACCAATCAAACGAAATGTGACCTACCATAAGTTAACTTCAGGTTTGACATATGTATATACGTGGCCGACTTTCCTCAGGATGTCATTTCCCACACTAGAAAAATTACCAGGGGTCAATTTTCCATGTTGAAAAAAAAAAAAAAATGCGATTGCTGTTGGATTTCTTGATGTCTGAATAAAATCACTTCAAGTGCGTTTAGGGCGGCAAAGAATTAATGACCTCACATTAATTGTTCGAGAAGTCTTGGATGGACGTGAAAAGTAAATGGCAATTACTTCTTTCCCTGGCTGTCAATAGTCATAAACCAGCCAACTCAGGGCGGTCCATTACACGACTTGAATTTTCTTTTCACTTAGGGGCAATTCCATGAGAATTCGAGTGAAACGGTGGGAAGGCAGAGTGAAACATGAGGAATCTGAGTGAAACTGGTGGTCGAAACAATGGAAATACTACTGGAGAGAAAGCAAATAAAATATCGTAGATGGAAAATGAGGGAAAAGAGACTGAAAGAGGGATAGAAAACCAAAGCGAATGAAACAGTAAAGGACGCTGAAACAAGGTACGTGAAAATAGTGAAACAGGGCGACAAATCAGTCTCTACACCACCACAATTCGGACAAAAATACCTGACGAAAATGAAACACAAAAGAGGAGAATGAAAGAACAGAAGAGGAAATAAAACGAGGGGGAGGGAGAATGGAACAAGGGAAAAGAGGGTAAATGGAGGAGAGTGAAACAAACTGCGTGAAGCAGGAAGCAAACATCACTCTCTCAACACCACCACAACTCGGACACAAACACTCGCCAAAGAGTTTTATAGCACCAATAGCAAAGTTTTCCCCGGGGACTCCTGCAGAATGGCAGCTAAAGTGTCCATTCCTCTGGGAGACACACGTGTTCCCCATTCTTACTTTCTTCGACGAACTACTTATTTGGTTAGTAATTTGCTTGTTTTTCATGAGATACTTATTTGCAGCACCCCATGTCTTTGAAGGAAAGAGGGCACTGATGAAGATTACTTATTTAACATGAAAAGGTAACATCTAACACTCTGCAATATTTATCTACCCGTAATGTTGAGCATTACGGACGGTATTAGAGAAAAAGAACGGTACTATGTCCTTAATAAGATCGAAAGTATATTACACCAAGAGAGGGCCAGTCTCCAGCATCCCTCGTATATCACCAGACACAGTTACCCACCATCACTAACAATGGGGCCCCTCGACTGAGCCCATGGATTCACCATGCCTGAATAATCACACAGGGTTCACAGTATATTATATGGTTGCTTCAAAGACCACGACTCCACGTAGGGGGAAACAACCAGAAACTCCAGTCCTGGTGGCAAATAATAAGGCTTGTATTCTAGGTAGTTTAGAAGCTTCGTAGCACCTCTTTCTATGTGATTTATTTTGCATATTAAACATTAACATTATCTTCTATGCTATGCGTATCGTTTTCATATGAACATAGTAGTAATCAGGAATATACAATATCATTTCGATATCGACACAGTAGTATTTTACATCAATAACACAGAAGAAATTATTAATGTGTAATGAATAAAACCCTAAGAAAAAGATTCTGCAAAAGCTAAGCCACCGAGAATACGACAAAACAGATGCAGTGTGCCAATATAGTGGTTTCAAAGGCTGCAACTCCACGCAGGCCAAACACAGTCAGAAATTCCATACCACGTAGCGAACAGTAAGTCTAAGGGCAGGGACGGTGATAGGGGATCGTGGACTGTGGTAGGGCTGTTGGCTACACGTGTGGCTTCATATGGGGAAACCCGGTAGTTGGGATGAGAGAGAGGCTGCAGAGATGAGACAGGAGGGGAGACAGACGTAGTGGAGCAGAAATGAGAGGAGGGAGATGGGGAGCATAAAGGGGCGATGGAGAGTGAGAAAGGGGGATAAGAGAGAGAGCAGATGGACGTGCTGGAGATGAGGCGAAATGGGACTAGAGATATGAGGTGGGGTGAGGAATAGGGAGGAGAGAGGAAAGTGGGGAGATAGCAAGTCGTGAAGGGGGGAGAGAGAGAGAGAGAGAGAGAGAGAGAGAGAGAGAGAGAGAGAGAGAGAGAGAGAGAGAGAGATGGGAAAAGGGAAGTGGTGGGAAGTCATCAGTGTGGTGAAGGGGGTTGACAAAAACAGAGCAAAAAAGAAAAATGAGAACAAGAGGGAGTGGTGAGAACGGGCTAATTGAGAGAGAGAGAGAGAGAGAGAGAGAGAGAGAGAGAGAGAGAGAGAGAGAGAGAGAGAGAGAGAGAGGATACGACACGTGATTAAAGAAGAACGAATAAAAATAAAAAATAAAAACAGACCGAGTGATGGGAAAGGGATAACTGGAAGAGAGTGAATATACAGACGAAAAAGTGGGGCGTAAAGGAGAAAGAGCAGCTGTGAGAGAAAACTGAATGACGAGATATTAAAGTGTCGGAAGAGAGGAAACTGATAAAAAAAAAAGAGGCGACAAATAAAAAAAAAAGACAAAAAGGCAACTAAAAAACAAGCGTAAAGGTACCACGGGATAATAAGAAAAATACTAAAACAGAAGACAAGGAAAACTGAATGTAAAGATAAATTAAAAAGGAACGGAAGAAAAAGACTAGTAAAAGGGAAATAAAAAAAAGCTAGATGAATGCAAGGAAATGGTAAAAATGGAATAAAAGATACGAAACTCAGAAAAAAAAAGTAGAAAAGAGAAAGGAAAAAAGAGTGAGAGAGGAAAAGAGAAGTCGAGTGATTAAAGCGGTAGAGGGGATGAAGGAAATGTGACAGAAAATGGGGGACATGAAAGAGACTTGGAGAGATGGTGGAGAGTAGAGATTAACAGGAGATAGGGCGGGATATGCAAGGGGCAGCAAGGGAATTACCAGAGAGAGAGAGAGAGAGAGAGAGAGAGAGAGAGAGAGAGAGAGAGAGGGAATTACCAAGATGTGAAGTGAAATGGAAAGAAGTGGAAAGTGATGGTGATGTGGGCAAATTAGAGTGAATCGAGTGGATGAGAGGAAAATTAGGTATATAAGGGGACGAGGAAAAATGATGTAAAGTGGGGGGAACCGAAATGAAGTAAGTTTAAGTAAAATGAGGTGAAGCAAAGTAGTGAACAGACGTGAAATGAAGGGAAGTGAGACGAAGTAAGGGTATGGGTGGAAAGTGAGATGAAGTGGGGGTAATGATACAAAGTGAAATGAAGCAGTGAAGTGACGAAGTGGTGAAGTAAGGGTATGGGTGGGGGTCGGTCCATCATGTAGGCTTCATCACGCGTTGTACTGCGGCCACCACGTCCCCACAAGGTACCTAATAAACTCACAGTCCCAACAGTTAATGAAAGCTGGCTCGCCGCAAGGACCGGGAGGGGGAGGGAGGGGGGACGAGAGGGAGAGGAAAAAAAAGGGAGAGAGCGGAGGAAGAGTACTGGGGAAGGAGGAAAGATGGAGGGAAACAGGAGTAGACGGGAGGAGAGGGAGTGAAAAGAAGAGGAGGAGATGAGAGAAAAAGAGGTGGGAAAGGGAAGAAAAGAAGAGGGGGGAGGAGGAAATGGTGAAAGATAGCAGGGACGGAAGGAAGGGAGGGTTGGGGTGCAGATTGGGGTGGTTCAAATGTGGGGAGGAATAGTGAACAGCAGGAGATGGAGGGGAGAAGGGGAAAGGGAAATGGAAGAGGTAGATAAGGGAGAGGAGGAGTATAGGTGATGAAGGAAAAGGGAGACAGCAAAAGAGACGAAAAGGAGAGAAAAGGAAAGGAAAAAGAAGGTAGAGGGAATTGAAGGGAAGATACTGAAGACAGGTGATGGATAGCAAGAGGAAAGGTATGAGGAAAACAAAAACTGAGGGGTAGGAAAATGGTAGGCAGCAACAAGTAAACACATGCAACAACCACCACTACCACAACTCCTCTTAAGCCGCCATTGTGGGAGAGTCGACGTAGCAACAATGCAAGGGGCAGTCTCGACAGCATTAATTAAGCCCCCTAATGGTCGGAACAACTCTAGTATTCTATTTAAGCTAGTGTCAAAAGGTTTTTTTTTTTAGGTGAGTCATAAGAGCCTGAGAGTTTATGTTGTCATCATTAACTCTCTCATTGTCGAAACAACTCTAGTAATTAATTCCAGCTAACACCAGATGACTTCAATCCAATGAATGTGAAATACAGGAGTTTTAGTTAAGCCTTTCCTTGTTATGGACGCAGTGTGTGTATTCTGCGCTTCCTAAACCGGGCAATATTGTGTGGGAATCATCTACGTGTTCTCGGAAAAGGATAATGAATTCTGTACAAGGAAACAGACGTCATTTTTTTTTTTAAAGTCAATTCCGTACCTCCCATCAATCCCCTTGTAGAAAGAAAATCCTCAAAATTTTTTCCCAAAGATTCCCCCCCCCCTCTCTCTCTCTGGTTAAAAACAGAACACCCGGAAGAAGATCCAAATATTCTCACTCCATGAACCTTTTAAATTCACTCCCGTAGGGCAAACAAAATATTCTCCCCTACAAAAAATCTCCCCGGATGTAATTCTATGTCTCGTGCCAGCAAGGTCAGGCCAAACAAACAGTGCTGGCTTTGTTTTTTGGGGTGATACATATTGGCTCTTTCTCCTCCTGCCTTCCCTCCGCTGGCACTGCAAATATGAGGAACTGTTGCCTCTGGGGGAAGGGGAGGTGAGGAAGGGAAGACAGGGAGAGAAGAGGACTGAGTGGAAGGAGCGAAAGTCTGAGGAAAAGGGCAAGGAAGTGAGAGCAAGAGAAGGAGAGGGAAGGGGAATGGAAAAGAGGAGGGGAGAGAAAGTGGAAGGGAGAAGCATGTGAAGATTGGGAGAGAAGGACGAGACCAAGTGAAATAATATAATAACAGTATAACATAACATAATAAGGGGAAGTAAAAATGGAAAAACAGAGGGAAAGGTAACTGAAGAGAGAGAGAGGAGGAGGGAAGAGGAAGACGAGGTAGATGGGCAGAGGAAAAGAAACAGGACAAAAGGCAAGGGGAAGAGAGAGGAAACAGGCCATGTCCCTTTATCGAGACGCACCATAGGGCCTCTTTGGCTACTCTCACCCGATGGGTGGTTGGAGAAAGTGACAGGAGGAAGAAAATAGAGAAGGGGAGAGGAAGAGGAAGCGGAAGGCGGTCTGCAGAAGAAGAAGGAGAGGAAGGAAAATAGGGGGAGGAAATGAGGAGAAAGAGGCGATGTCCCTTTATCGAGACGCACCATTGGGCCCTTTGGCTACTCGCAACAGATGGAAGCCCCACCCTGGGGAGGAACTAAGAGGGAAGTAGGCAAAAGATGTGGCAAGGAAGGGAGGTGGGGAGAGGAAGGGAGGTGGGGAGAGGAAGGAGAAAGGAAAGAGAGGAAGGAAGGTCCCAGAAAAAGGAGGAAGAAGGAAAAAAAAAAAAAAAGGAGAGATGAGGGGACGTGGAGAGGGAGAAATGGGGAAGGAAGGTGGTATGTATAAAGGAAGGAAAGGGAATGGTGGAAGGAAGAGGTAGGAAAAGCAACGAAAGTGAATCCGAGAAAAGAGATGAGGTTTGTGGAAGGAATGGAAGGTGAGTGTAAGGAAGAGAAAGTAAACAGAGAAGGGGAGGGAAATGAGGGGAAGGAAAACGAGCTAAAGGGAAAGACTAAACTGAAGAAAAGGGAAGTTGAGAAAGAAAAAGGAAACAAAGAAGGAGGGGAAAGAAGGGAAAAAATGGGAGGGTAAGGAAAGGAACTCGGGACTCTAAGGGAAGGGAAAAGGGGGTTATGAAGGAGGTAGGGAAGTACGGTACGGAAACTCCACGTAAAGTTAAACTGGGGGGGAAGCTGGTGAGGAATGGAATGTGGGGAGAGGGGAGAGGAGGCAAGGGAAGGAAGTGAAGGAACAAAGGAGGGGGAGGGAGGATGGTGAGGAATTGAAGCAGAAGGGGAAGTGGAGAAAGAAGGGAAGGGGGAAGATGGAAAGGCAATAGGGTAGACGAAGAGAAAGAGAAGGGGATGGAATGAAGGAAGGATGAATGGGTGAAGGAAGGGGGAAGGTGAGGTAGTTGGGGAAAAGAGGAGAAAGGGAAAGGAGGGACGAAGGGGAGGGGGAAGGAAGGAAGGACGACGGGGAGGGGGAAGAGTAAGTGGATGAGAGGGAAGAAGGGAGGGAGAGGAGGGAAAGGAGAGAGGAAGAGGGGAAAGAAAGAGGGGAAGGGGGGTTAAGGAGAGAGGAAAGAGAAAGAGAAGAAATGAGGGAGGAAAGGAAAGAAATCAGGAAGGAGAGAGGAAGAAAATATGGAGATGAGGGAAGAAAGGAAGGAAAGGGAAGTGGGGTGGAAGGAGAGGGGAAGGAAGGAGAGGGGAAGGAAGGAAAGGGATGTGGGGTTCAAAGAGTAGAGGAAGGTGGGAATAAAGGCGTGTTAGGAGGTGGGAAATTTAGGAAACTCTCGGGAAACTTTGGCAGGGAAGGAAGTTGGTGGCGTAGAGGGTAGGGCGGGGAGACGAGGTAGGGGAATGGGGAGAAGAGAGAGGAGGGGGAGGTGAGGAAAGGAGGGGTGGTAAGGAGGAAGCAGAGGTGAGTGAAGCAAATGTGGGAGGGAAGGAAGAGGAGAAGAGTGAAGGAGAGTGAAAAGAAAGGGGTTGGAGAAGGGGGAGAAGGAAAGGGGAGGTAGGAAAGGTAGAAGGGCAAAGGGGGAAGAGAGGAGAGGGAGAAGGAAAATGAGAGGGTGAAACGGACAACACAGGAAAAAAAAAAAAGATGAGGAAACTGAGGGGAGAAGAGAAAAAGCAAATTGGAAGAGAAGGAAGGAGGAAACTACGATGAGAAAATGAGAGAAAACTGAGAATAGGGAAAGAGAGGGAAGCGGGAGTTAAAGAAAAGAAAACAGGGTAAACTAAGGAGGAGGGAGTAAGACGGAGAAGAAAAATGGGAAACTCAGAGGGAGGAAGGAGAGAAAACTGTGTGGAGGAGAGGAAACAGAAGGGAGGGAAGGAGGAAGTAGGCCTAATTGTGAGGGGAAACTGGCGAGGAGGATGAGGACTTAAGCAGCTTCAAGGAGAGACTGGAGAGGGAGATTCCGGTGAGAGAAAGAGGGCTTGAGGAAAGAAAGAGGGCTGGAGGAGAGACAGGACTCGAGGAACGGAATATGAAGGAAAAAGGAGAAAAGAAATGGTTGGCTGGAGGAAACAGACGGCTGGAATGAGGGGAAAGAAGAGGCTAACGAGGAAGGAAATGGCAAGATGGAAAAGATAGTTGTAAAGAGAAAAGAAAATGGTGAACATAAGAAAAGCAATGGATTGTTGATGGCCGGTTGGCTCATATTTGACGTTTCCCTTCCACCGGTAAGACGTGACTATAAGAATAAGACAAGGGTAGCAAGGAAGAAAGAAGAAAAGTCGAGGGGAAAAAATGAATCAGAAAGAAGGGAGGGGCAAAAGAAAAAGAGGGACAGAGTCTGGGCAAGTAACAATGGACGACGAAAAGGAGAGACAAAGGGAAGGATACGCGGAGGGAAGGGAAAAAAAAAAATAGTGGGGGGAAAGGAAAGTTGAGGGGAGAGAAGTACAAAGTAATGCAAACAGCAACACAGCTATTGGTCCTTCCGAGGGTTTGTTATACGACAGGTTATAACTAAGGTAACTATTCTATTGGTCAATGACAAGGGCAGGAAAGCAGGAAGGTTACCCCTCCTCCCCATCAAACCCTCAAGGGATGGGGAGACAGGGAAGGGGAGGGGTAGGGAAAGAGAGGAGGAGGAGGGTGAGGCAGGGTGAGTGGAGAAAATGCCAGAAGGAAGAATGGACCAAAGAAAAAATGTGAAGGGAGGGTATTGTGTACAGGAATGAAAGGATGCGAAGCTGAAGGATCTATGACTAGTGGGAAGAGTATAGATAGATAGATGGATTGAGAGACAGATAGACAGATAGACAGGCTCTCTCTCATCAAATACTCTCATCCCTCTTCTGTCTCTTTAACTGAGGAATTAATTGATATCTAGTCAACTGGTCAACACAAACTTTTTCTTCGATGTGTCTTCCCCTCAGCTCATGACCGCCAATTTTTTAAATGTAAATTAAGGGATCGCGTTGTTTTGTTATGCTCTGATGAATCTTAATTATTTAAGAAGATGCAAGCTCTGAGCACTACGCTTTATCTGGTATACACCCGGTATACATACATACATTGTATGTATACTGTATTATAAATACATAACTATATCTATCTATCTATCTATCTATATGTGTGTGTCTGTAAATCTGTATGTATGTATGTATGTATGTATGTATGTATGTATGTACGTATCTATCTATCTGTCTATAGAGAGAGTTACATACACCTCAGGGACCAAGAGGCAAACTACCACAGGCACAGACAGACAGCATGTAGTCAGAGGATAAAAAGAGGCGGTCAGAGTGAGGCAGGAAGCGGCATACTGTACATCCACAAAGCCAGTGATGCTAATGTCGCAATACTCATGTTGCAATCATGAGGGATAGCAGAGACACAAGTTCCACCAAGGTCTTCTTGGCGTAATGAACCTCCAAATAACTGTCATATAAGCACTATTTGGGGGTCTCTCTAAAGCTCAATGAAATCGTCTGGGAGCAGTAAGATTCAAATGAAAAGCATATTATTATGCTGACGATGTTACTGAAATTGTTTCGTCCCTCTTTCTACGGTGCCTCTCATAAGCTGAATAAAACAGTTTGGAACCAGCATGGATATAAGACTCAAGATATTAACGTGCCGAATTAGTTAATGCAATTAGCAATAATGCAACTCCTGGATTGAAAGGGTTAATGACGACTGTTTTTAACCCCGTGTTCTGAAGGTCTCCCTTACGCTGAATATAATCGCTTGACAGCAACAAGAATTAAGTAAAAAGACAATGCACTGGCATTAAGATGGATTTAGACTTTTTTCCAACCAGGAATTCCTCTTAGGCTAAACAAAAGTATTCATGTAACAGAAAAAGTAAATAACAGCATGTCAGCGGAAATCTCAGAATTTTGCCATTATGTCATTATATCCAGGCCCATAACCTTGACCAGTTCCAATGTTCACTCTACCCAAATGTCCTTTAGAACCCCTTCACTACAAGCACTTTTTTTTTTTACCTTGCTACCTCCAGATTATTATACCTGGTTTAGGACAGACTTGTTGAACTGGTGGGCTTAGACATACCCTCTCAATATCCCCACTAGGTTTCCGAAACTAAACATAATCGTCTCTTGGTGATTAATGAAAAATATATGATCCTCCTGTAAGGGTTTAGTTACTTATTTTCCTAATGTGTACTTCACAACTTCTAAAAAATACACAATTTATGTCTTTGATGTGGCTTCCCTCAGTCTCGCGTCATCCATTGTCACTATGAATAAAGCATCACCATTATCGTCTCCACCACCACTCTTACCACTATCCAGTGCAATGAATCATATCATCATCATCATTATAATCACCACCATAAGCAACAGCACCACCATCACCGCCATCCAGGGCAATGAATCGTATCATCATCATTATCAACAATACTATTACCAACTACCAGTGCAATAAAATCACCACCACCGCCATAATCACCAGCACCACCACCACCGTTCACTTCCTATCGTCCCTATAAAACATTGACGCCTAGTTATATTTAGGGCAGGAGTCTATAACAGCCTTGACAAGTGGCCGCGTTCACTTCTACACATCTGTCCTCTTTAACCTTCCCACACTTGACAACGCACCTTCAACGCACTCCCTCCTCATCCACAAATACTCTTAACTAGCGATGAAACAGTCGTAACTAATGTTCGTAACTTCGTAGCACCTCTTCCCTGGCGACTTAACATTTCACCTCAATATCTTCCTGTACGTTAATAAAGATGCAAATTATGTCCATGTTAAAGCAATAAAATAACATGCAAGAAGAAGTTATTGTACTATGAAAAATAAATAGCTAAATAAGAGGTGCTAAGAAGCCTCCAGTGTCACCTAGAATACGGATCAAAGACTTTTTCTGCAAGAAGAAGAAAAGTATTAGGGAGATATTGCTCTCGCCCTTCCCTGTCTATCCTGGAAAACGAATTATAGTCACGACAGGAATTTGTTTCTGAATCCAGGTCCTGGTTTTTCCTACACAACCTTACGAAAAACATCCCGTCGTAACTAAGGTCTTTTTCTTCAGGAAGAACAAGGAAGTAAGATGGCAAGTCCTGATTCTCGATTCACAATATTCTGAAGATTAAATGACTGTTGTAATTAAGATTTTCTTTTGCAGGAAGGACAGAAACAGATGGCAGGCCCTGGTTCTTTCAGAGGCAAACATACGAACAATATCTTGGTCGTAACGAAGACTTGTTTTTGCGGGAAAGTTAGGAAGAGTAAAAAGGAAGATGACAGGCCCTGGTTCGTTCACAAGCAAACTTACGAACAATATCCTGTCGTAAGTGAGATTCATTCTTTTAGGAAAGACAGAGAGGTGGCATGGGAGGATCCTCCCACCCACGTCTCTTGGTCTTCCCACAAAAACAAATTTCAATTACGCGACGGGAAGTTGATCCACAAACAGTCCCCGTCGCATATGAGATATGTTTTTCCAGGATTGGAAAGGAAGAGCGACAGCAGATGAATCCTCTTATCTCCCGTTATTGGTACTCCAGCAAACACTAGTCTTCGTAACAGGTGGAAAATTATTGTTTCCTACATCAGAAATATCCCACACTCCTCTGAGTTACCACAAGGAAATTGTATTAGATAACTGAGAATATATACCCTGGTCTATTTCCCCCATCAACCCTTTATTAGTAGTAGGTACAAATCTCGAGGGCAGCCATATGTTGACAGAGTAGCGAGGATGTCAACAAGAAGTCAAGGTTGCAAGGGAAGAAGTCAAGTTGCAAGGCGCTCGGTCTTGTTTACACACCTGTTGCGGGAGACTCTTCATTCCCGTCTCAGAATTCACTAACAAACTTACGACCAATTGCATCTCGTAACAAAGATAATTTTCAGTACTACGAATGAGATTCACGGGACGTTTAAGCTCTGTCCTAAGCCTTATTGTTCATGGGAAAAGATATTTGAAGTTACGATATGGAACACCTTAAGTTTGTCTGTGTATCCCATCGTATCTCTTGCAAAGTCTTTCCTGCTGCTACTTTCCTCACCTACTATATCATCGCTTTGTCACATGTCAAAATTTCTAAGTTAGATTTATTACCAAATTCATAAACGTTTAGGCCGCATCGATGTGCTCGGCATATGGGTGTGGGGTGGGGGGAGAAAAGCCGCCAGGTGAAAATGGACAGCTCAAAAAATTTTCCAAGATGCTTTTTCAGCGACTACTTTCAATGGGTTTTCTCACCACTAGGGAATAATACTAAAGAGCACTGAGGACTCGTGGCATAAAAATTTCTGTGGGTATGCAGGGAGCGAGTTGGCACTGGGAGGCAGAGAGAGAGAGGCACCAGAACACGGCACTCTTTGGCACCCGCGGAAGAACTAAAGCGCAGGCGAGCAGAGCGGTCCCTGCCACCAGCACTGCCACCACCCGCACCCGCGCACACCTCCACCACTACCACCAGCACCAGATAGCTACCTTACTCTATGAACACAGGAACATATACACACCTGTACACAATAAACACGTTACACAAACGCGTAGATACCATACATACATCTCCCGTACACTAACACAAACGTCCTTTGCTTATTCAAACCGTGACCAAACACAAGACTCTAAGCACATAAGATTACACACGTATACAAACAAATATTTTACCTCTTACACACACACACACACACACACACACACACACACACACACACACACACACTATTCTTTAAATGCACATGGCCCCAAAATGCACATGGTACACTCTAATCAGCATGTGTACACCTCGCTCTCCCTCCCAGGCGCTGATGTAAACAATGAAGAGAGGGCGAGTGAGCAGGTTCGCCCTCTGCCCCACGCTGACGTAATGTTCAAGTGGGGCCGGTATCTCTCAAGCCAAGTAAAGACTCTATCTCTCTCTCTCTTTCCTCCTCCCTCCTCCTTAGATTTCTGTGCCTTTCCTTAACCTCTCTGTTAAGTAGGTTCGTCCTCGGTTGAAGGTGACGTAATGTTTAAGTGGTGTTGATAGCTCCACGTTCAACAGAAAAACTCGAATATTTTTCATCCCCCCCCCCTCTCTCTCTCTCTCGTTCCCAGATTTCAATTTTTCATAACCTTCAGGCTAAAACTGATACCTCATCATTTGAAATTATCTCCAACTCTACTCTCTCTTCCTTCTTCCTTTTTCCCAAACCTAGACTTCCTTGTTGCACATTAAATGCTAACTTCAATTTTCAAGCTACTCCTCTTTCTCTCTCTCTCTTTCTCATCCTGTTATCACATTACATAGCTCATCATCCTTCTCAGCAACAATCTTCCTCATCAAACCAGAACTTATTTTTCTCTTCACGTCTCTCTCTCTCTCTCTCTCTCTCTCTCTCTCCAGCGACCCACGCCCTTTCTCTCCATCCGCTTTCCCTTCCTGTCTTCCTCTTCCATCCGGCCAAGCTGTACTCTCTCTCTCTCTCTCTCTCTTATTACCGACCGGCCCTGCCTTTTCTCTGCTTTCCAATCAAAAGCTCATTTCCTTCTCAGATTTTTTTTCTCCCCAATTCACCCCCTCCCACGATGTTCACGGATTAGTTTTTTTTTTTCCCTTCCAATCATAGCTTTCCCGATCACTGATTACTTTCCCTGCGTTGTGCTATTCACAGCCCAGGAGTCGGCCTTGATATTCTCCTCCTCCTCCAGTTATCTTCCTCCTCGTCTTTTTCTTCCCTCCTCCTCCCCCTCCTCTTCCTCTTCCTCCTCCTCCAGCAAAAAGAAAAACTTAGGACATCAGCTAACATATCCCCCCCCCCTCTCTCTCTCTCTCTCTCATCCCCATAAAGTCTCTCTCTGTCTCCCTTTGCGTGGCTTTCAACTCTCACATCATATTAGCAATCCTCTTTCCCCAGAACCACCGTTATCATGCTCCTCAACTGGGCGACATTCCACGTAAAGTCTTTAGACCTAAACTAATACTCTTTTTACTCTAACTTGGTCTAAAATTGCCATCTCTCCATCTTGAATAGTGACCTGCATGAAGAGATTAACTCCGAAGATTATGCTAGTCATGAAGAAGTGTTATGGAAAGGATGTAGACTCGAAGTGTAGTTTTATTGTCACTGGGGTACGTAAAACAAGCCGAAAAAGAACAAAAATCTTAGCCACGTTCATTACCCACAATAAAAAAGATTCATTCACTTTCATTTCCACCCGGCACTCATCCTTGGGAAATGAACTCAGACCATGTTCATTAAAAAAAAAAAAAAAAAATCGAGACTGAGATTTATTACTCAAATAAATCTAAAACCTTCATTCACCTCCATTTCCACCTGCCACTCATCTCGTCAGTGTCGAGGCCCGTGAATGATGGGGGTGGAGGCAAACAGGTAAAAACGGAAAACTCAAAATCTATATCGAGGAATATATATCACAGGAGAAAGGTCAGGGTTTATAAGGTCGTCTCCTCCCACAATCTCAAACTCTCCGCCTCAATGTTATATTTTTTTCTCAAATTTTTTCACATTATCTCTTACTTTACGACCAAAGCTCTTACTACGCCATATTCACTCTTCTTTAACAACTTAAACTTTCCGTGTTATGATATATCTTATTTTACAGTATTCATTCTCACCTTTCAATTTTGTCATTCCACTAATTCTCTAATGTAATCTAATCTAACTTTAAGCAATCTAACCTAATCTAACCTAACCTTGCCAAACCAAATCTAATCTAACCTAACATAATCTCCAGCATCTGTAAGTGTTCTCTCCTTTTAAAGCCATCATCCACACTTCCATACATGTGCAACCAATTCCTTCGCCCTGTCACTTCCCTTTCAACTCCATACCCCTGCCGCCCCTCTCCCTCTGCTAGCCCTGTCCAGCCCACAAGGCCCCCTGGCGATGACAAGTCAGTAAGGGGAGTGACGGGCACCATCACTCACACCACCTCATCACAACACCCCCTCCTCTTGCCCCTCCCTCCCTCACCCTCTCACTACAAACTCCCTCCTCCCCTTTCCTCCATTTAACCCTGGCCCTTTCTTTTCTCTTACCTCCGGCCCCTCCCCTCTCCTCCCCCCCTGCACCCTCCCTTACACCTCTTCTCCTTCCTTTAATCCTGCCTCCTTCCCCTAAACCCCCTCCCCTCCCCTTCCCTCAACCCCTTTTCTTTCCCCTCCCCTCACCCCGTCCCCTCTCTTAAACTCCCCTTACCACAGCCCTCCTCCACTCTCTACATCCTCGTCCCCTCCCTTGAAACACCTCTCACCATAGCCTCCTCCCCCCCAACACCTTCCCCCACCTCACCAGTCACTCACGTAATTGAAAACACTGTACCCAGCTGAGGAATATGCCTGATGGGAGGGTCAATCGATGCTAAGTGGTACCAAAAACGTTTATTTCCAATTTGTAATGCACGGAAAAAAGAACACGTTAGAAGGAGCTGTCTTGAACACACGCGCAAGTGCTCAATACAATTAGAAGTGGCGTCATATATATGCATTTTGTTCAGGATAACGCAAGACGATTACCTTCGGCTTAGGGATGTCACTACTCCTCATAGGGTTATGTAACCGAGTTCTCTCTCTAAAATACATGGAAAAAATTAAGCCAAATTATCTAGTCTCTCTGCATCCCTTAAGAATGGGAAATGTACTGACCCATGGATAGGTAAGCTTCCCTAGTCCAGAACATTTGAGGGTCCAATATGAATTCATCAAAGGAGAGTGAGGCTATCCTGAACATCCCAGGCTAACCTGAACAAATTGTGATTCTTCCCCTTAAAATAAATGAAAGAATAAGTCAGACCAAGCTCTTCGTTTTTAAATTTACAATAAACGAATGGAGACCAGACGCGATAAGGCACAGCAAAGAAAAGGCTGAGAAGCACCAAGAAAAGCAGAGGAAGAATGGAAAGTAGTAATAAGGGCTGGTAAAAGATAGAGTTGACACAAGGAATGTAAAGAGACAGGACGGCAGGTAGTGAAAGCAGGAAATGGGGAAGTAAGGACATAAGAATTAGGAAAGAGGAGTGGGCTGGAGGGGAGGGGAGGGGAGAAAAAGAGAGGGACAGACGGAGAGAAAAGTATAGGGGAGAGGAAGGGACGACATACGAGAGGAAGGACCGAAGGACAATGGAAGAGAGGATAAGGAAGGAAAAGAGAAAGGGTTACACGGACGGAGTGAAGAGGACAGGATATGGCAGCAAAGGAAAACATAAGGAACACAAGGAAGAGATAGGACAGAAACAGAGAAACTAGGAGAGAGAAAAGATGCTTAAGGAGACGAGATGAGAGAAGCTGGAGTAGAAGAGAGAAGAAGGGAAGTTGGAAGATGAGAAAAGAATAGGTGTAGGGGAGGAGAGAAGGAAATGTGAAGGAGACGAGAGGAGAGAAGGTGAAGGAAAGGTTTGGTACGAGGATCTGGAGTAGACTGGAGTCCCCCACGTGCCTGCGGTCATGAAGAGTTATAGCGGCCATCATGACCAGCAAACGGGCGGCACGGTCTCTCCCACAACGCACCACCTCACCCCGCCCACAAACGCCCGTCACATACAGCGGTCATAAGGGCGACTACTTCAGGGTAACACAAAGTACTGCACACACAACAGTTACAGGAGCAACGGCAACTCTTCATAGCCACTTTTATGAGAGTCAGCAAGGCAACTATTTCAGGATTTTGTAACGTACGCTGACAATACACTCATCAGGTCAGCATATACTCCGTGACATTTAAAGGAGCTAGACTTTCAAAGCTGACAGCCATATCGAAACTCATCTACGAAAGAGAGGGCTATTGTAACTAGTTAAGTAACGTAGCGTGTGGGGGAAAATACTGCAGCTGAATCTCTACCCGTGAAGGCATTGTAACTCGTGTACCAGCACAAGAAGATCTACGAGTGGTAAATTATGCAACTACTAAGAGGAGACATCGTAACTCCTGAGGGAAGAATCGCAACCTATACCAATCCGTGTCTCCTAACCCGTTTAAGTTCATAATGTTTCTCACAATCTCCTTCGCTTTTCCCACACTGTATTTAAATTAAGGCCGTACTTCCCTCAGCCCAGGAAGAGTAGGGACTTTCACATCCCTTAAGACTCACGCCAACAATCAACTTCCTTACCAAATACCCACGGAACACCTTTTCGTTTGTCTGAATGTTAAAGATGGAGGGTCCCCCCTCCCTCCCATGCGAAGCAATAACCATGAACTCTGTGTATATATAAAAAAAGAAGTTTGACGCCCTATTTTTGTTTCTTATCAAGGGGGGTTATGTTTAAAATGACTCGTATTCTTATTCTGCTTCAATCGTTCATTCTGTCCCATGGAATTTTACTATTTATACTGCATACCATGGACCTTCTTATGTACAATCTTTCATTACGTCATCATCATCATCATCACCATCCAAGTTTTGAAAATCTGGGCCCCACCTCTTAAAGATACTCAAACCCTTTACCAAACTCAGCTTCTCCCCACTCCTCCGCCTTTCAGCATAAACCCCTCAAACACTGCCCGCCACAGCACAACATCCCTTTATGACAGACTCCCCCCGACCTCCCTAACACGACCTGAGTGATGGTGATGGCGGGGCAGTTCCCATAAACCCGCCTGCTTACCGTCCTTCACAAACTATTGGGCCATGAATCAAGCATGAGTTAGGGCCGGAAAAAAAAAAAAAAAAAAAATGCGATGGCCATGCGTTAGTTTGCCACAGGAGGGAGGGGGTGTGTGGAAATGAGCTCTGAGATTTTAATGATGATTGACTGGGTGAACAACAGGCATGGTCATTAACTCTATATTTTTACGCTAACTTGGCCCAGATTTTCGTTCTTTTGTAGCTTATTTGACGTAGCTTAGTGTCAGAAACAGACTATGCTTCGGCTCTACATCGTTTACACAGCACTTCTTCGTGACTACTGTTACTCTTCTGTTACAACTCAGCATTCAAAACAAGAGACGTGGCAATTTAGTCAAAAAGAGAATAACATGAGTAATGCGAGTGGCTGGGCTTCTCTCAGTTGGGGAAATTCGTGCGGTGTTTGCACGGATAAAAAATAATGACGTGAGTGTATGGCAATATAAAAGATTATCTATGTTTGACCTACCACTCGGTTTTAAAGGGAATAATATGACAATGAAACGAGAAAAACAGCAAAACCATCTATCTATCTACCTATCTATTATACATTTCCTGATGCCGCATCCAGTGAGGGGATGGCTAGGATACAAGTAGCTCCAAACATTCCTCTGCCCCTACCCAGTAACGAACCCTCTTCCCACGGCAGTATATCATCTCTTATAATCCTCCCTCTCAATTCTCATTCCATCATCATCATCAACATCATCATCATCATCGTCCAAACCTCATCAAACCTATCATAAACAGGGTGGGTAGTCAATTCAGAAACAGGAAAAACGAAAAAAAAAACACACACACACACACACACACACAAACAAACATATGAGCAAAACTAAATAAAAAGAGAAACAGAACCACAGAAAAAGAAAAACCTAAATGGCCACCACATCTGAGGGGAAAGGTAATATGAGGGATGAGGGGAGAGAAAAAAGAGTGGGAAAAAAGGTAGGGGGAGAAATGGGGGAGAAAGACATTAAGAGGGGAAGGACGAAATGAAAGAGGGAGGAGCGAGGGGAAACGGTAATCGCTAATGTAAAAAAAAAAAAAAAAGTGAGAGAGAGAGAGAGAGAGAGAGAGAGAGAGAGAGAGAGAGAGAGAGAGAGAGAGAGAATAAGGAGGTACTGAGAGGGACCACATAGGGTGAATGAAAGACTGAGGTCGAGAGGGATATGAAAGGGCACACGGGGATGGAGGGGAGAAAGTATGAGAAAACTGTAAGAATATAAACTACGTACAAAGAAGAAAGACAGAAAGAAGAAAAAATAAAAGAGAGACAAAAAGAATGAAAGAATGGGAGGAAAAGACGAGGAAGAAACAGAAACTATAAAGTATATGTGGGATGAGTAAGATACAACTGGATAGGCAGATGCAGATGAAGCACCAGATATAACAGCAAATGACAAAATATATACCGTCAATAGGGAGGCAGGAGACAGACAGAGACAGAGATTTACAGAGACACAGGCAGATCAACAGAAAGACAGAAAAACAAGCAGACAGACAGACAATAAAAATAGGTTCTCTTGCCATGCCCAGAAAGAAGCTTCTAAATACAGAGAGAGAGAGAGAGAGGTATTAAACAGACAGAACAACAGATACACAAACAGACAGAGCTGCTTCCTTCCTGACGCCCTGAAGACGGCAGTGAAGGGGCGGGCCTGATGGTGTGTGTGTGCCTGTTGCTGCCGTCTTGTTATTGATTGATTCAGGCCCTCCCATATCTTCCCCCTTCCCCTCTCCCCATCTCCTACGATGACTCCCCCCTTCCCCCTTCACCTCCTTTCTTACCATGTTTTCCCTGTCTTCACCTCCCCTTCCTCTTCCTCTTCCTTACCCTACACATCCACCCATTCACACAGACGCCATCACGTTACACTTCCTGTTCCCTTCTCCCTCTTCTAAAACTGTTCCTCACCCCATTTAAGGTCCTTCAGTAATGGAACGTTGATACATACTACGTAAGTAAGTGGTTAAATGAAATTTGAAAAGCTGATCAACTGGGCTTGGTGACAACTAGTACCGTCAAGAAGGAAACGCGTGTAGTTTTATTCAATGTGCACAATGAATCAGCCCAACAAGCTTCGAAACCGGACACAGTTATAAATAATCATCATATTCGTATCTTTGCGTTACTTCGTGTCTGTATTTCCTCTGTCATGCACTACTCTTTCCCTAACTTTCATTCCTTGACTCGTTATTTCTAAAACATATTCAAGCAAAAGATTATCATACATATTCTTACTTCTGTTTCCTCATCTGCCTCTATTTTCTTAAGTCGTGTGATACTCTGTCTCCAGTTCACTGGCTTCTTTTTTACAATACATTCGAGTGCCATTTTTACCCTCTTATGATCGAGACAGCTCTGTTTTTTTTTATTCCCGACAAATTTATTCAGCTGAGAGTGAGCAAAGAAGCCTGAGAGCGCTGACACTGGTTCCACTGACCCCCTCAAGGTCGGGACAATTCTAAAATTATGTTGTTACTGACGTCAATTATTTGATTCACCTGAGTAAACCATAGGAGCCTCAATGTGTTAAAATACGTCATCGTCATTACCGCTCTCTCTCTCTCTCTCTCTCTCTCTTACTAACACCATATGATTTTATTCACCTGAGACAGTGTGTTGGCGTCTCTCTTGATCAGGCTAACTCAAGTTCTGTTCTAACAAAGGCAAACTATTTCGTTCAGCTGAGAGCGAATTGCCAGAATGAGTTAAAATACATAACCGTGAAGACAGGTTGATTTCCGTTCACTGACTCCGTTTTACATCATCATCAAGAATCTTTTATTTTTATTAGTCGTGTTTTATCGTACGTCTGTTCTCCCCTCTCTCTCTCCTGTCACGTCTCGTTTCTCGCGATTCGTTATTTTACTCTCAAGTCCTCTCACTGTCCATCAATGTCCTCTTCTTTTCATCCTTCTTTCCTCTTCTCACTTCCTCTTGTCTCTCCACACACTTCCTCCTTCTCGTATTTTATTATTTTCCTCTCGTCGTCTTTTTTATTTCCTCTCCTTCCTCCTCTAACATCCTCTTGGCTCGTATACACTTCCTCGTTCTTGTGTTTCATTATTTTCCTAAAGTCTTCTTTCATTCCTTTCTTCATATTCTTTCCCTCCCCCCTCTCTCTCATATTCAACTAATGAAGTAATGTAATGGGGGAGACGGCGGCTGAACCAGTAGAGTGGTGGCCTGCAGTCCAATGGACCCAGGTTTGAATCCCGACTGGGGCAGGGAACAGTTTCAGGATCTGAATTTCAATAAAGCAGACTTTGCTAATCTACCAGACGACCTGTCGACATGTCGTAAAAGTAACCCCGCTAATACCAGTACACCAGTCCTGTATGGAAGACAGCCCTAGCATGTATTCAATATGGACGGTGGGTGTTAGCGCCGAAGTGGTGACATGCAGGTGTATGGTATATCGGAGAACTACTTAGCCTTGACAGCAGGCAGTGGAGCCTATGCCCAGAGTCGGACACACACAAGCAACATCCTCCATTTCTCTCTACCTTCCTCCTCTTTTCTCTCCACCCCCCTTCACCGCACCACGTCATTCCGTCTATCCAATTCCCCTCTCTCCCTCTTCTCTCTTCCTTTCCCCCTCTCTCCCTCCCGTCTCATTCCCCTCTCTCACCCGCATGTTGGTAGAGAAGGCAGCAGGGGTCCACCGAGGAGTGCTGACCCCCTATGGTGACTTCCCCTCCTACACCCTCGACATTTCCCTTCTTTCCTTCTTCCTCTTCCTCTCTTCCCCCTATTCTCCTTCCCTCTTTCCTACCACATCCTCTTCCTCCCCTCTTTCCAACTTTCAGAATGGTTTCCTTCGTTATAACCTTCCCTATAATAAATAGCCTCGAACACATAATAGGTCTGCTGCTGTTTCCTTTTCTTTGCCCTTTCTTCTACACCTTCATTCTTGACTTCCCATTTCCGCTCTTCCTTTCTTTTTTCCTACTTCATTACCCTCCTTTCCTCTTTCCTCCTTCACCCTCATCTTTCCTTCTTCCTTCCTTCCGAAAATTTTACCCTTACCCTCTCTTCCTTCCGTCTTTCCTTATCTACCTCATTCCATTCCTTTCACACCCCTTTACTTCTACTTTTTCTTCCCATTTTCTCCTCTCCTCTCAGCTATTCTGCTCTCCCTGTCTCTCCACCTTCTCTTCCATTTTTCTCTTCCCCTCTCTTCCTTTCTTACTCTTCCTTCTCTGTCTGCATTCCCGTTCTCTTCTCTCCTCCCTAAATCCCTCTCCGGCCCCTCCTCCTCCATCCCTACGTCCCTAAGGCTACTAATGGTTCCTAGCTCCCCTCACATACTCCAGTCTATCCATGGTGATTCTCTCTCTCTCTCTCTCTCTAAGCGCACACCCCACCACACCATACGACTACACTACACTACACTACACTACACTACACTACACACACACACACACACACACACACACACACACACACACACACACACACACACACACACACACACACACACACACACGTCAACTGTGCCACCCTTGTCCCCGTCTCTATAGTCAGCTGTCATGGCCTCGTTGGTTGCCATGCTGGGTGTCGCTCTTAGATACGTTGCTGTGTTAGGTCTCTCCATTATCTTGCTATGTTGAGAGACTGTTCTTAGGGTCTGATATAAGGCTGAGTTGGGTCTCTGAATACCGTATCCCCGTACTACTACTAGACGTTCTACAAGATGATTATATTTAGCTTAGGAGGGACCTTTCTAACAGAAGAAGCTAGATGTAGCCTTAATTAACCTCTGCAATAATAAGGGTTCTCTTTAAGCCGAGCGAAATTGGCAGGCAGAAGCATGATTAAAAATAGGAGTGACGTCCTGGGGTTGAAAGGCTAGGGTTAATGCTATGCTGGCCCTCTCTTGAATATCCTGCCCCAAAGGATTTCTACCTCGTGTTCTCTCTCCACGCGAAACCAACCAGACAGGAGCAACTCTCTCGTGGCACAAAATTAACCATAACACGGCGGGTAATTTGTAGCGTGAGTGTAGTGGTTGGCCAGACTGAGGGAAGACTGACAGGAGTAGCATCCATCACCAGAGTAACAGAGTATGAGGTGAGGAAATCTGGCTTCTCTTCCTTTCTCTCCACTGTCTATAATTTTTCTTTCTCTCAACGTCTCCCCTTTCTTTCTTCTCCCATTTTTCTCTCCTCACTTCCTCTCTCTCCCTCACTTTAAATTTCTTCCTGCTGGCTTCTCCTACTTCCCTTCTCTCACTTCCCCTCATTCAATGTCTTATTCACCCTCCTCTTAACTCTCCTTCCCTTAACCTTCATTACTTCACTCCCACTCATTTCTTCTCATCTCCATTTTGCCTACTTGTTTTACTCATTTCCTACCCCCCCCTCTCTCTCTCTCTGAGCTTTCCTTTCCTTTCCTCGTCCCCTACTCTCTTTATCTTCCTTCGCTTTCCTCCCCTTCCTTCTCTTCCCCAGTCTCAAGGGAAGCATGTTTCCTTCTCCATTCCCTTCCTCACCATCTCCATCCTACCGTCTTCCTTCCGTCTCTCCTCAGTCTCTCTCTACCTTCCACAATCTCAAGGGAAATGTGCATGTACCCCTCCTCTCTCTCTCTCTCTCTCTCTCTAGGGATACATGCTAGCTCCTCCACTCCCTTCTCGCCTCCGGTCTACTTAACACGTGTATAAACCCCCACAAGGCTGCAGAATGGCCCAATCTACAAGGTTACGACCTTCGCATTGTCTACCCTCACCTACACACACACACACACACACACACACACACACACACACACACACACACACACACACACACACATTCAGGCTGTATATTTTTGGCACTGTACAAGAAGTCTACCTACGGCACTAATATACGCACTTATACTGATGTGCTTTTCGAAAATATGCATTACCCTGTACCATGTCATTTTGGAATTATAAACGAGTTTCTACACAAAATTCTCAACTGATTTCACAGCACAATTTTTTACTCGGCAATAGTGCTGGTACGGAACGTCTGACAGTTCATTTCACATAACTAATGCTCGTGTTTCTAACCATAATATGAAATCCGGGAGGGTACTAAAACCTTAATCAGAATGTGTAGAGCCAGCAGCTGAATGCTTAAATTTGAAACGTGGAGGTGAAGGAACGTTCCCAATTTCTTTATTACAATTTCTGTGGCACATGAGGGTGACCACAATGTGTCGGGTGTCTGTATATCACTGCTGGCTGCACTATGTAACATGGGATGCAGGCAGAACCAGAGCCGCTTCTCAAATGTTCGTAAAAAAAAATTAAGGGTCTTCTCCTTCCTTTCGCAGTTGAAGTTTTAAGCTTACTACAGTTAAAATATTAAAATGCATGAATTAATAAAGACTGTTTTTAATGTTGGCTTCCTCATACCTGAATAATAATATCAAGTGACATTGAAGATGTTGCGTTTTTCACTAGGAGTGACGAGGTTGGATAAAATTAGAAATGAACATATTAGAGGGACAGCACACGTAAGTCAGTTTGGGGACAAAGCTAGAGAGACGAGACTGAGATGGTTTGGACATGTGCGGAGGAGGGATGAGGAGTATGTCGGGAGGGGATGCTGGAAATGGAGTTACCAGGCAGGAGAAAGAGAGGAAGGCCAAAGAGAAGGTTTATGGATGTAGTGAAGGAGGACATGCGGGTGGTAGGTGTAAGAGAAGAAGATGCAGAAGACAGAGTAAGATGGAGACAGGTGATCCGCTGTGGCGACCCCTAAGGGAAGAGCCGAAAGGAGGAGAAGAAGAAGATTAAGACAGATAAATGACGTCATGATGCTGCATGGAGTTAATGGAAAATCCACGAGAGCATTAAAGTAAAAGAAATTTACTCCAAATTATGCAAAGGACCCAACATGTCTGGTGCTGAAATATGCATGAGGGAAGATGCAGCATAATGGCCAGGTATAAAAATATGTACTCTCCAGGCTCGACGGCTGGAGGGACATCATATTGTATACACACAGTTGTTATTACTATCATTTTCAACATTATGATAAATGACGATAACGATGATGATGATGATGATGATATACAGTAGGTACTCACTGAAGACCCAACAAATTAAGCAGACACGTATTTTTTCCAACCTGACGAAGATTCCTACCTTCTTTCATCTCGGTTAATGGCCAAATGTAGTCAGACTGTAGGTCGATTTGACATGTAACTAAGGATACTCTTTCCTACCTCATAACTAAGGCTTACGGAATCTCGGGTAGCCACGACTTAATATTCAAATTGTGAAAATGGTCCAGTTCCGTCAGGTGAAAAAAACAACTACAATGAAATAGCAAAGGACAGCTAAAGACATGAGAAACTCGAAAAAAAAAAAAAAATCCCCGTCCAAGCCAGAAATTTTTTATAGTCTTTACATTTTAAATTGGCCATGATTTTCGCCCCTTTTAGCCTATTTCACGTAGGTAATACATGGAAAAAGACAATACTGTGGCTCTACATTCTTTCCACAGCACTTCTTCGGGACTATCATCCTATATTCAAGCATTACTCTATTATACAGCTCGGCAATCAGGATGGAGTGATGCCAAATTTAGCAAAGTTTAAGTGAAGAGAGTACACTTAAGTGAGAGAAGACAAGTAAGTAGGTGATGTGAAGGTAACTCGTAGAAAAGTCCCAGTCCAAGCAGGAAAATTTAATACAGTTCCCCTGCCTTGAGCGACGAGTTCTTCCTGGTCTGGTGAGCTTCGTACCCGGCGCGTCACACCCGCAGAATAATCTTTTGAATTTTCTGCACATTACGTTGGCAAGTTTAACATATCTTTAAAGTATAATGTTAAATGCTGCTCTTTAGTACAATTCTCTCTCTCTCTCTCTCTCTCTCTCTCTCTCAGGATGGGTGTTAACTATTACAATGTTTTTATTTTTTATTTTTTGTTAATCATCGGTAATAAAGGTAGAATGAAGTGTAGGCAGCTGCGCATCTGAGTCCATCATCACCACCATCATCATCATCACCACCACCACCACCACCATAACTGCTACTCTAACCCTATTCCTATTACTATAAATGGCAAGACCTCACTACGCTTGCATCATGGAGATACAAAGGCTCAGGCACGATTTCGAGATTGTGCAAAAGAAACTGTCGAATTTACATTTTGGGGGTCCTAAAAAAAAAAAAAATGCGGGATTCCGAACCATGAGAATTTTCCCGAATGGTTTAGCAATATATCATTATTTTCTGACCTATGAGTATAACTGTTGATGGTAACTGTACAGCTGGGGACAAAAGTTAGCCTTATATCTGATTCTAATCTTCACTTTCCTCTGCTGGCTAATATTCCTATGCTGAGAGAGGCTTGTTTATGTTTCACTACCCACAGATGATTCTCTCTGATATGATGTGTTAGGGAGGAAAGTGACGGACATGCACTACTGTATATAAGTGAGAAGTTCAGTAGACGCAACGGAGTAATAGGGGCACTTTTGTCTCTAACTGAGGGAGGAAAGTGACGAACATGCCCTACTATACAAGAAAGTGTGAAGCAGACGTAGTGGAGTAACAGGCGAATTTTTTTTTTTTAACTGTATACCGTATATTACGTAACTGTACTCGCTCAGGTACGAGGCACTGGGTGGTCTTAGATGGCATTACGCAAAAACAGGATTTCTTACGCTCACATTCCTTTATGTAATATATGGATTTCAGGTTCTTGTGAAGCAACTACACCTGCTGTCAGATGCATTGCCAGTGTGTCATCATCATAATCATCATCATCATCACGCAGAATATTTAATCAATCATCATCATCATCATAATGAAGGGATGGGATAGAGGGATGGAGACGGAGGGGGGGAAGGGATGAAGAGATGAACACCGAAGGTAGGGTGGGAGAGAAAGGAATGGAGAGAGGGATGAAGGGAGGGGGAGGCGGAGGGGGGAGAAAGCCTGAGGTCGGAAGTGTGTCGCCGGTAAAGTATTAGAAAGTGTGGCGTTGTGGTGATGGTGGTGTAAGGAGGTGGTACTGGTGGAGGTGTGGGGAGGTGGTACTGGTGGAGGTGTGAGGAGGTGGTACTGGTGGAGGTGTGAGGAGGTGGTACTGGTGGAGGTGTGAGGAGGTGGTACTGGTGGAGGTGTGAGGAGGTGGTACTGGTGGAGGTGTGGGGAGGTGGCACTGGCGTGGTAATGTTGTGAGGTGAGGGTGGTGGTGGTGGTAGTGTGGGAGTGTGGTGATGGTACGATAGGGGTGGTGGTACGAGGGTGTGATGATAGGGGTGAGGTGATGGTGGTGGTATCGTAGTGGTGGCAGAGTGAATTTACTATGGTAGTATTGTGCTGGTGTAGTGGTGATAACGTATTGGTAGCGTAGGTTTTTTAATGTAGTAATGGTAGTGATGTAGTGATAGTAGACGTTATATGGTGGTGATGTGGTAAAGATGTGGTGGTGATGTGGTGGAGATGTGGTGGTGATGTGGTGGAGATGTGGTGGAGGAACACAGCCAGGCAGACACCCCCGGGAGTCATTGTTCACCTTAAACACTCATTAGCGTCAGGAGCGGCACGGAGCGCTAACTCTCGCCACGGGGTTAGCTCCTTTCAGCCAGAAGACGCGAATTACTCTATTATTATTATTATTATTATTATTATTATTATTACAGTATTATTATTATTATTATAGCGTTCACTAACCCTTTCACAATTAAAGGTTTTTCCTGTACCGAATAAAATCGTCTGGATGCAGCAAGAATGAAAGATAAGTTTCCGGACGATTGTATACACCTAAGGACAGACTTTACGAACTGGAGTTAACATATAGCGTTCATTAACTCTAAACAACTTTTTTTTTTTTTTTTACCGTCTGGAAGTTGCAATAGTGAAGCTGAAAAATACCGGTACATCATCATAGTAAAGAGTTACATACACAGCATCAGATGTGTTAATTCTCGTCCACGGATTAAGCTCTTTGACAAATGGGTCTCTCTCTCTCTCTCTCTTTTGCCATTTTCTCCAGACGATTACATTCAACTTAGGGTAGACTTTTCGAACTGAAGGGGTTAGATACATCCTTAGTTTATCCCTTCACTACAATCGATGAACATAATCACTGAACAAAATGGGCCGATGGTAGCTTGGTTCAAATGAAAAATATATAATCAGGGTGGAGAAGTTAAGTGGGACTGTGTGGATTTAACTTGCACGCTCTCCTGCAATGCGGCAACAATAATTTCAGTACAGCAATAAGACTGTAAAGTTGTCGGCGTTCCTTATAAAACGTGTATCGCCAAGTTGTTATCATCAGGAGTTTCGACAGATAAACTAGAAACTACAGCATATATGTGGTGTAATTTTGAGTACAGTAATAAACTTTAAATATTATCGGTGTTTCTTACTATATGTGTATTACCAAGCCGCGTTATGATCATGGGTTCGGAAATATAAACAAGGAACTCGAGTATGTTGTGGTGTAACTTGCTTCCGATACGAGGGTTTTGGTATTGCTTCGCGCGATCAGGATTGCAGCAGGTACAGTACTCGCTATATTTTGACTTTTTTGACGTTCGTTTTTGTTCACACACACACACACACACACACACACACACACACACACACACACACACAGCTGCCTATTTTCAATTCAACTGCTATCTGTTGAGTGTTCTGGAATTGAGCTGTGGTGGTGATGCGTGGTGTGGTGGTGTATAGTGTGATGTGATATGGAATAAGGTGGTGGGACTGTGCTGCGTAGTGTGGGATAATGTAGTGTAACACTAGGTCGCACAGTGTGGCATTGTGTCTGGCAGTCTGGTCTAGTATGGTGTGGTTTAGTGCTGTGGTAGTGTGGCAAGGTGTGGCAAGGTCATAGCATAATGTAAAGGTGTGTGTTGTGGTGCCTGTGGGTGACGCAGACACATCTCCGCCACAGCAAACTGGTGTGACGTACTGAGATGTCGCCTGTGTTGACGTATCGTGATGTGGCATTATACTGTGGTTGGGTGGTGAGGTGAGAAGTGGCATAGAGGTATGGATGACGCAGACACTGTCACACATCTCACCAGCCCTCGCACAACAAAGGTAAAATATATTGTGATGTGATGTGGTGGTGTGTAATGGAGTACGACGTAGTGTGGCGTTTCAAAGTATAGTGTGGTGGTGTTGTAAGGTGAGGTGTGGTAAGGTGGCGGGGTGTGGTGTGTGAGTGTGGGTGACGCAGACGCCGCCACACATCTCCCCCGCCGTAGCACAACAAAGGCCGCCTCTCCCACCAACGGCAGTACCAGATAACAGAGATGCCACTGTCCTCACCTCCCCTACTTCTCTTCCCTCTCGCTCGATTCCCCTTTCTTCCGTCTAGCTTCGCGCACCATTACCCACACTTTCCATTCAAGAAATCTAACCGGGGTCATAATATTATACCATGAGAATAATTCATCTCTTTCGGAACATGAGAAACATTAACCATATCATTCTAATTATCACTAGATAATTTTAGCAATTACTGCTTCATGTCCTCAAAGGATTAACAAAAGACGCAAATTCAGCCAAAGGACGTATTTTCAATTATATTCTCGCTATCCCCAGACGATTTTCTTCAGCTTAGGGGAAAAGTTTCGAACTGAAAGGTCAACAAAGCCTTCACTGGTCCCTTCAGTATGACACGACTATCACAGAGTAAATAAAATCGTCCAATGATAACAAGAATACTCGTAAAATGTTAATGATACGGTACGTCTTCATTGTACCGTTATAAGACGCACACCAATACCTTCAACTGAGAACAGGATTTTCTCTTTTCCCTCAGCAAACTGAAGGCTGAAGCAGTGACCCTACGTGACCTACCGTGCCACTCCTTGCCTTCCCTACACGCAAAGCCACCCCCTCCCACACATACACAACCCCCATCTCACCCCACTCCACGTGCTCTTAACCTACTCCACACGCAACCCCCTCCTCCCCTGCCTTCCCCACATACAACCCCTCTCCACTCCATCCATTCCTTAGCCTCTCCCACGCACAACCCCCTCTTTCTGTCTTCCTCAGACGCAATCCCCACCTCCCTCTGCCTCTCCCACACAACCCCCTCCCTCTATCTCGCTCACACGCCCTCTCCTCCCTATACTCAACCGTAGGAGAGAGAGCAAACCTGGAGCCAAGTCGACGTCACGCAGATCTTCAAAAGTACCTCTCGAAGGGAATCTGTATTTTTCGTGCCAACTACCCACAAAAAAAGAAAAAAGAAAAAGTGGCACAGGGGAAAAACCGCCTAACATTTTATCTTTTCTACTCGCTCTTTTCTGCTGGCTAATATTCCTAAGCTGAGAAAGGCTTAGTATCCTTCCTTGCCATATATGATTATTTTTACTTTAATGCGCAAGGGGGAAAGTGTCAGACTGCCCTAAATGTGGAATAAACACAGTGGAGTAAGCGAAGTTATCTCCCTGACTGTATACGCAAATTTAGTTCGTTCACCTTAACCTGGCCTTGGTTTTCGTCCTTTAGCGACAAATTTCACGTGACTTAGTGGCAGAAAATGACAATACAATGCTTCTACATCCTTTTCACAGCACATCGAAACTAGTACAAAATTCTTGTATGAAACTACTACTATAACTCTGTATTCAAGATGGACAGACGGCAATTTTAGGCCAAATTTCAACGAAAACAGAACGGTAAAGGCGTGAAATACTACACGGTGCGTATAACATCATTGTCGTCCCGTGTCAATAACAACAGCTGTGCACCCGGGCTCAGGCACGGGGATAATAACCTCGCGTAATGGCATCGTTGCACCTCTTCCTAAGCGATTTACTTGCACAGTATTCGCTTGCCAGTTACTGAAGCAAACTATGTCCATAATAAAATTATATAAATAGCATACAAGTGAAAGTTAAGGTCAATGAAGTATGATCAATAATAACAACGAGAACAACGTCATCCACTAATCTGAATCCTTTTGCAAAATCGTGCACCCAATTTCAGATTAGTATTAACAACGACAGACTATATCGACACACTATTCCTAGCCTTGAAACCTTTCGTAAACCAAGTCATCCACCAATTTCCAAGCAACGTGAACAAGGGTGAGCAACTGAATATACAGCATTCTCGCGAGCCAATAAGGATCATCCACCCACAATCTGGCTCGCCTCTGCACAACGCCACCCAGAACGCCACTCACGATTTACGTACCTACTACTATGCCGGCGACTGTGAAATGGACACGGGCGTTTCAGTGTACTGGGGTGTTGATGATTTTGCCCCCCCCCCTGCCCCCTACCACCCATCCAGAAACCCTCCCTCTTCTTCTCCTTACCCTCCTTCATTCGACTCTTTTCTCCCCACCCGTCCCCTCCCCCTCGCTCGTTCTCTTCTCCTCGTCCCACACACTTGCACACCGCTGCCTGCTTCTCTCTACCATTAGGCTATTTCTCATCCTCTTCTCTATTTCCATTTCTTCTCTTTCTCACCTTACACTGCCCGCCCCCTTTCTCTTCCTACCCTGTCGCCCTCTTCCGCTCTCACTTTCTCTTTCCTCTTGTCTCCTCCCGTATCCTCTCCTCCAATTTCTCCTCCTTCTTGGGCACTTTCTCTCTCCCCACCTACTGTCTCTCACCTTTCCCTTACCCTCCCCCACCTCTCTCCACCAGCACCAGAGATACCACACTGCAACAATCGAGCCAGTGGGACGAATAAGGCCTCCTCCATGGAATTAGAGACTCGCAAGGGCCACTCGCAAAGGCTCTTAGCGTCAACCTCTCTCTCTCTCTCTCTCTCTCTCTCCACAAAGAGCCGGTCATTAGGTTATATCCGACCTGGCGGAGGCTTTGTTTGGGTCGGTTACACAGCCGTTGTCGTCTGTGAAAAATGAACATCCACTCCCAATTAAACTGCTTTTGGCTTCGGCTGTTTCGAGGTCTGCATTTATCTATCCGGAAATGTACCTCATTAACACTATTTAAACGGTTAGTGACATTTTCACATGGAATAAAGACTGCCTTAAAAACGGAGCGAAAATTAAATGATGACGACGACGAAAATGACGACGAAATGGAGGATACAATGATGAAAACGACGACGATGACGAAAAATACGATAACAATAATGATTCCTCCCTGCCTCCTCCACCCCATCTGAAAAATATGAACTACCCTCCTTGCTATCGATAAAGACCGCTCTCACTCATCGCCCATCGACGCTGAGGTGCAGGATACGGGAAGCCATTAGAGGGAAAGTCGATGGTGCTGTCGGGATATATGACGGCCCCTTCGTAACATACAACACTTGGACCGTGATGGATGATTCTTTGTGGTTTCTGAAGCTTTATAGGCGGGTACAGGATAAGGGTTTGGCCGCTTCGATATCTATGTTCATTTTTCTTACCAACGTATGATTTTATTTAACTTCTGAAAAAGGTTCGCAAGACAACCCAGGGCAAAGCAAGGCAGCCCAGGACAATGCAAGGCACGTCCGGACAAGGCAAGGCAGGGTAAAGCAAGGAACATCAGGACAGGGCAGGGCAAGGAACGAGAAGACAGGGCAGGACAAGGTTTGTCAGGACTGGGCCAGGTAAGGTGGGGAAGTAGGGAAGGGCTGGCTAGGCAATGGGTGGTAGAGCGAGGGTGTGTGAGGTGAAGTCTACAGTAATACGTGTGGTAAGCTGAGCAGGATGTACAGTCAATGGTATGGTGAGGGAAAGGGTGGTAGGCTTGGAAATGTGTACGTCAGAATTAGACTGTACATGCCAGACCAGGCGGTGTACATGTAACGGGGTAAGGATATACGGGGACGGCTGTGCAGTGCGTGTCTTTAGAACAGGGATGTGAGTTGAAAGTTGATTAGGGTCAAGCTTCCAGTATGTGGTTGGGAGACTGATGGAAAGTCAGTGAGGAGAGGATGAAGAATGGACACTCGGGGGGTAGGGGACGCTGTGATGAGCAACCGAGGGAGGGGGGCGTGGATGAAGGATGGACAACGATGGGGTGGAGGAGGGGGGACAAAAGAGGGTTAGAAGAGAGAAGCGAACAAGGGAGAGTGGAGACAAGTAAGAGAGGATGAGAGTGGGGGATAGAGGTAAGGGATGGTCAGAGAGGGGAGGAAGGAGGGGTATCGCTAGAGGGGGAAGCGAAAGAGGGAGGAATTGCAGGAGGGGATGGGGGGAGAGGGAAGCGTGGCAATGGAGGGGGTAGGACAGGTGAGCATGAGTCCACGGGGATTGTGCAGTTCATTACACAAATGGTATACGAGTGGGGTGAAAATCATTTGCCAACACCGGTATAAATGGCCAGAGAGTAATGGGTGATCCCGCTGTTAACTCACACGTTCATGGGGATGGGTTGGGTGGGGAGGTTCTGTTAATTTAATACGTTTTTTGAGTGAAAAGTTTACGAAAATAGCTTAAATAACCTTCCTTCCTTCCTCCTCCTCCTTCACTTGCCCCGTCCTTTCCTCTTCTTCCTTTGTTCATTTCTTCCTTCCTTCCTACCTCCTCCTCCTCCTAAATTCTTTTGTTTCCTGTTCCCACTTCTTTGTTCTACACCTTTCACTTTCTCTCACCCTTCTCTTCTCCCCTCTTACCACGACCAACTTTCACATCCCTCTTTCTTCCTCCTCCTCACCTTCCCTCCTCCTCTCACTGTTCTTATTCTCCTTCCTCCTTGATTTCTGTTTATTCTTATCACATTCTTTCCCTTTAATTCTCTCTCTCTCTCTCTACCAATGCCACTCCCACCATCACACTGGCTTATCGACAGGAATTCTCCCATTTACACTAAAACCATCTCTCTCTCTCTCTCTCTCTCTCTCTCCCTCCCTCTCTCTCGTACACTGGCTTATCGATACGCCACGTTCCCATTTACACTATCAACACCCATCGACATTTCCACTACCACCACCACTGCTACCACAATCACCCTACAGTTACCAACCAACAACACCCAAAACAACATTTCTACAACAATTACAACTATCACTTCACAAATACCACACCTAACCCATTCCTACAACAAATACCAACTCATAATTCCCGTACCAACCTTCCCACCTCTATTACAACTACCACCCAACACTTATCCTACCTCCAACAACACCCACCCCATAACAACAACCCCACACCTTCCTACACCTACCACAACTACCATCCCTCTCCTTAACAACCTTTCCACAGCTACCACAACTACCATTCTACATTACAACACTATCAAGACTATGGAATTCTCACAACAACTCCAATCCCACCACTATCACCCACTCACTATAATAACATCTAGTCAGCAATTGATGTTATGGGATTCACTGCATCTTACAGGGGAAACTGGGATGCACTCTCTCTCTCTCTCTCAATAACAAATAGCCAGCAATCGATGTTATGGGATTCACTGCATCTTATAGGGGGAACTGGGATGCTCTCTCTCTCTCTCTCTCTCTCTCTCTCACAGGCTTATCACGTACTCTCATCAATCTTGGTAGGCATAATCCGCCTCTCTCCCTATAGGATGGAAGGAAGGAGGGAGGAAAACCGAGTATGGGATGAGCAGGGATGGAATACGAATAAGTAAAGAGGAGAAAAAAAAAGCTGACGAATAAAAAGAGAATATATGGATCGATAAGCCGGATACGAGGAAGAGAACAGATGCATAGATAGATATAGACAGGGAAAGATACATATATACAACCACAGGGAGAGAGAGAGAGAGAGAGAGAGAGAGAGAGAGACACTGATCAGGACTCGTGTAGTGGGGGACAATTGGCTTGATGGTCGTCCAGGGAGAGCGTCTTCTTTCTCCCATCCTCCTTACTAGTAGCAGGAGGGGTAAAGGGAAGGAAGGAAGGAAAGAATGATGGAAGGAGGGAGGGAGGGAGGAAAGAAAAGAGGAGCTGGGGGGAAGAGGGAAAAGAGGGAAGGAAATGGGAGAGAAATGGAGAGTAACAGGGATGGTGGGAAAAGACAGGAGGGAGAGAAAGGAAGGTAAATGAGGCAAGATTTGGAAGAAATAAAATGACCAGAAGAAAGGAAATGACGACAGGGAACGGGAGATAAAGAAAAAAGAAAGGAATGGAAGGCAGGGAAAAGAAAACAAATTGTGGATGGAGAAACGAAGGCAAAGAAAGCATGAAAGGAGAGGAAAGGAGATAAAAGTAAGGAATATACAGCAGTGGTCAAAGAAAATGATGATCAGTGAACAGGAGAACAGCATGGGATGGTGTGCGTCTTGTGAGAACGGAAGTAAGAGGTATGCAATGAACAACATCTGGAGAATACGAAAAAGAACGTGAGAGGAACGGACAATATACCCGAGGAGGAACGTTAGATCAGTGTTTGGAAGAGTAACTGAAGTCCCGTCATCTTAACTTGGCCTAAATTTCCGTTCACTGTTTATTTCATGCAGTGCAATGGCAGAATAAGAAAGGGCTATGAGACTAAACCATTTCCAGGTATTTTTTCTTAACGAGCATCGTATATTACTGATAGTCTACTGAGAGAGATGCCAATTTTAGGCCAAGAGTGTGTGTGTGTGTGTGTGTGTGTGTGTGTGTGTGTGTGTGTGTGTGTGTGTGTGTGTGTGTGTGTGTGTGTGTGTGTGTGTGTGTGTGTGTGTGTGTGTGTGTGTGTGTGTGTGTGTGTGTGTGTGTGTGTGTGTGTGTGTGTGTGTGTGTGTGTGTGTGTGTGTGTGTGTGTGTGTGTGTGTGTGTGTGTGTGTGTGTGTGTGTGTGTGTGTGTGTGTGTGTGTGTGTGTGTGTGTGTGTGTGTGTGTGTGTGTGTGTGTGTGTGTGTGTGTGTGTGTGTGTGTGTGTGTGTGTGTGTGTGTGTGTGTGTGTGTGTGTGTGTGTGTGTGTGTGTGTGTGTGTGTGTGTGTGTGTGTGTGTGTGTGTGTGTGTGTGTGTGTGTGTGTGTGTGTGTGTGTGTGTGTGTGTGTGTGTGTGTGTGTGTGTGTGTGTGTGTGTGTGTGTGTGTGTGTGTGTGTGTGTGTGTGTGTGTGTGTGTGTGTGTGTGTGTGTGTGTGTGTGTGTGTGTGTGTGTGTGTGTGTGTGTGTGTGTGTGTGTGTGTGTGTGTGTGTGTGTGTGTGTGTGTGTGTGTGTGTGTGTGTGTGTGGAGTGAGAGTGAGCGGCCGTTAAGGCGGAAGGAGGGCTGACCAGCCGGCACCCACCTGCTCTCACTTTCTCTTCTCCCTGTCCCTTCTCCCTTCATCTCTTTCATCTTCCTCTTTTCTCTCTCTCACTCCCCCCCTTTCTCCCTTCACCCTTAGTTCTCTCCCTATCTTGTTTCTCCTTACCCCTCCCCTGAGAACGTCTATCTCTCTCTCTCTCTGACCTACGCCCTTCTCTTCCCTCGTTCCGCTTTCATGTTCTACCTTCCTTCCACCCGGCTCAGTTCTCTCTCTCTCGTTCTCTCTCTCTCTCTCTCTCACTCTCTTTCTCTTCCTTTTCATCCCCTCTGCCACTCCCCTTGCTACTCACTCTCTCTACCTGTCAATTTGCAGGCCCCTCTCTTCCTCCTCCTCCTCCTACTACTACTACTACTCTCTCTCTCTCTTTCACACACACACACACACACACACACACAGCAAGTCCCTATATCCGTCCAATCCCCCAGCCCCCTTCACACAACCACTCCTGCATCTTTCCATTAGTTTCTCTCTCTCTCTCTCTCTCTCTCTCTCTCTCTCTCTCTCTCTCTCTCTCTCTCTCTCATCCCTTCCTTCAGTCCATCCCCTCTCTCTCTCTCTATTTACATACCTCCATAAATTTTACACGCTACGTATTACTCTACAGTTTTATCCTCTCTCCCTTTCACTCAATTCCTCCTCCTCCACCTCCCCTCTTCGTTTCATTGGATACTTCTGCACGTACCTCCCTTTGGTTTCGTCTGCTGTGCGCATTTTCTTTTTTTTTTTTTTTAACTATTAGCTGTCGTGATGGATACTATGAAGTTGCATGCAAGTCAAAAATGATGGAAATTTGGTATATAATCAATTTCGTCGCTATCATCATCAAGTTTATCTTTAATATCCTATTCATCATCGTCGTCATCAAGTTCATCTTTGTTATCTTTTTTTTACCATCACCATCATCATCATCATCATCATCAGCCCAAACCAGTCCATCAAAGTACACATAAAAGGACTATGCGTACTCCCTCCACTCTTACCTTTTGCAATTATCAAAAACCATCCACTAGTCAACATCATACATCGTTGCACAAGACACAAAACGTACTAATATAATTATCGATTTATTGCATGAGTTGGCTCTTAATCCTTTCGCTATGAGGGGCCCTTACTGACTTTAATTCTTTGAGTAAAGTAACGTTTTCCATTCCTGGGTCAATGAATGCACCCTCTCACGTTATCATTCACTAATTGTCTTTTTTTTTTTTGATGAACAGAGAAGATAATAATGGAGTACACATGCATGAAAATTGCAGATCAAATTGTACTTTATAGGTTATTTATTACAGAGAAGACTTTGGCTATGATATCTGTTCTATATGTCGGGGATTAACACAGAAAAGGACGAAAATGATTTCTCTTTCCACCCTCGTTCACGGATGTACCAAGGAGACCTGCTGTCGGCCAGAGAAAGCCCCGGGGAGAACACCCACATCAGCCAATACATACGAGTCCCCGCCACCTGACACCGTACCATCATCACCCACAAGGTCCAAGGAGAGATCACCCATACCCTCCCTATCAGTTTTCAGGCACCGTACCCACTTTCCCTCGCTGACCTATACAGTACACGGTGGTCCTTCTGCTTTCACAGACAGCTCACTCACATTTGTTCGGACGTCACAGAATAAGACATCAACTTTTCTGCATATTAAAATTACAGTTATTCCCTGTTTTTATCTTTTGCTTGTTATTTCTATGGCTAATGCCACACTATTACTATTACGTTATATTTTATCCCCTCATCACTTATGAATATTCTAATAAAAAGTCTTAGACAACGTACAACTTCTTCACTCCAAAGAGAGACAACATGACCTGAATGTTCCTTAATGTGCATAAGTCTGCTCAAGACAAGTTTCAGACAAAAAGAGTCTCGCCAAACTGGTTAGACTAAAATCCTGTAGTCAGGTGCAACTGCCTGACCCATTAACATCTCACCCACACCATGTTAACCCTCTTACAGCAAGGTGCTTCTCTCAACTGATTGTTGTCGGTATAAATGTTGGGTAACAAATATCCAAACCCTCCTTTGGGAACTGAAATACTTCTGTCAAAATAGCTTGCGTTGATACGGTCACAGTCCATAATTCCGTTCCAAGTGAAGCAGGACTCTTATTAACCGCATAGGCAATGCTGATTAGCTTAGGCAACTCTATCTTGGTTAAACAGTTTCGAGAAATTAAAGAAATCTGATCTCTTCAAATATACAGTATACCGTTTCCATCAACAAGGTAATTCGTTTATGGAACTGTACTCATATCAACCAACTTCTACACTATTAAACGAGCTACCCTACCCTAAAATAACCTAACCTAACCTCTCTAATACCAAGCTAGCCAATCAACTATCACGTCCAACGCTTTTTCCTGCTTCGTCTCCACCCTATAATGTTAATACAATTCCTAGTCTCTCCTTAATGTTCCTATAATTCAGTGTAATGCAGCATTCCTTTCATATTGCCTCCCTCCTCTTCCCCTGTGCTCTGTTATTCTATTATCCATATCAATATATTCCCTCTCTTCTACATTTACCTCGTGTCTCCCCTTGCTCATGTCTCTTTCTCCCCTGTATATGCTCTCTCTCTCTCTCTCTCTCTCTCTTCTGCTCTTCCCCTCTATATGTTCCCTTCCATCCCTTAGTCGACCCTTCCCACCACCTCCACTTCGACTACTAATGCTGCGATTAACCAGGAATGCAGGAGAAACAAAAAGTAATGAAAGAGGACGGGAAAGTGACGGGAAGAAATGGAGTCACATTTTGTTCACTGAAATGAGGGGAGAGGGAAGTGGAAGAGGAAGACAGAAGAGATGAGAAGTGGAGATCAGGTGGGAAGAGATGAGAGGAAGTCAGAGGAAGAGGCAGAAGGGGAGATACTTACCAGAGGATGTGGGAAGAGAGAAGAGGTAATCAGTACGAGAAAGTGGACAATATGGACATAGGAAAACAGGAAGGAGAACCAGTAGACAAGAAGACGAGGAATAGGAATAGGAGGCCGATAAGAAAGCGAGGTCGAGGTATAGAACAATACCACAATGCGGAAAAAAATGAAAAATGAAGGGAAGGCGAAGAGGAGGAGGAATTAAAGCAGCACAGAAACAGAGGAAGAGAAAGTGTCAGAGGGAAAGCAAGGCAGAGGAATAAAAGGAATACGCATGAGGAGAAGAAAATGGAGACCGAAGAAACAATAGGGAGGAAAAAAAAACAAGACGGGGGAAAAGCATGGACGAGGGAGAGAATATAATCAAGAAGAAGAGAAAGACAGGAAGAAGAAGGTGAAGAGAAATCAAAAGACGAAGAATTCTCACCAAGGTACCAACATTTATAGACCAAAATGAGACTACACGAAATAAGGTTACATTTAGGAGACAGACAGCAATTAACGTCACTGCCAAATTGGATTCAATTAAGCAGCAATTGCCCAACAACTTTTTAAATGGAAACATAAAAATCACTTGCTGTTCGCTCGCCCGTTTAATGTGTATGACCCGAGACATGAGGGTATGCAATTTCGGACGCTCATTTTCTGCCTTTCAATAAAACAGTAACTTTTTTTTTTCTTCAGTTCTCGCAGGCAGTTTATAATTGTTACTGAGGAGTGGTTTATCATTTTCTAACTATTAATCTATCATCTTGTCTTTCTTTCGATGCATATTTTTTTGGGGTCTGGCACGCATTTTACGATATTCTATCACTATTGGCCCGATTATATTCTATTACCCAATTTCATAAATGTTCTATCTTTCACCTATCTTTCCATCGGCCAATCACAACTCACAATTTCTTTCCACCAATCTACCACAACTCACAGTAATTGTATTTAATCCATATGGCATGTCTATGTAAGTAATATGCAACTTTTGGAGTGTGCCGGAAGATTTATTATAAAAAAAAAAAATATGTAGGAAATCTAAACTGGTATTATGGTGAGGCTGAAATGTCTGGTCGACCATGTGATAGTACTACTTATGGACGAAAGTCGTGTGTGGACGTTCATATATGGGTCAGCTTAAACTTACCTCACCATGAATGTTCTTGGACTCCCATGGCAAGCTTCAGGCTACTCAATTTGTACTTACCAAAAACAGGATATTCAGAAAGCAGCTGGTCTCTCACTCACCTGTGGATCAGAGGAAAGATTAATGTAGGTGTGATCATTACATGTGCTATATTAAGCACAGAAATTGCTATCAAACTTCATATAAAAACATAACGTCAACAGAGATCCATTTGTACCTGCTGAATATTTTGAGTTCCTTTAACTGAACAAAATCGATTCGTGTTAGCCTGAAAAAATAACCAAGTGTGTCCTATGCAGTGAAAGGATTTGTGTTAGCAGAATCTGAAATACAACAGGAGGATGAGTTAACAGGACAAAATAGCAAAAGACGCAAGATGGTACTGACTTCATACCAATGCCTATGGTGAGTTTGCTTAAAACTGTTTGCAATACAGGTGATAATGATCCTAATTTCACTCCGATTTTATTTTTTTTTTAGAGTCAGCTTCAGTCACACAAGAACTAATAATGACGAGGTACGAGAGGGAAGCCGCCACAAAACTATCATACAATCAACAACACATCAGAATAGAAAATCGAATCTATCCAAGTTCATGGTGGTGGAGGAGTTAGTGTTACGAGAACCTTGACTGCATAGAAATGGAAGATGACTCAGTAAGACAAAAAAGCAGTATCATAACTCACTCAGCACGCACACCAACACTAATCCTTTTTACACTTGCCACACAACATTTCAGATCACACCCTCCTGCTATGGTGGGATGTGGGGATGATTAGGGAGAGGGGTATATGTGGCAGGAGGGTTTGGAATGGGGAAAGATGGAAGCAAGGGCAGTAAGGTTTGTGTGTCTATGTAACACACACACACACACACACACACACACACACACACACACACACACACACACACACACACAAACCCTGAAAGGACTGTTGCGTTTGCTTTTCTCTGCACTCCTTTCCTCTCTCTCTCTCTCTCTCTCTCTCTCTCTCTCATCTGCTCCCCTTTTTCCACCCTTTTTCCTTTCACCCTACCCTCATTCTTAACTCTCTCCCCCTCTCTAATGTGACAACTCTACTTGGATACTCTTTCCTTTCTATGACCCTTTCCCTACTTTCCTCTCTTCCCTTCTCTGTCTTTATTGTTCTTTTCCCTTGTTCACCCCTTGCTCTTTCTTTTATGTGTTCTTTTACTCACGGTGAACATTTTCTGCTTTTATATGTATGTATATATATTAGTTTTATTTTTTTTATGTCTATTTCTATTTTGTCTTTTCATTCTCTCTCTCTCTCTCTCTCTCTCTCTCTCTCTCTCTCTCTCAAAGCAGCGATGAGAGGGGCAGCATGACGCCCTTGGTGACAGATGGTATCGACACGACTGGGAAAGGGCTGAGAAAAGACGAGAGATGAGAGATGGGGAGAGGAGGAGAGGGAAGGGAACGAGGAGGGGAGGGAAGGGATCGAGGAGGGAGAGAAGAGGGAGAGGGGAGGGAAGGGAGGCAAAGAAGGAAAACAAAGTGAGGGAGGGACAAGAAGGGACAGCAAGGAGGGAGGGTGGGATAAAAATTTAAGGAATGAATGGGGAACACGGAGGAAGAGCCATAAAGATTAAAGGAACGATGAAGGTAAAAGTTGGGAATGGAAGTGGGATGGGAAGGTGAGAAACAGGGGAGGTTATGGGGAGAAACAGAACCGAGAGGAAATGAGGGGGGGAAACAGAGAGCAAAAACGATGACTACGGGGAAGAAAGAAGACAAAAAGGAAGAAAGGAAGGAAGAGAGATATCTGGTCGAAAAAAGAAGGAAAAGAAGGAATGAAAGAAAACTCGAAGGAAGAAAGAAAAATGAAAAATGAATGAAAGAATGAACGACCGAATGAACTAATAGATAAACGAATGAATAAATTAAGGAGTGACCGAACGGACCAAACAAACAAGAAGTGAGAGAAAGAGAAACGAATGGAGGGAGAGAGGAAAGGAAGGAAGGAAGCGACACACCTGCCACCTGAAGGCTGCGACGCTTGGCTGGCCTCATCTCAATCTGTGTGGACTGACAGGTGTGACACAGAGACACGCCCTTACACCTACACTACCCCACTGCACATCTATCTATCTACCTAACTATCTATCTTCTCAATCTGTGCAGACTGAAAGGTGCAACACAGACACCCCCTCCCACAACTACATTACCATCTAACCCCTTCTCCCATTACCTTCGCTCTCTTTCCCTTCCATTTCCTCAACTCTCTTCTCCCTCCCTCCTCACGTACCCACTCACTGCCTGCCACTCCATCAAACTCCGTCACTCTCTCTCTCTCTGCGTTTCATTTTTCCTCCCTCTCTCCTTTCGTGTCTTTTACTGTCCCTCCCTCTCCCTCTTCCCTCTCTGTCCTTCACCCTAACACCCCGCCTCCCTCGCTTCCTGCCTGTCCTTCACACTTCCTCGCACTTCCCCACACGCATGCACTCAAACTCTCTGACACACACACACACACACACACACACACAGGAGGCGGGAGCATGACAGGAGAGGGGAGGGGTGCTTGTCGAGAAAGGGCGCTTGTATGTAAACAACTGGAGGTGAAAGGGATGACGAAGGGTGAGAGAGAGAGAGAGAGAGAGAGAGAGAGAGAGAGAGAGAGAGAGAGAGAGAGAGAGAGAGAGAGGTGCGGGGGAGCGGCTGTTCTAGTGACATAACATACGTAACCCATTTAGCCAAGCTGTCGGTGGGAAGAGGGGCCTAATTTTTATTGCCTGTCTCTTGGGAAAACTTTGAGGCAATTTACAAAGGCTGGTAAGGGGGAGAAAATGCGAGTGAGAAAGAAGAAAGGTGTAAAAATAACAGGGTTGGAGAGAGAGAGAGAGAGAGAGAGAGAGAGAGAGAGAGAGAGAGAGAGAGAGAGAGAGAGATACAAGGAGAAAAACTACAAAGGCGAAAGACAGACGTGAGTAAGAGAAGGGATTAAGTTGGGATAGTGAAGAGACAATGGACTAATTACCCCAAGAGAAAGAGTAAAAAAAAGTAAGAAATAACAGCAAGAAACTGATGACGAATACGAACCGAATTAACACATATAAATGGAGGTTAAATTAGCATAACAAGGCATCAGCATAAGTTACGCAGCACCAAGTTACGCAATTCTTCAGGCGTACACAAATGCCACGATATTAACCCACCTTACAAAATATCCCATCTTTAAAGGATTCACCGGACCAAATGTGTTAAATCTTCAAAACTCGGAACAGTTTAAGTAAGTTCGTATAATATTTTCCACTTGTATATTTCGCTTATCTAGTAAATCAAGATTCTGAATTCTACACAGCATAGGAGGATTCGTTGCGTCTCTTCCTTAGCGATTTATTTTGTCCATTACAGCTTAACATTTTGTATTTTATTATCCCTTGCATCAACAACATACGCGACGATAATGTGGTGTAATGTGGAGAATAAATCGCTTATCCAGAGGCATTATTGAGTCGCCGAAGTGAACAAAAATATCCGCCGAAGGGAACCTTTGAGTACGCATTACATGACCGAATTTAATGGTCTATTAATGAGGATAATTATATTTCTAACTTCACTAAGAGAGGTTTTTAACAGAGAATAAAATCGTCTTGCATCATGAAGGCGTAAATAATAAAATACAACTCATCTGATATACTGTATACATAAAATAACGGCAGGTAGATAGACACAGACAGCAACAAAAAGATAGACAGACAGCAGACAGACACACAGATAGAATGACATAGTACGACATGACAACAGAGCATAAAGATAACAGGGGACACAGGGATAGATAAGCCACACTACACAGCCTCATCACCACCACCAACGCTCACCACCGGGACACAACGAAGAACAATGACACTAACCTGCCTCCCGTCATAAAAATCGGAGCTGGAAAACTGCGAGTAATCATCAGGGGAGGGAATTATAATCGTTGCCATCCATCATTACCTTGATTTTTTCGCACCAGGAACTTCTATTTTTTTATCGCTGGTTGTTGGCATGGTGATGGTGGGAGTGGGGGAGTGGGGGAGGGAGATGGGAGGGGAGAAAGAGTCAGGGGTATGTGTGGGAGGGGAGAAAGAGTCAGGGGTATGTGTGGGAGGGGGGAAAGAGTCAGGGGTATGTGTGGGAGGGGGGAAAGAGTCAGGGGTATGTGCGGGAGGGGGGAAGGAGTCGGGCTATGTGTGGGAGGTAGAGATTTGAGTAGGGATGTGGGTGTAGGTGTGGATAAGCGTAGGTGTGGATGAAGAATGATGAGAGTGGTGGGTGATGGGTGGGGATCAGGGTACTGAAAATGTGAGAAGGTGTGTGGATGTGGGTATGGTGAGGTAATGTGGGGGTGCATGAGACGGTGAGGGTGTGGGAGGTGGTAGGTGTGGTGGCTGGAATAGGATAAATGGGGAGGGATGGGGTATGTGAGGGCTGAGGGTGGGGGAAGTGGCCGAGAGTAAGAGGAATGGCATGAGGGTGAAGGTGGGGTGATATTGGGTCGAGGGTGAGTGAAGATGAACGTGAAGGTGACAGTGAAAGTGGTGCTGATGGTGAGCACGAAGGATGGATTAAGGGAGAGAAAGAGGGTTGAGCTGAGTGCGTGGGTGATTGAATCAGTGAGGTAGGTGAAAGTAAATGATGATAGCGAGTTACAATGGTGCTGGTAGTTGAAGTTATGACAGCGTGCATGATGAAACTTATAACTGGTAAGGATGAGAGTGAAAAGGTGAAGAGCGAGAGAAAGCGACAGATAAGGTGATGGTGACGAAGGTTGAAAGTGATAGCAGAGGACGCAAGCAGTGGTGACGGCGAAAAAGTGGTGGTGGTGATAATGTTAATAACAATGGTAAGCTAAGTTATCATGGCGTTGTGGTGTTAAAGTGTGAGAGTTATGAGGTTTTAGAATCACAACTCTCTCTCTCTCTCTCTCTCTCTCTCTCTCTCTCACACACACACAGAGGGGGTGGGCTTCTGAACTCGGCGTGCATCAAATCAGACTTGCAAATTCCCTCGCATTTTAAAACTCACCCACCCACCGTATTCAATTACTAAACCAGCGTATTAGAAACCGTATTATCAATTTATCTGAGGACGAGGAGGGCATGAGATAACCCTTCAACCACTTCACTACGAGGAGGATTTTTTGTCTAATTTGTACTTTCTTCAGACGATTTCATTCAGCTCATGAGAATTTTCCAACTGGAGGGGTTTGATATACCGTATTCACTACCCCTCTACAGGTCTTCCCCATGATTATATAATTCTGGTGGTAGCAAGAATCATCCTCCAAAACATCCATGTGAACAAGTTAACAAGATGTCTTTCAAAAACTGAAAAAGTTCGTTTGAATGTAGTCAGAAAAAAAATAATAAACACTGTATTGATGAAGGTTTATGCAGACGAATTCTTTTACTACGAGACGCCCTTACTACGTAGAATAAAACCATTTCGAGGTAGCTAGATTAAGCAAAAGAATTTTCCGGACTAAACAAGCTAAGGGGAATGGGGGAGAGCTATGGAAACGAATGAGAGGAGAGGAGAAAGAAGGAAAGGAAAGGAGATGCGGAGGAAGATTGAGGAGAAAGGGAGGAGGGGAGGGGGAAAGGGCAAAAAGAATGAAAAGGGAGAGGGGGAGGGCACACGAGTGAAGAGAGGAAGACAGGTTGGGGAAGAAAGAGGCAGGTGAAATGGAGTCGAGAGGGGAAGGGTAACTACGAAAAGCGGGACGATAGACACAGGGAGGAGTGGAGGGAAGGGATGCTTACGGAACGGGAGTGGAAGGGGGGTGAGGAAGCGGAGGTGGAAGAGGGTGGACAGAGGAGAAAGAGGGGGGAAAGAGAGGAGTTAAATGGGGTTTAAGGGACAATATGGGCCAGTTATCGCTGTAAGCCTACACATCCATCTGGCTCCAGGAGGGCTAATATCCCCAGCTTAACTTGGATAATTCCCATCGTTTGGCGGGACAGGAGGATGGATGGGTGAGGGGTAAAAAAACATTGGCTTTGTAGATATAATAGGGTTGGAGTGGTGGAAGTGACAGAGGAAAAAGGGAAAGTAAATGACCCTGTAGTAATCTGAAACCTTGTAGCTAACCATATTTCAATCCTCCGTCATAGAATTTTACTCGATACAGGAAAGATCCCTTATACAGAAAAGGAAGGACATAAACACCATCAACGCCTTCATGATGATCCTGGAACGACAAAATGACTTTATGCAACTCAAGGAGACCCCGAAGAGAGAGGATATCAAAGAAGATTTATATCATCATCATCATAATCATTCATCTTCATCTCACTTCACTATAATATATGGGATGAGCAGAATGAAAAGGAGGGAAAATGAAAACACAAGCAGAGATTTATCATCAGAGTACCCTGCAAATTGGTCCATACTGCCATTCACTTCATCCAAGCCTCGAAATCCTCGGATTAAAATCACATATCTATATTTTCATACCAAACTGCCTCCCCTACATCGACAACGAACGGAAAAATGGTATATGCAAAACCTATAATCACAGTTCAGTTTTAACTCACACACCCGTCTCTATTTCCCTCTACCCCTGTTTTCCTATCCCTTCTTAAGGCGAGCTCTTGTTCTTTCTGACTCCTTCATCTCCATCACTTATTTCCCACTCTTTTTCAGCCACTTAAGTATTTTGCATCCATCCATTAATCTCTCTCTCTCTCTCTCTCTCTCTCTCTCTCTCAAATATCCAAATTCCTTCCCTCCCTCTTTCTCCCACCCAAATTTCCTTCCTCCACCTCTCTCCTCCACCTCCGAACCCCGTCCTAGTCTACTTTTCGAGCGGGGCGACAGTACACACGATAACAGACGGACACACAACTGCAGCCGGCGCGATCAGGACCCATTTGCACAGTCAACATAGGAAAAGTAGATCAGACGGCAGACATGAGCAGAACACGCCAGTGAACAGGCATACATAAGCAGAGCAGAGAAGATAACAGGTGGAAATGAGCACATAAAATAAAAGTACAAGCGTACATAAGCAGAGTACAGTAGCCGGGACGATCAAATTAAAGCAGAGAACAGGCAGCTAACAGCAGAGAAGAGGGGGACACAAGCAGAGCAGAGCAGAAGGCAAGCATACATAAGCAGAGCAGAGTATAGCAGGCGGCGCGATCAGGACCCATTTGCACAGTCAACACGGCCAGCAGACGAGGGCGAGTTTGGTCTCTCCAGCCGTCGAGTTTATTTTGAACAGTGTGTATAGGAGAGGCTGGGGTGGAGAGGGAAACGTGTGTGGAGATTGGTAAGGGGGTCTGAGTGTGTGTTACAGGGTTGTGTCTATGCGTTTGTGAGAGTGTGTGGATATGTGCTTGTTTGGGGGGGTGTGGATATGTGTTTGTGAGGGTGTTTGTGGATATGTGTTTGTGAGGGTGTTTGTGGATATGTGTTTGTGAGGGTGTGTGGATATGTGTTTGTGAGGGTGTGTATGGGTATAAGGGGGTCTATGGGTATGAGTTGGGAGTCGATGTGTGCTCGTGGAGAGGGTTTTGTGTGTGATGAGTGCAGGGAGGGGTTGTGTGTGTCTGTGAGGGTGTATCTGGGAAAGTTTATGTGTGTGTAGAGATGATTGTGTGTGTGTGGGGGGGGGGGGTGAGAAGAGAAGGCCGGTTGTGTGAAGAAGATTTTGTGTCTGTGGAAAGGGTGAGGGTCGTGTGCAAGGGGGTTGGGTTGTGGCAGTGGATTACACTGTTTACGAAGAGAGCAGGGAACTATATTTGCTACCTTTGGTTCTACCATGTCAGTTCTAAGTAAGGACATGGAATCGAAAATAAATGAATTTCTCACGTCTGTTCCTCCTGCAAAAACGTCTCTTAGTTACGAAAAAAATATATATCGTGCGTACTTTTGTGAGCCCAGGCACCACGGGAAGAATATTTGGGATTCCCAGTTGCCTTCAGCCTATTTATTTATGCGGCGCAAATCCAGTTTCGGGGAAATTTGTGGAGGGATAAGAGAATTCTTTGTGTGTGCGTCCGAGGCCCAATTTTCGCTCCTGATAAATTCGTGGTTCTCTCTCTCTCTCTCTCCCTCCCTCCCTCTCTCTCTCTCTCTCTCTCTCTCTCTACCTTGGAGTCTGGCAACAATTAGCTCCTGGTTATTATCCCCTCTGACCTTTGACCTTAGGGCGTTCAAGGACCCACAACTCACTCTGCCTTGTCACTCACCTCTCTCTCTCTCTCTCTCTCTCTCCTAGAAATAAATAAAAAGGATGGCTATTTCTTGACAAGTGGTGGAAATCAGAAGAGTGCACTGGAAGGCGTAAATGAGTATCGTGGATGGTAGACGACTGAAGTGGAAAACAGACGGATAGAGGGATATGATAAGAGGCATGACTGAGGTGGAAGATCGAGGCGAAAGAGATGGATAGAAAGTAGATGAATGAGAGATGAGAAATTTTAAAGATGGATAAGCTGCAATGCAGATCACGTAGAAAGGTGGTTGGTTGGCATGGAAGGTAGACAGGTGGTGTGGAAGGCATAGTCTGTGATAAATGTTAGCCAAATATCATCCCTTCTTCTCACTTTCCTCTGCTGGCCAATATTTCGAAACAGGGAGACTTTGCATGATTCGCTGTTCATTGATAATTCTCTTTTACATGATCTGTCAGGAAGGAAAGTGACAGACATGCCTTAAGTGAGAAGCCGACGTAGTGGAACAGTAGGCAGACTCTGGTTTTACATTAACCAAGTGACGACAGTAGGTAAATGAGGTGGAAGAATGTGGGTGGATGAGATAAGGTGGAAGGAGGGCGAGAGGAAGATGGGCGGAAGGCCGGAAAGTAGGGTGGGTGGGCGGGTGGTCGACAGTAACAAATGACGCTCAAGTTATCCGCCAGACCACACCGTCAATTACCAAGTGGTCCCCTTCCCGCCCACACATCCATCCCACCTACAACAAATAGCCCGAAGAAAGCTCCCATTACGCCCACTCCTCCGACCCACCCACCCAGCCCACATTAAATAGATCGCCGAAATCCTACAATCCTGGATGATCCCCCCCACCACCACCACCAACAAGTACGCTGAATTATGGGTAGAAACACATTACACAAGCAGCGACTATTAAGAATCTATCGATGTCGTCTGAAGGATTACTAAACACTGAGCGTTTTCCACAACGTAGAGGAAGTAGAACATCAAATACAATATCCATAAGCAGTAACAATGGAAGCCAGAATAAAAGCGTCCCGTGGTACAAATAATAAAATGAAAAATTAGGTCCTCGAAGAAATGAAAGGGTTCACACGAAGTAATTATCAAGATCCCAAGAAATAATTATCAACCTCCCACAACCACGAATGAAAGACAGAAAAAATGGTCTTATCACGCAATAATGCGCCTTATTTCTGGCTGGTCCTGGAGATTTCGCAAAGCCTTTTCCTCAGCGATTAATTTGAACATTACACTTTACTGATCCTAGTCGTTGAATGTTACTGAAGCAAACTGTATTAATAATAGATATTCATACCATACATGCGAAAGTACTGTGTATGATGAAAATAATCGTTAAAAATGAGGGGAAAAAAGTCAGTCAGCCTATTTTCCCCTACCCTCCTCTCTTTCCCAACTCCTATCTTCACCCTTTAACGACCAACATACTTCCGACGCGAAGGAAAAATAAAATTATCACCTCCTTAAGGCATAAACGTTCCTCTACCATAAGGGAAAAAATAATAGACATCAAGGTATAAACGTTTCTCAACCACGATAAAAAAGGCATCAACGTTCTCTGCCACGAAGAAAAAATAATCGACTTCTCAAGGCATAAACGTTCATCTCCATCAGCCAACACAACCACTCACCCCACCACCAAGGACGACAAGACGAGTCACGACCACGTTAGGGGAGAGAGAATCAGGTCGTCCCAGAAGCATCCAGCACGACTACATTAACGACCAGACGACAGGACCCCCTTTACCTACCACGTCAATCACACCCAGGACATGCCTTGACGTTTCTACCATCCAGTTACCAAAGCTTTTATATATTTTTCCCTTCTTGCTCTATTCCTTGACAGTTACTCGCAGCTCCTATAAAACAGTGTAGGAATTTTGTTGGTTTCGTGTGGTGTCTGTGTCGGCGTTTCTTCGCTATCCACCTGCTTGTATATTTATTCAGGTTTTTCTGTTCCTACTCAGTAACGATCCCTCTTTCCGCACTCCATCGGGGCTTAACTTCATCCCATTATGATTCCAATCACATCCTTATCTACACCACATTCATCCCAGTCATTAATCCTTCTGAAGTTCCGTAAGATTCCGAGGTTTAATTTGTAAATACTGTACGAAGAAAGTGACGACTACTTTCTCATCTTTCCAACTCACCGACAATGACAAATCTGACATATCTAAATTTCTTTCCATTTGGAGCCGAGATTATTTTATGTTCCTCCGAGAAATTGTGAGAGACGCTTTAATTACATTCCGAACCGCCAGCAATCTGATTAAGACCAAAAATGACATGATGACAGCGGACTTCTCATCACAGCCTCCCTCATCGTTGACTGCATAAATGGCTTTCTTTCACGGCCTATTTTTGGACAAGTTACTAATTTCAGCAGAGCTATTCCTGTTATCACCGCTACCGTACTACTATCGCTACTTCCGTAATCTTAGGTTCGTATACTCATTCCCAGATGAAGCCTAGCGTCAGCCGGATTGAATGTTAAAGCTGTCACGACAATGAAATTGTTAGATGTGAATGCATTAACACTCAGGCTCCTAAGGCCCAATTTTAGTTTAATAAAATCATCTGGCGTTACTTAAACTAGCCTGCTTGAGTCCCGACCATAAGAGGACAAATAATTTCAATATTCATCCACCATGGTTTGGATATTTGAAAGCATCGGATGCTATGCTTTTGCAAGTATAGCTTCGAATTCTGTTGAAACTCCAGCTAAAGTGTAAGAATAGTTCGCGATTTCTCTATATAGACACAACTCAGAACTAACGATAGCAGGAAGTTAATTATGAGGAGGGCCAGCCACATGGTCGTGATTATCAGTGTGTGTCATGTGTGCTGGGGTGGAGGAAGAGACAAGACACAAACACACCAGAGGTCGTTAATGGGGTGAATAAAATCGCCTGGATATAGCAGAATTATAATAACGAAAACGCCATCGTTGTAATGAGTTAAATATTTTTTGCCTTAACTGGACTCGGATTTTCGTCCTTTTTCTCCTTTATTTCACACAGTTCAGTGGCAGAAAAAGAAAATGCTGGGGCTCTACATCCTTTTCACAGCACTTTTCGTGGTTATCATCATGCGAGTTTTCTGGTGTTAATCTACTGTTACAACTCGACATTCAAGATGGAGATGGTAATTTTAGGCCAAGCTGGAGTAAAAAGAGGAGAGTATATACTTAAATTGGGGGTGTCATGTGTGCAGCGGTGGAGAGAAAGACAAGAGGCTCACTATTCGTCAGTAAGGCCTGGGGCGACGTCACGAGGGTGTTGGGTAACTGAGGTCAGGTCCCCTCCACCCCACACCACGCAACCTATGACCTCTGACGATAGTACCAACCCCAACCCCCTCTCCTTCATGCTCTCCCCCTCCAGATCTACGACCTTTACTGTTAGTGTTTTATTATTATCATTATTATTATAATTATTATTATTATTATTATTATTATTATTATTATCATCATTACTACAGTACTACTATTATTATTATTATTTTCTCCTCCCTTTCTCATCGGTTGTCCAGAAGTTTGTTTTACTTTGATTAACGTCAGACGATTTCAGTACGATATGCTGATTACCCTTACACAAATTTTCAACCCTTTCAATCCAGCAACTTTTTTTTTTAGTGTACTCGTATTCTTGCTACTTCCAGGCGACTTTATTAGCTGAGCAGACGTCGACCCATTTTAAGAGACTGATAAGGGCTGTAGCTAACTCTTTCAGTTCGAAAAGTCTTTACAAACTTGTAAATTCGTTTCGACCTAAGAAGAGTTAAAAAAAAAAAAAAAATGTCATCGGAGTACATTTAAAAGATACTTCCCCTGCCTTTCCTTCCTTCTGTGTTCCTCCTCTTGCTATTGTCAATCGCCCCTTCTCTCCTTTAGCACTATGAACATCTAGTCTTCCCCTTCTCCATCCTTACCTCCCTCCTATCCAGCCTCCCTCCTAGTCCTTCCCCTCTCCACAACTTCTACCTATCCTCCCCACTCCACAGCCCCTACCTATTCCTCTCCCCTCCCCTCCTCCCTGTTTATACCCCCCTCCCACCCGAGGCCCCATCCTACCAACCCTAGGCCCTCGGGATGGCAGATGAGCAGAGGTGTGTTGAAGGGGAGGGGGGAGGGGGTGCGTCCGCCTGCGTGTGAGCAGGGAGTTGCGAAACCACGTCACCTTCCCCCCCCCCTTTCTATTTGTTTATTTCTTTTTATTTATTTATCTATTCATTCATTTATTTATCTCTGTTTATCTATCTTTTTGTTCGTCAATTTAGTAGGAAGGGAGAGGATTCGCGCCGGAAAGCATAGTTGGTGAACAGGGAGATGGTGTTACAGTGCAGGTGTATGATGTAGGTTTCTCTTCTCCGTCTCCCCCATCTCCCCCATTCCTATTTCTTTCATCACCCACTCTACTCTCCCATTGTCCCTCTCACTATCCCCCTTCCCACACTCTTTCCCTCTCCCTCCCTCATCCTTCCCATCCTATTCCTTTCTCCCTATCTCCCCTCCTCCCAGAATCCCTTCCCTTCCCATTTTCTCCCTCTCCCCCTCCTTCCGCTTTTCCTTCCCTTCCCTTCCTTCCCATTCTCGCCGTCCCCCCAGCAGTGTGCGTGAGAAAGCCCCCTTCACCAGGAAACAATTACACCTGGAGAGGGCACAGGCTCAGTGTTGCTTGCAGCCCACACGACAACCACGCTAACATCAAACCACATCATCCCCACCTCACCCACGCTCTCCCCACTCACTATATTTAAAGTGAAGCAAGGGGGGTGAACTAAAACCGATGTGTATGGGAGAGAAAAAGGGCTTGATTCGAGTACACTTGGGTTCTTAGAGTTGAATCAAGGGAAGATAATATTATATCTTCTCGAACCTACATACACAATAAAAAATAAATAAAACTACCTCTCCTCTCGTACTCATATTACAAATATTCTTATGATGATACAATACATGCAACAAAAATCTATTAATCTCTCGTATTTTGCCTCCTTGTTGCATGCAGTCCTGAGAACACCTTCATCGGGCCCCATCACCCCTGTTGTCATCCACTTTCACCCCACTCACACTTCGTTTGGGGTGAGGTAAAAACACAGAAGCGGAATACGAATCAAACCTTTTGTGCGGGGGAGAACAAATTAATATTGATTCACTGCTACTTATGAGCTGATCCCCACAGCTAAGGAAAAAGACAAGTACCGGTATTCCTATTCAGCACAGTATCGTCCTTACACAAGTAAACAAAATACTTCCACCGACAGTACAGTATACAATATTATCGTGCTCAAAACAATATCTCGTACTTACACAAAAAAATACTCTAGTACTCACATTTAAAGTATACATTAATATCCCCTCTCGTATTACTAAAAATATTTTCATCCACACAAAGAAAGTACACATCTCCTCTCGTCTCCATATTAAATATATTATGTATGTCATTTCCCACGAACGCAAAAAAAAAAAAATAAATAAATAAATAAATAAAATAAAAAATAAAACCATTCCCCAAACTTCACCTACTCTTACCCCTGCCTCCTCCCCATCCACCTTCCCCCTATCGCCTCCCCTCGCCCCCTTCTCTTCGTCCCTTCCCCCTCCATATCCCCCTCCCCCTTGCAACAGGTGCCTCCCATAACACCAACAATGGTGCAGTGGAGAGGGGAGCGTACGGGCACACCTGAGCTCAGACTTTCACCTGCCCTCCCTCATTTTAACCCCGCGCTCACCTGTCGAAATCCAAAGAGAGGGCGTCGTGACAACTTCCTCATTTTTCTGCAGTTTTCTTTCTTTTTCATCTTTTCGGGGGAAGAGTGGCATTTTTTCTCAAGCTGTTACTTGTTTATCTGTCTTTTATTTTTAACTAATATACCTTTCTATATTTCTGTGAATTTTTCCATCTCCATTCCTCCCTCTTTCTCATCGGCTGTCATATTTCACTTCATTACTCTCTCTCTCTCTCTCTCTACATACACACACACACACACACACACACACACGACCCCTTACGACCCCCCCTACACACACGACCCCCCCCACATACACTCGACCCCTCCCTCCACACACACTCCAAATTCACCTCACCCCATCTCATTACAGCTCTATCTAACTAATCTCCTTACTTCGGCTTATATAAACAACTCTATTAACATCAAAATTGGGCCGACTCTATATATTTTCTGGAACCAAAGCCGCACTGCGTTGGATGCGAAAGTAGTGTCAAGGGGAAATGACTTTGGAAGTCTATTTAGATGTAGAGACAAAGAGATAGATGTATATAGATTTTTAGACAGATAGATAGATACAGATAAGTACGTAGATAAATAGAAGAAAACAGAACTTTTTTCCATGGAGAGTAACAGCCAAAAAGCTACCATTCCTCATACTAGCAAAGTACGAATGTTTAATTAGAAGTAACACACAGGAGGGCGATCAGGTCGGGTGCCACGAAATTGCTCATCGGAAACTTATTAAAACTCCGGGAAATCCATCACACGCTAGAATCCACCCCCCCCTTTCTCTCTCTCTCTCTCTCTCTCTCTCTCTCTCTCTCTCTCTCTCTCAGTCGTACTCCATTCCTTTGATCATACACATATCCAGCTTCTGAACCGTACCCACAGCATTCTATCTTCTTCCCCCCCCCCCACCCAGCCTTCCCACCTTCCCGTCCCTTTCAATCTTCTCTCCACGTCCTTTGCTCCCTCTCTCCTCCCTTCCTATCATCCGCCCTTCCTGTTCCTTCCATCCTTTTATTAGTGCATCTGCAATGTATTCACATACTTACATATTTTGTAGTACGGGAGATGAACATACCTACAAAAAGAGAAAAAAAATAGTACTGAAAATATTTTACATTATTAAACTGATAAATAATATCATTATTACTGTTTGTTGTTACAATTATAATTAAGAAAAAAATAAACAACAAATGCCGAAAAACGAGCAAACCCATGAAGCCACCCCCCCAAAAAAAAAAGAAAAACTTTCCTCCCTAACTGAATTGTCAGAACGCTTAAAAAAAAGAGAGAGAGAAAACGCGAGACAAGACCACATCAACAGGTGTGTGTGCAACTGTGGTTTTCGTCTCTGCAACACTGAGCAACGTATTAGCAGCCTAAAGACGTAGAAAGGTGGGTGGGAGGGATTGCAAGGAAGGAGAAAGAAAAGAAGGGGAGGAGAACGGCGGGGAGGAAGGACGGAATGGCAAGAGGGAAGCCAGGAAAGAGATGGATAATTACACACACACACACACACACACACACACACACACACACACACACACACACACACACACACACACACACACGCAAAGCATATTAAGATAAAGGGAGAAAAAGAAAATGAAAATGAGAGAGTGCCCGGGGGTATCTTGACTCTTAATCTTGAGATCTTGGTTGTAAACATGAGAGAGAGAGAGAGAGAGAGAGAGAGAGAGAGAGAGAGAGAGAGAGAGAGAGAGAGATGCCTTTACACGAAACCCCTGCGGACTATCTCCCTTTCTCATTTTCCATCTCATTAACCCTTTCAATACCATGACATTTTCCTACACGACGTTTCTCTAATTCTTCCTCTCTCCAGACGATTTTAATAACCTTTCACTACTATGATTTTTTCTATACTATTTTGGTCTCCAGACAATTTTCTTCAGCTCAAGGGAAATTTTGAAGGGCTTAGATATAGGCTTCATTAACTATTTTTATCTATAATAACAATCTTGAAATGTTCATCTCTCCAGGCGACTTTATACTGATTAGGCGGGACTTATAAACTGGAGGGGTTATAGTCTTAATTAACCCCTTCACTACTTAGGTTTTTTTTTCTCCTAAGCTTACCGTAACAGCCTAAAAGCGGCATAGATAAAGTACACATGAGAGAGAGAGAGAGAGAGAGAGAGAGAGTCGCCACTTTTACACGATACCCCTGCGGACTCCCTCTCACCCTTCCTCACTCTCCATCTCACTAATAAGGAGTTACGACACCCCTTACTGGATGTCGGGTCTGGCGGATTAGGCAAATATATGCACATCTACCTTACGCTATTTCTTAACATCCTTCGCTGGCACGGACGTCTTTAATCAATTACCCCCGTACAACAAAATTATTTTATTAAGCTTCGGTGAGACCATAGTGGTGAGCGAATTAATGCAGGCTGTGTCTAACCCTTCCTGTTAAAAAAAAAAAAAAAAAAAAAGGAAAAGAAAAAGCTATGATTATTTTCCAATGGAGTTAGCAATAATACAAAATACGCTATCAAAGTGATGAGGTTAAATTATTACTAGTTTGGAAACCTCCTGTATTACATTTTTGCTATCGCCTGAGGATTCTGGTCAGACTGAGGCAAGTCCTCGCATAGTTAAAGGATTAAGGGAGTTTATTAACAACTTCCTTCAGTATTATATTCCAGTTATGACTCGGCTTCTTTTTTTTTCTTTTTTTTTTTTCCATGATGGGACGGGTTACTCATTTTGCTGCAAAAGATAAACGTGTCTGGATTTCGCAATGTGGTGAACTGTTAAAAGTGAAGTATTTTCCCCGAACAGCGTCAAGGAAAAGGTGTTACGACAGCCTCCTTAAGCACAGAAGAGCTAGTGCGACGCATAAACTAAGGAGACATGCTGACTTCAAAACACAGCTAACACACCTTTTCTTCACAGGCCTGGTTACCGTAGCATCCATTCAACAACCCGTTAGATCCAGCTAAGCACAGCATACAAAATGTTACCCCATCATAGATATTGGTATGGAGTAAGGACACGACGTATATCAGACTCTACCTGTTGCTGCCAGTGTATAGTGCGGGAACTAAAAGGATGTGAGGGCTTGAGAGAGGGGAGGGAGAGACGGGAGTAATTGGTGAAGAGATGGAAAGGCGAGACAGGAAGAGCTAGATGGACGGGAAGGAGAGATGCAGAGATGGGAAGCAAAAAAGGAGAGAGGGACGAAATATACAAGAACTTGCGAGAAGGGAGAAGGGGATGTGGGATATTGAGAATGAGGGCTGGAGAGAGGGAAGGGGAAGATTGAGGGGAAAGATGGAGAGACGGGAAGGAAAGGTGAAGGGAAAGGAAGTTGAGGAGGAAGTAAAGAGAGAGAGAAAAAGTTACGAAAGTGATCGGCAGAACAGAATACTAGGGATATGGGGACGGAAAAAAACGGAGAAAGGAGGAACAGAGATAGGAAGAAAAGGACGAGAAAAAAAATGGGGGGAGGGGAGAGATACAAGAGGAATGAGAAAGAGAAGGGATGGCAAGAGCGAAAAGGTGAATTCTGAAGGACAAAAAAGGAAAAGAGGCAAGGAAGTGAAGTCAGGGTGAAGTGAAAGGTGAGGAGTGATGAAAAAGATAGATAAGGGAAGGTGAGAGGTAAAGGAAACCAAACTCATAGAGAACGAGGAGCAAAAAGGAGACAAGAAAGAGAGAGGACCAGACAGGGACGTGAAGTAACTGGTTACAGAAAATGTCGATCCCAGTGTGAGACAGAAATTAAGATTGAAAGGGAACCAACGTGACAGAAAACGATACAGGCAAAAGAAACAGGAATGAGAGAGGGACAGAGAGCCACGAGGGACTTGGTGACTGGTGAGAATCGCAGGAAGGCGTGATGCACAGAGCTAACCGTGGGGAAAAAAAAAAAAAAAAAAGACAGGCTAGAGAGAGCGGAACAGACCGGAGAGAAGGACGGAAGCCACCTGAGACTTCCTTTAGAGCGACTGGCAACAGGAAAGGTCAATCCCAAAGCGCCATGTCCTTCTTACCCTCCCAGAAGAACCCACCTACCTTCCAAGTTGGGGGCTGGTGGAGGCAAAGAAGGAAAATTCAAGCTGTCCTAGTAACCACACCGCCACTTCACTGTCTTTATCAGTTCTTTCATTCCTATGGTGAATTTTCCATATTAATCATGTTACCACTAGCCTATTTTATTGAGCAGTATGCCCTTCCCACCATCCATGAGGACCAACCTACCGTTCAAGTTGGTGACCGGCGGGAGAGCAGGGAAATCCAAGCTGTCCTGTTAACCATTCCAGCGCTTCACACACTGGTTTGATTAACTGTATCCTTACGCGTTCACTTATCGATACTGGTGTCAAGTACTCTTTCACAATTTTGTACGAGTCATGCATCGCAAATTTTCCTGTCTTATCAATAATTGCACAGAAAATGATTGTTCACATTCGTTCGTACCAAAAACAGACCGCGTACAAATCTTAAAGGCGCTGCACAAGTACCAGCCATATTCACGATGTTTACGCTTAGGAAATCAGTTTCATATACCAATACATATACATCACTGCCGAAACTGCTTTCATATTAAGAGTCGTGGGGAATGTTTGGGTGTCGAAGTCTGGAAATGTCTGGATGCCTTCCATGTTAGTCACACATAAAACCGATTTTCCATGCCTGTTTCTGGGCGTGTACTACCCACAGGCCATAACTATCAGCGGCGTCTCCTTTCATCAGCGCATCCCATCTGTGTCTATCAGCACAGCAAACCTCACCAAGGGGTACCGACGGGAAGGCAGGCTGGGTTATGGGAGTTGCCATCTGAAACCCGTGACGCTATCTGACGGCATCAACGCCCCCTGGAGAGCCGGCCTCATCCCATGCCAAAGGATCAATTCACTGGAGTCGACTGGAGATGAATAATGGCGTGAATATTAGGGGGAGTAAAGATTAATATTATACCCTTCAGTGCACGGATGTATTTCTGTTAAACATTTTCAAAATTTATTTTGTACCAAAGGAGAGTCATCTGGCAGTAAGAAGATCAATAACAAGCTATATCTAACTCCTAGTTTGTTATGTCTCTCCAAAGTACATTACAATCGTCTGGATATAGCAAACATTGAGAAGCAAATATGTTATCGGATATACGAAGATAATGGAGTAATACATACACAAGTTACTCACAAACGATTACTAATGTACCCGATTCAGAGATGTGGCGATTCAATTATTGTCAGATGATTGATGTGATGGAATCCTGTCTCTCTAACTACAGCCAGACGCCTTAATCCAGGAGGGCGTGGTCACAACCAATCGCCTCCACGTCGTCCTTTTCCTCCCTCACACTTGCCCTAAACACACAAACGAGCTACCCATGAACGATCACTAATATGCTTGGCTGGTGACGAAGAAGTTTGGGATTCCTTCCACACTCGATCCGTTTATATCCCCACGAAAAAGATCCCGAACATGGTAAGCTTCACGGCAGAGGTATGAGGCTGACTAAGGATTCCATGGTAACTCCTCGTATTTTATCAGTGCTCACATTCATGGTTCGTGCGCTCACCAAAATCACTGCCAAAAGGTGACTGTCACAGTGAAGATACAGGAATGGAGATTCCGTTGGTTAGCATCAAAAGTGAAGGCGGTGTTCGATTGTTGTTGCCGGACAGATCTGATAGGATGGCCACCCCTCGTAATCATCCTCCCGCGCTTCGGATCCAACAAATACTGACCCATTCGTGGAGTCATAGTGATCAGTAAACTACACTGGACAGGATTACTGTAACCTGTTTTCACCTGATGGAACAGGACCACTCACAACCCGAATACTATGTCGCAGTTACGTGAAATTTGATGAGCCTTAGATTAGTGGCAATGGGTCTCCTTGGTTCACAGTCAGATCAACCCTCCAATCTGAGTACATTTGGCCATCGTCTGAGCTCAATGAGGTTGAAGATCTTCAGGTTAGAACAAACGCACTACAGACTGGCTGGGGCGCAGACTGGAGCGTAGCCGCCAAGACGAATCAACGCCCAAAAGGATCTGATACAAGGGCGAGTTACATGGATGCTCCTCCTCGCCTAGCACGTCCACACCCACCATCGTCCAGCCCACACTTAGCTACGACCTACACCTATAGCCGTGATCTATACACAGAGACAAACCCTACACCTAGACAAGTCCATATATAGGCAGAACTTACACCTAGACGCTACCTATACAATATCCGCACCTCAACCTACACCTAGCCAAAACATACAACATACACCTAGCCACAACCATCTCCTGGCCATAACTACTTCCTAGCCACAACCTACACCTAACTACAACATACATCTGCACATTACAGCTCCATATCCTATATGCTACTGATGCAACCAACGTCGATATCAAAACGAAGGAAATCTACAAAATAATACCAAGGTGTAATATTCAAAATAAATCACTAAAGAACAGGTGTTACGGAGCCTCCTATATCACTTAAAATACAGCGCTCAGATAAAAGGGAATTTCAAATGCGAACAACCGAGTACTCAGTCCAATTTTCATCCAAGTCTGTTTGAAAACAGGTCAAGCCAATTTCACTTGCAAATCACTAGGTAAAAAAACAAGCTTTCCATCTGACTGAGGTTGAGAGAGAGAGAGAGAGAGAGAGAGAGAGAGAGAGAGAGAGAGAGAGAGAAATCATTTGGAACCAAATTTCCTTTTATGGTGTGGTCAGTTCATTCTCTCTCTCTCTCTCTCCCTCTCTCTCTCTCTCTCTCCCCTCTCTCTCTCTCTCTCTCTCTCTCTCTTTCTCTCCCTGATTCCGACAACGACAGCCCGTAATTCAATACTGTTTTTTCCTGAGCTGTCCAATACACCCAAGTATTCTAGTGAATCCCTTATTGTTTACTTGTATGATTCTATGTTTATCTGTATGCCTCCATTTCTATACTTGTTTTTTTTCTGTGTGGTTCCTAATTCTGTTTGTCTATGAGCTTTTTCGTTCATCTGTAACCCTCACTTTCTTCCCTGTTTATTTGTGTGTTTCTCTATTTTATTTACAAGTGTGCTTCTCCCCTATGCTCACCTATGTGCTTTGTGTACCTTTGTGTTTCTCTGTTTACCTATATACTTCCATGTTTAATGTTTACTTGTGTGTTTCCTTCTTTATGCAACTCATGAGCTCATTTATTTGCATACACGTGTTTCCCTGTATGTGCTTCCTCTCTATGCTCACCTCTTTCCCTCTCATTTTCCTTCTTTGCTTATTTACCTGTGTGCTTCCCTGTTTACCTGTCTTTTGTTTACTCGCGTACCTCCCGCTACCCCCAAATTGCCGGGTGTGCCAGTCGAGTCAGTGAGCACAGAAAATTTACATTTTTTCGTGACACAAAGACACGCTATGGTTAAGGGACAGGGGGCGTGGATGCTGTGGGTGGAGGATGCGTTTTGGTGTGGATTGTGGTGTGGATTGGATGTGTTGGCGGAGGATGGGTTTTGGTGTGGGCTAGCGTATGGATGGGTTGCGTGTGGATGATTTCTGGTGTGGGCTGGTGGTGGTGGTGTGGGTGTTTTGGGTACAGGTGGTATGGGTGGGATGTGGTGTGAGTAGATTCTGGTGTGGAACAATGAGGTGAGGGTGTTATGATGTGTGGTGTGGGTGAGGGACAGGATGTGAAACTGAAAACTTTACTGTGGTAAGGATGTGTATGGGAAGACGGGAAAAAATTGTGGTAATGTTGTATTCTGGTCTTGTGGATCATTATGTGGTATGATGGATTGTGTGTGTGTGTGTGTGTGTGTGTGTGTGTGTGTGTGTGTGTGTGTGTGTGTGTGTGTGTGTGTGTTGTGGATTTTGAGTAGTGTTGGTGTGGCAAGGTTGTAGTGTGAGTGAAACGTGAGGAGGGTGTGTATTCGTAAAGGTGGATTTGCGTATGGATGGGTGTTGGTATGGGTAGGGGTGCGTGTGGGTCCGAGCGTATGTGTAGAAGGATGATTTATTACCTACGTTGGCTGGAGTGCTCACTTTTCATCTGCGGTCGCTCCCCTCCACACACACCCCTCCCCCCCTCTCTCTCTCTCTCAGCCTTCTGTACTAATATATTAAAATGATATAAATACCAAACAGGAGAATGCTAAGATGTAATATGCTTGATAAATCGAAAAGATAAAGATGCTTTGAAACCTCCTATGCCACCTAAAGTACGGCTCCAACTGATTCCTAGCCTTAACACCTTTCGTTCAAGCCTACCCTTCCCGGATAGGCGAATTTATCAAGGCGGCATTAACACGCTGGATGACGCAGACTCCATCACCTGGGCCCCTGGAACAATACCGCCACCAGACCCGGCGCCGCCACACTAATTTACCGCATAAATAAGCCGTCAACCACTAAATTTCCGACACCATTGTGGAGCAGGGCCACAGGTAGTCAAGGTGAGGCCGCTGTTCCCACGATATTAACGCCATTTAGACATTATCATCATCATCATGTCCTAACCTACCGCTGGATATGGGCCTGGCACAGAAGTCGTTCAATCTTTCCTCAAAATATGACCCGAGAATGCATCTTCAATTTACATTCTGAAGAGGTCCAAGCCATCCGAATGAACAGCGTTTCATATGTGTAACTCGACAACTTCAAATTCTTCAATAGGATCAGATTTTTCTTTCACACCGTTCCTGCAATGCCTTTTTTAACATTTCGTTCACGACGGTATACATAATGAGCGAATGTATGTACGTTCTATTTTGATGGGGATTCTGTTGGAATTTCTCCTGTGCTTTCCTCTTCCTTCTTCTGGATCTCTCTACATGAAGGGATATATTCGCCATCTTGGCAGAACAACTATTGACAAATAGGAGTGAATTAACAAAGGAAGGAAGGAAACTTATTAGACTATCGAATTCAATTTCAATACGATAATGGTTATAAAATGGCACTTATCACTACCTAAGGTCAAACAATGTCAAGCGGAAAAACACAACAATAATAAAACACCTTGATAATAAAGCAGCACTGACCTAAAAATTGAAGTGCGCATTTCCGTGGCTATAAAGTAGGATTATAAGAGACGGTGGTTTGTTGTGGTAACTGGCATCGTTACTGCGTAGGAACAGAAGCTGAAGAGCCTTTTTGCTAAGACACTTGCTTCCAGAATGCGGCGTCGGTAGATGGGTAGACAGATAAAGATATAGGCAGAAAAAGACAGATACTGATAATACAGAAGTAAATACAAACACACACTGAGTAGCAGATAGGAAGACAGATAAATTGACAAAGACAGACTGCACAAACAAAAGTCTCTCTCTCTCTCTCTCTCTCTCTCTCTCTCTCTCTCTCTCTCAATACTTACACACATTCCCATAAACATTTCTCTCTATTTTTCCCATCGAATGAATCTCTTTCCATTTTTGTTGTTTATCGCCGGAAAAACCAATTTCCCTCTTTCGGCCCATAATAGAATTTCGGCTTAAACTGATTGGAGTTGGTTATCTACTTTTTCTATTCGACCGAATCGACTTTTCTTGTGTATTTATGGGATTGCATCCGAATATTTTCAGAGTATCTATGGATTTTTTTTTTTACGTGGATTTTGGAAAGCTGACAATAATCTTAAGACGTTCTTGACAGGATTCGAAAAATTAATAAACCACTGTGTGTGTGTGTGTGTATATATATATATATATATATATATATATATATATATATATATATATATAAAATGCCGGTAACTCAAACCAAACATACCACCGCTCTCTCTCTCTCTCTCTCTCTCTCTCTCTCTCCACAAAGGCGGTCAACGGTGTAATTTCCCACATACTTTATAATTACTGAAAATGTGGCCACGAGAGGGGTGCCGACCCCTCAAAGCCTTGGCTCTCTCTCTTTCTCTCTCTCTCTCTCTCTCACCCCTTCAGCCTTGGCCCAACTTTGATAATTACTGAGCGATTAACTCGGAGCGTAAGACCAGATTTATTGGTGCTTACGGCCACTTTTATTAATTAGCGTCCTAAGTGTACGTTATAATACCCCGTGCTGTAATACTCTGCATTATATATATAAATTTTTTTATTATTATGCTTGCCTGCTATTACCTCCTCCAGTATCATGACTCTTCTGTGTTATATTATTTCCGCCATCAGAAAATAATATTCAGCTTCGGACAGGCTTTTTAAACTGCAGTGATTTAGCCAATACAATAATATTCAGCATCAGAGAGATTCTAGAGATGGAGGGATTCTACTTAGCCTCCATTAACTTCACAAAGATGGCGCTCTCCTAACCTGCCTGAAATAGTCTGGAGGAAGCAATAACAACACGCCATCGTACTAAAATGTTCAAGGACTATTTTATCGCCTTACCTCCAAAGCCATTATACATAAAAACATATTAAATCAGTAGAAAATGCTGACGAATTGAAGGATATATTTTGGGGGATTCACCAGTCAATTTTATTCAGAGGAGGGAAAAGTTCACCAAACAAAAGGGCTTACATAACAAAAGGTTAAATTACATACAAATGAAAAGTTAAATTTAATGTTAACAATGCATTTTTGTAATTTCAGGGACTACGACTATTATTCTATTATTTTTTCAGCAGGCCTTTCAGAGCAAGTACAAAAGCTCTCCCCACACTACAATCTGTGTCGGCAATGGTAGAGCCACTTAACAGAGAAACCAACTGAGGCCACAGCACTCATCTCCTCCCTATGGCCTGGTACGTCATGGAACCAAGTCTCTCTTCCCTTCCTTCATGCTCCGTCCAGGCCTCACTGGAGTCTGTTTGCTGGTGGTGTGTGACACGTTTTTATTTACGTGTCCACCGCTGCCCTCTCCACTCCGTGACGGTACGTGCACATTGTTGTTATTGCTGCTGTTGTTGTACTTCTGTACGGATCCTGATGAGTTTCCTAGTCTGCTGAGATCACGAGTCACGACAATCGCGAAACACAAGATAATCACATAAATTCGTAACTGGTAATGAAGGCCCGTAACATGTTCTGGAATTCGTCAGCATTTTCTAAGGAAGGGCATCCCCCCCAAAAAAATGGTACCGTAACAAAAGCATTAAGCATTTACATGATGTGGAGGCCTGAAAAGGATATCAATATTTTCCTTGAGAGAGAGAGAGAGAGAGAGAGAGAGAGAAATACTTTGTCTGTGTACGTGTGTGCGTATTTTGTGACCGTGTTTATGTGCGTCTCCATGTGCGTATACAAAGTTCTCAAAGGACTGAGGGCGTTGGTGGGGGTCCAGCCTTAAGAGGAACTATCGGGAAAGCCTACGCAGGGCTCCTGGCACACCTGGGCCTTGAATTTCTAAGAAGCTCACGAAAATCTTACAAAGGTCATTTTGTTTTCACCTAAGGGAACTGGACTACTCTCATGGCTTGAAAAATATCTTGTAGGTGCATGAAATTCGATGAGCCTTGGTTATCAGGTGAGAATGAGTCTCCTTGATTAATAGTCAAATTCACCCTCCTGTCTAACTACGCCTGGCCATCAACAAAGCTCTACAGGGACTAAGGATCTTTATCATGGGGCCCCAACGCACTAAAGGGATCTTATATCCTACTTGATAGCCTAACTTAGCAAGGAAATCACTGTCATCTGCCAGCCACCCCCACTCTTCCCACTCCGCGCCAAAAGGTTACTAGTACAAGCCTTCAGCTTACCTTGGAGCGAAAAAAAAAAAAAAAAAAAGTAAAAAGAAAAAGCCATTGTGAGTGCAGTGCATGAGGGAGGAGGGCGTGCAGGGAGGAAGGTGCAAGGACATGATACACAAACACAAAAAAAACTCACGGACGGAGAGGCAGAAGTGTTTGCTCAATGACAAGTACATCATTACTCTTTTCTTCTTCCTTCTTCTGTTAACTGCATAATTTTTCGTCAACATAATCACCATCATTACCATCACTTCCTTCTTCCTCATATTCCTTGTTAATAGGTGGAAAAGGAAGTTGGAATGGTTTATTATCATCCCCACTGCCATGATCTTCCTCACTGTCATCATCATAAAAATCCTCCTACTCCTCTTAATATTTTTTTATCCTCTTCCTTATCATCATCATCATCATCATCATCACCACCACCACCATCATGCAAGGGACATGACATACAGGCACACAAAAGCTCACGGACAGAGAGGCAGAAGTGTGTGCAGTGACACGTACAAACTCAGGGTCATCGTCATTACAATCATCCTCTTCTTCTCCTTCCTCGTCATCGTTATTATCGTCGTCATCATCATCCTCTTCTTCCCCCTCAAATTATCATCGTTATCATTATTAACATCCTCTTCCTCCTCTAAAATATCATCATCTTCATCATCATTATTACCATCGTATTTACCTGTTATAAACGGAATGGGTACGAATCAATATAAGAAAAATGTAAATAATGAAGTTGGAAAAATAAAAAAAAAGGATGAAACTCTCTCTCTCTCTCTCTCTCTCTCTCTCTCTCTCTCTCTCTCTAATACTCCACCCAAACATTCCTCGTCTCCACAAGCATATGCGCATTCAAAACTCTCTCTCTCTCTCTCTCTCTCTCTCTCTCTCTCTCTCTCTCTCTCTCTCTCTCTCTCACACACACACACACACACACATTCCTGCACACAAGCAAAAGCCCTCCTCACTCAATTCAACGCACGCTCTCGCTCAATCCCTCTTACACCTTAACGCAAGCCCACACTCACTCTCTCACTCAATCTTACACACGAAATTTCACACTTGTCTTCACTCACCCACCACGTAGGCTATTATTCAACCTCCTACACACACACACACACACACACACACACACACACACACAACATGGAGTGAGAGAAAGAGGCATACAGAGAACGAGATGTTATGAGATTCTGAGATTTGCTGGGATTGGATGGAACAGACTAACAACCCTCTGGTCAAAGTGGAGAAAGCTGGGAGAGACCGAGGCCTTTTTCCTGCAGCAGAATGACCTAGGACGATGATGATGATGAAGACGACGAACTTTATCCACCTCAAGACAATGCAAGTCACGGGTGTACCTTCAAAAACTGACGATGAATCACACCCACTCCCCGCGTCCTTGTGTGTATGCGTGTGAAGTCTGTTTATCTGCCTGACTCACTCCCCGAGCAACAAAAATAAACTCACCGTGTCTCCCAAAAGCTGGGTTTGTGTGTGATGAAGGGACTGCACGCCATGAGCTAAAGTTTGGCGACACTTCTCTACCGCCTGTAGTAATGGAAGGTGTTATACGAACTATTTTTTTGTAACAGTAATATGAAGTGAGCAACAAAAGGGCTGAGATGGAAGCATACTCTGTTGTTTGGGAAGACGGGACACACTGCTGGATTGTCAGCGAAATTTTACTCATGGCTATATTTACCTCTCTTCTGTTTCTTATATTATTAGGTTTGTTTTCGGTTCCCTTTCTCTTAATCTTTGTGTTCCTCTTACTTTACCTATTATTTTTATGTTTCCATCCCGATTTAGTGTTCTTAGTTAACTGAGACAATGTGCTGGTCTTTCCTTCGGCTGTGTTCTTCTTTCCTGTTCTACTAGTATCCCTATTTCAGGTATTTTGCTCCTTTTTCTGTGTCTCGGTTCTAATCCTGGGTCCTTGCGTTTCGTTTTCCTATGGTATTCTTGCTATGTTTTCTTCCTCTTCTAGTGTCACTGTTTCTGCTCTCTTACTACATATATTGCCTTTCCTCTTTTATTATTCCTAATTTTGCCTTCCGACCTCAGTAGATTCCCAGTGGCAAGTGAAATCATCCGACATTATCATAAGCAACTAGATAAATCGTCCCTCGTGGCTTTGAAACTAAATCAAGACAGTTCGTTCTTTTCCAGGTACAGCAAAACATATTTATTCAATTTACGAACAGTCTGGTTTTGTGTAATGGTTAAAAACAGTCTTTTGTACAGAAGGAGTTAACTCTTGTATTTTTGCTCCCAGGAAATGTTCTATTTTTTGCTCCTAGAAAAAGATTTTATTTTTGCTCCTACGAGACGATGCTATTTTTGTTCTCAGCAGACGATTCTATCTTTGGTCCCAGAAAACTATTATATTTTTGTTCCCAAGAAGACGATTCTATTTTATTCTCCCAAGAAGCAATTCCGCTTGTGCTCCCAAGAGATATTCTATTTTAGCTCCCAGGAAAGAATTCTTTTTCGCTCACAAGAGACGATTCTCTTCGACTTAGAAACTGCGCCCGGCGTCAACCATGGGCTCCAAACAGTCTCTCCTAAACCCAAAAGAGGCAGCAGTGAAATCAGCCTCACTCTCTCATTACCAGCGTACTCACTGACCTGAAAGAGTAAGTACACCCGGGCAAGATTTTCTCTCCCCATCTTTGCCTTTCTCTTTCTGTCTCTGTAAATACCAGACTCGATCGACCTTTCATACCCACTTCCCATGGACCCATTCCGCCCGTTCCTAAACTCTCGCCGTTCCACATTCCTCGCTGTCCACGCCCAACTTCCCTTTGCTCCCCTCCCCCCCCCGGGAAAAGTGTACCTCCCCCAAGAAGAAAAAATCACATCTACGCTCCTTGAAAACCCGATTAATAAATTTCGAAAATGCAGGTTTAAAAAGATGCATTTACATTTTCAGTACCACATTCAATCCCAAGGTATATTTACTTTCCGAATTACTCCCCCTTCTTTCATAAAAATTTGAAGAAAGTAAATACGGTGTTACAATCATAATAATAATTCAGAAATATGAAAACTTTCCTTCTTTTCCCGTAAAACACACACACACACACACACACACACACACACACACACACACACACACACACACACACACACACACACACACACACACACACACACAGCTTTCAATAACACACCCAAAAAAGATGCTTTCACATTCCCGACCCTAAAACCTACGCAATGCTTTCAAATTTTCGCACTTTTCCTCTCCTACAAACTTTCCCCATTTTTTGCCCATTGTCTCCAGGCCATGATGAAAAAAAAAAAAACTACAAATTAATTCCTCAACTAGTACTCAATTAATGCCTAAGAAAAACCTACTTATTTATCCACTGCCAGACGCCTTAATCCCGGAAGAGGTGGCCACAAACGAACTGCCTCCATGTCACCCTGTCCTCTGCCATCACGCTGCCCTCTCAAACTGACACCCCTCTCATACACCTCTCCACTCCATCCCTCCATTTCTTCCTCGGTCTCCCCGTCTCTCTTCCCCTTTCCATCTCACATACATTCCCCGAGTCTCATTCTTCACAAATTGCCAAACCACTTCAAAACACTTCTCATAAAGCTTTCTAACACACCTACAGCAATACAACCAGAAGCTTATATCTATGTATTGATCCTCTCTCTCCAAGTCCTCTAAATATATGAAAAAAAAAAAAAAAAAAAAAAAAAAAAAAACTTTTCGTATCACCACAAAACTACGGCACCTGAGTAAAAAAAATCCAGTATATTTCTCTCTCTCTCTCTCTCTCTCTCTCCCACATAACAAATCTGTCCCTTCAGATTCCTTCCCACGTCTTGCTCACAAATCATGGCAAGAAATAAGCTACACATCGAATATCCCGCAAATCTTCCATCTCCAGCCTTCCAAGACGATCCCCCATCTTTCTTATTTCTTCATTCATTACATAGAAAATCAAAATCTACCTTTAACATTCTTTGTCTAAATTTCAAGCCAATGAGAACCCCATAAAAAAAAAAAAAAGGCCACTCCCCACTTACAAATCCTCCAAGACGAGACATAACCACAAATCCTCGTTCCTTATAATTCCATTTTCTTATATTTTCTTCTACAAAATAAAAGTCTACATACCTACACTTCCGTCAAAGAATCTCTCTCTCTCTCTCTCTCTCTCTCTCTCAGATCCCCCACATCCAAGAGAAAACCACCTCCGCAAATACCTCCTCCCACGCTGCATGCTGGAATGAAGGTGGGGGGGAGGGGAAGGGAAGAGGTAGGGAAGGAGGGGGGAAGGGAGAAGGGGGACGGAAGGGGAAGGGGATAGGAAGGGTGGATGAAAGGGGGGGGGTAGATGGAATAGCGGTCACGCCTGCACAGACTTTCTCCCAGTACTGACCTCCTCCATTCTCTCTCTCTCTCTCTCTCTCTCTCTCTCTCTCTCTCCTATTCAAACTCAGCATCTTTCATTCTTTCTCCCTCAGATATTTTCATCTTTAGTTATTTGTCTCTCTGATGTTTTCTCTTTCATCCCTGCTTTCCTCTCCAATTTCCATCGTTACATTTCCTTCTTTATTTCCACTTCTTGTCTAGTCACCAACATTGTGCATTTTCAGTTTCCTCTTTTTTTCCCTTGACCTCAATCTCTAGTCTCTACCTTCTTACTTTTATCTCATTTTTTGCTGAACTTTCTCCTCTGCTCAATGTTCATGGGTTTTGCATATATTTTTCTCTTTTATTGGTCAATCACACGTTTCCAAGACTTTCCTTTTATCACCTTTCCCTGTCAGGTCGTTTGTGGATTATAAATATTCAGAAAGTTACACATATTTGTCCGACTTTTTATACACCTTTGGCCCACTTTCCATTCTTAAATATATTCACCTTGCCAGTTTCCTCTTTCATCATCATCATAACCATCAGTCCTTTTTCCTTTCTCAAACATATTTACCTTGCAGTAATAAATAATAATAATAATCTATATACCTAGGAAAAGGAGGTAGCCGAGACAGGACGACATACTCCCCATTTACTCATCCATTCAAACACATTCATTCGCATCTTAGCCCCAAAGGGGAGAACGGACAGATCCTCACCGCACCACACCGTACAAGGGTCAACTGCGCAATGCAATCAGCGACATCCGCAGCAGGGCCCGACAGCAGAACTGGTTTACCCCCGCCACATCATAACAGACCCATCCCCTTACCCGCACCTGAGCTGACTAGCTGATCAGACCAAATGCGGGAGAATATCCCCTCAGGGCTGCGTCATCACTTATTCATTCACAATTTCTCTCCATTTATTTCTGTCACGCACAGCCACTCTTCCTTGCTCAACAGACATCCCTCTCGCATACAGCGCTCTCTTCACACTGTCCATCCATCCTATTCGTGGTCTTCCTCTCAGCCTTACACCTCTCACATCAGATCTAGTTATCTTTTTCACCAATCGCTCATTATAATAATAATAATAATAATAATAATAATAATAATAATAATATTCCTTATCATCATCATCATCATCATCATTATGCAAACTCAAAGGCAGAAGGGTTGTGAACTTCATATAGGCTCCGTCTGTAGCTACGTCATATTTCGGAGTCCAATCAAGAACAAGGTATACCTCTCGATCTCATGTATTAAACTACGACCGTCAGCACGAACTGCCGTACAAAACATCGAATCTGACAGTGGAAAATAAATAGAAGGAATGGGGTTGCGATGATGACAATGATGACGACTTTTAACCTTGCTCTCGACCTCCACAACGCCTAAATTACATATACGGACATTCGGCACACCCATTACCTGTCCTCGCCCACCTGGAAACACCTGTAACCACGAGGCCGCATAAGTAAACAAACTGATAATTTCCCTGGCGTAAGCAGAGCATGTTTTTGCGGGAAGAACGAAAGATATGGGAAGCTACTGTATTTGTCTTTCCGTGTCCTTCCGATGAGAGCAAATTTAAAGGTGGTATGTCTAAAAATCATAAAGGGAAAACCATGCCTAGAATTTCTGATTGTTACTTACGGAAAGCCTATGGTATTTGACGTGACCGGCTTGAATCACACAAAAGAGTTATCACTTTCACCAACGATATATAGGTATACTCTATAAGCCTGACACGTTCTATTTTTGTAATCTGCTTCACATATTGTCATTAATAATGGGGTGCTTGGTTCCTTTTTCGCGATTTGCATTTAAATATATGGTCGTAAGTTACAACAGGGAATTTACTGAACTTTTCGTTTGTGAATTCAGGTCATAAACGATCTACAACCACTGCCGCCACCCACGCACACACATCTACATATCACCTCCCACTCACTATTATCACGTTTATTATCTACCGCTCTAACGCCCACGTCTCTCTCTCTATTTATCTGCATCTATATATCTATTTCTGCCACATATCACCTCCCACACATGATCATTACTTTTTTTTTTTTTTTTACTATAGCTCCAACGCCCATACACATGTGCTATTTCCTGTGCCAATCCCGTCCTCCATTCACCTCTACCTACCTACCTACACACACGCATTCACACCCACCCACCACCTCCACCCATACAAAAAACTCCCTCAATAATCGATTACATTTCTAAACATACTTCCCCTGTACCTACACAAACCTTTGACCTTCAGTCCACCCATTCACACCCATATTCTCAGTCTTTTCTAATACGTCTACTCTGGAGCTATCTTCCTCAGTTTGTATTTCTCTCTGCCTTGACCTCCAGTCTTCTATACAGTATATACACAACATGTGCAGGCGTCTCGAAAAGAAAGATCTCTAACATTTTATGCCTACACCGATATATCCAGGCGGCTCTGCTACGCTGTTGGACAATACATTCGTTCCCTATCTACCCCCCTTTCTCTCGAAGGGCAGATGGTGGGCTACAGAAGGGAAAATTCAGCCTGCCGTCCACTGAGAAAACGCCCAGATATGCCTGGCGCCACAAGAGCAACCAATTATGGAACTACCTGATCATCTTATCTCGATGCTCTCACTTTCTAAAGCTCTCTCACCAATAATCAGATCGTATTCTCTCTCTGCTCTCACTTTCGATAACTCTCTCACCAATTACAGACTCATCTCATCCCCATACCTCCATACACACTCTCACTTTCTCATTTTCTCACTATTATCTCTCACCCTATGTCGCCCATTACATCAACTACCTACTACCCTTACAAAAGAATCTCTCACCAATCAGAGAAGCAACAGATCTTATCCCCACACACACTTGCTCTCATTTGCTCACTTTTTCACAATTAGTTCCCACTCTACGTCAATCCCTCATATCACATTACATCAAGCAATCACCCATTCAAAAATTCTCTCTCTCTCTCTCTCTCTCTCTCTCTCTCTCTCTCTCTCTCTCTCTCTCTCTCTCTCTCTTTCACCATATTCCACTCTTCCTTATTCTCACATTTCCTCCTGGAACAATCCTCTAAGTAAATCACACTATCTCTCATTCTCCTCAAAACACACACACACACACACACACACACACACACACACACACACACACACACACACCATCATTCACTCCTCCACAAAAACACACCTATTACAACTTTGCACGTCCCACGCATCCAAGCCCCCCCCCCCACACACACACACACTTCCATTCTCTCTCTCTCTCTCTCTCTCTCTCTCTCTCTCTCTCTCTCTCTCTCTCTAACCACCTAAAAACACCATTATCCACCACCTACTCACACACCTCTCACACCTGTAACTTGATATTCTCTGCACCGTCTCCCACTCTCCCCATCTACCACGCAGAGTCACTTCCCACACTCCTACACCTATACTTACTTCCTCCTTCACCCATACTTTCTTCCCCTCACACCTACGACTACTCCTTCCCATGCTTATTATTACGAGTGATATCTTCCACGTACACATTTGCGACTAAGTTACTTTCTCCCACACCCATATCCACTAGTCCTATCCATGCCTTCGACTGCTACTATGCTTACATTCGCCTACTCCAACACCCACACACTCCCCCTCTCACTTCCACATTCACCTCCTCCCACACCCACAATACGTCCCTCCCTACAAGCGTCCCCTCTCACGCACAAGATCACCACACCCCGCTCTCAACGAGCCCTCCCACATTGTATCTACAAATGCCTCCTCCCACACCTACAACAGTCCTATCCCACACCCAGAACTTATCCCTCTCACGCACACGATTACCACATCCCACACTCTGAGCCTCTGAGATCACAACAATAAGTTATAGTTGATGTGGGCAGGCTTAGGTCAATGACAGCAACTGGACACCACCGCCTTGGCTTTATACAGCGTTGGAGGTGCATTTGATCCCTAGCGGGGCATATCAGTGACGGGAGATTCAGGTAGGAGAATGGCACGAATAAGAACGGAGACAAGGGTGCGAGATTATGTACCGTAATATAAGGTGGGGCACAACAGTAAATGGAGAGATAAAGGGGAAAAATATAGAAACAACATGAAGATTATCTTATGTACAGGGTATATTCTGTAAATGGACTGGAGACTGATTGATGGATAGATATAACAAGACTGGGATAAGGACAGGGTGACAGTACGTAGTATAGCTAAGATACAAAATATATATATATAATAAAAGGTTAAGAAAACCGGAATAGGAATAAGTGGAAGGTAGAAGTCTATAAATGGTTAAATGTGAACAATGTACGGATATAAAATAAGATAGTGTGAGGGTAGGGTAGCGGTTAAGAGGAATATGTGGACGGCGAAAAAGACTTTGAATGTTAAAATACGGACAGTGTGAGGAAAGCTTACAGAGAAACATACAGAATGCAGATGGAGACGAATATTTTAACCAGAGAACAAAAAACTGTGACGAGGACAAAGGGGCGAGACTGCCGTACAATGGGGGAAATATACTAGAGGAAAATGTGTAAAGTAGATGAGGCAGATTATTTCAGGAAAAGAACTTAAGCTATGAATATTAATATATACAGAGTGTGATGACTGCTAGAGAAAAATACGGAAGGAGGGTGAGGAAACCTGTGCCAGTAAAAGGACAGAAAAAATGAGAGAAATGTATAAAACATAAAAAGAAGTATATGGTAATTAAAGATAAATATATAGACAATGAAGCTATAATTATTAAAGAAAAACAAGGAAGAAAAATAAGAGGATGAAATTATTAGAGCTAACACAAGGAAGGAGGAAGGAGAAGGGAAGGAAGGAAGGAAAGGAAGGAAGAAAACATGAGGGAATTACAGACAGGGGAAAAATTATAGGTGGAAAGGAGGGGGGAGGGAAAGGCTTATAAATGGAGGTGACATATTTAGTTATCACAAAAATCCATCTTTAACCAGAAAAAGCTATCTATCAAACCTATCTATATTTTCGCCAGCAATGCCACTCATCCACACCATGACCTCCATCATCACCATCATCCACGACCTCCATCATCATCATAATCATCACAAATACCGTCAGCTTCATCACTCGTGTCCCCATTGTCACCACTGTCATTCCACTATGAACATCAGCATCACCATCATCATCAACACTACCGTCATCATCATCACAATAAAAGAATATTATATCGTTTATCACCATCAACATCAGCATTATCCCCCCAACCCATCCCCCCAACCTCACGCCATCTTTATCACCATCATTACTCTCTACCTCTCCCAACTTCCCTCCATCTTCTACCGCACCCCTTCTCTCCACCATTCCTCCACCTTCCCCATCACCTCCTCCCCCTTCCCAAAGTCGCCCCGGGGCGGAGGTCCATATGGCTTTGCTGGACCGTCTTCTTCCCTCCCACGGTTTCTACGTGTGCCAGTCAGCACTGTGTACGGTTATGACGCGTACGTGTGTGTGTGTGTGTGTGTGTGTGTGTGTGTGTGTGTGTGTGTGTGTGTGTGTGTGTGTGTGTGTGTGTGTGTGCGTGTGTGTGTGTGTGTGTGTGTGTGTGTTTTATGAGTGTGCTAATGCGTATGTTTGGTGTGAAAAGGGACTATACAAGTGTGTGTGTGTGTGTGTGTGTGTGTGTGTGTGTGTGTGTGTGTGTGTGTGTGTGTGTGTGTGTGTGTGTGTGTGTGTGTGTGTGTGTGTGTGTGTGTGTGTGTGTGTGTGTGTGTGTGTGTGTGTGTGTGTGTGTGTGTGTGTGTGTGTGTGTGTGTGTGTGTGTGTGTGTGTGTGTGTGTGTGTGTGTGTGTGTGTGTGTGTGTGTGTGTGTGTGTGTGTGTGTGTGTGTGTGTGTGTGTGTGTGTGTGTGTGTGTGTGTGTGTGTGTGTGTGTGTGTGTGTGTGTGTGTGTGTGTGTGTGTGTGTGTGTGTGTGTGTGTGTGTGTGTGTGTGTGTGTACAAGAGTGTACCTGTCATCACCAGTAAGTGTCAATTTGTGTGCATACATTTGCATAAGGAAAGTTCACACGGGCCCTAATAAGGAAAGCCGAACTCCAGACTGTTGGAAAGAGGGTAGCGAAAAGGGAACGAAATACAGTACATGTCGTGTTTTAGACCCCTGATCTCAAAACATTTACACAATTTTGGATTTTTTATATTATTTGCCATTCATAGTTTTGGCACTTTTAGCATTAGTAATATGTCACCTTTGTCACTTTGTCAATTTTATCTATGTAATTTCTGTCACTTGGGTCATTTTTGTCATCTCTGCTGTTACTATTTACCCATATTTTGACATTTATGCATTTTTTCGGTTTTTTGACAATTCAATTTTCCTTATTTTTCATTTTTACCTTTTTTGTCACTAATCCGAAACTTATTTTACTACTTATTATGAAATCTTGACAGTAAACACAGCGCCTATACTGCTTTTTCCTTTAGCCTGACCTAAAAATACTTTCCATCTTGAATACAGTAGGCTACTGAGTTGCAATAAACTAACACTATAACATGCTTGTCACGAAGAAATGTTATGAAGTGTATGCAGAGCTCTAATATTGTCTTTTTTTTCAACTCACCTACGTGAAATCAGCTGCAAAAGGACGAAATTCTAAGCCAAGTTAAGGTAAAAGGAATATACTTGTCTTGCCCATGTCGTGTCCGTGAAGCAACAAACTGCACCCTCCCTGCTTCGCTCCGGATGCTCGTAATTTATCTAAACGAGGGAGCGCTGGCGGGGTGGACTGCGGGGCGTGACAGGCAAGCAAAGGCAGGCTGAAGAGATAACTGGCTTTGGGGGCCAATTTTTAGCCATCTTGCACCTCCTCCTCGCGCACTGCATCTAATCTATCGGTCAGTCTGTCTATCTACTTACCTATTTCTCAGCTTCTCCTCCACCATCATTGTCATCATCATCATCATCATCATCAACTTATTTTCTATCCAGTCTCTCAGGTAATCTATCTTGCATCCCGTTCGCAGTCTTTCTTTCCTCATCCTCCCATCTACATTACTTTTATACTCTCTCAGAGGCAACTTTCAACTTTCATGCACATCATTCTCGATCATCATCTGCCATCAACTTCGCTTCTTTGCACTCTCTTGGGTAACTTTATAGCCACCAACCATCTCGATCTCGGTCTACTTCTCCTCCTCCATGATCATCGCTTCTATGCAGTCTGAGACGAAACTTTCAACTTTCATCCATCTTGCACCACATCGTTACAAAATCTTCCTCTCCTCCTATCAACACAGTCCTCTGAGACAATATATATTTAGCTCCAACTTGTTCTCGGTCTAATGCCCTCTCCAACCATTTACTTCGCTTCAAAACATCAACTCAGACAACTTTTACCCATCTCGCAGTATTTCTCCCTACTTTCTCTCATCTACTTCTTTTATACACCAAGGCACATTCCTACACTATAATACTGAGACCCTGGTCGCACGCTGGCACGAAAACATGCAACGTATTTTAATGATGAAGGAGATCGCTCACTCCTCAGGGTCTATACTCAGCTTATGAAACTACCTTTGCCTTTACAAAGTTAAATGGTGATTTTAAAAGTCATGCATAATGTTACCTAAATATGTCTTGCTACCGCCAGACGATTCTATTCATTGGGGAGTCCTATGTTTGGGAAAGTGGTAACCTTTCAAGAACAACGTAGGAATCTAAACCGCAAAATTCTTGCTACCAATAAAAGATACTGTAGAGCTTAGGAACTGCCCTTCGATATCTCACGGTTAATTCCTCAACTTACGTATTTTAAATTTCATGTTTGCTATAACCAGACGATTTTACACTAACTCAACGGGAGCCACATTTTGGCGACAGCAGTTAATGATGGTTGTGTCAAATACCTCCACTTCAGAAAGTCTCCCTTTAGTGCAATAAAACTGTCCGGAGGCAGCAAAATAAAACAAACTATACATACTCCTACAGTAGGGGTTAAGATCCTAATATGATGATGGTCGTCAGAAACTAGCAAAAATACAGCAAGTGACGGTAGCCTGGGGATGTGGCTTTGAGCACTCCGCTACCCACCACATCACCAACTCTGGAATCCACCCGAAGAGGACAAGTTAGTGTCAAGCAACTGGGGGCGGTATGGGCGAAAATCACGACCTTATACACAGCTAGGATCGTCTCTCTTGCCAGCGGGGACGTGGATGCCAATGGAAAGGGTGGGGGCGGTGGGTGTCCAAGGTCGGGAGGCAGTATAATGAGAGTTGTGAGCGGAGCAGGTGCGACAACTCACTGTTCACTGCCTCCCTCACAACCACCCCAAGTCTCCCACCCTCAGCATCACCACTACTTACTCTTACCTCCAACTTCTCTACCCACTTCTCCAGTTTGCCTTTTTAATTCTTAACTCGCTGTTCATTGCCTCGCTCACCACCACCACCCCGCTCTCCCACCCCTGGCTTCACCACTACTCCGACCTCCAACTTCTCTGACTACCTCTCCCACAGTCTTCCACATCTTCTACACCCTTAGCTTTCCCTTCCTATCTTCTCTAATTCACTGTTCGCTGCCCCTCTCACTACGACCTTTTGTCTCACCCGGCTTCATCACTACTTATTCCTACCTTAAACTCCCCTACCCACCTCTTCCACAGTTTTCCACATCCTTTGCTTGGCTCTCTCCTTACTTGTCTCTCCATCGTGTCATTGTTTACTTCTCTACCAATTCCTGTTTTCCACCCTATCATAACATCTTCTATCCTCCCTACTACCAACCCACTCCCTCACGCCTCACCTGCACTCCCCATCACTCCCCATCATCACCAGATTCTTCCCCACAGCTCCTTCTCTTGCTTTTTCCCCCCGTCAACCTCATACTCTTCCCCTCAACCACCACCCCCACTGCTTGTCTACAGCATATCTTACTCAGCTCACCATCATAAAATATATACTTCTCCACTACACCTTGCATTCCTCCTAACTTCCACTGAAATTCTTCCCTGACCTCCCACTCCATTCCACATTATTACCTACATTCCTCCTAGAATCACACACACATTTCTCTCATTCCCTCCCATATTCTCAACTTGTCTCCCCACTTCTCCCCCACACCTGCCCCCAGCATCCATCTCGTCCATGTCCGAAACTCTGCACAAGCTCCCTCTCACAACTTCCGTCACACCTTCACCTCAAGCCGCCGCAGATGCATTTCACTCAAGTTTGGGTGCAGTTCTGGCATCCTGTGTTAATATTACTCCTCTGAGGACGACAAGCCACGCTTTGGTTAAATGAAATTACGGAGAGGCAGCTCGAATCAAGTTTACTGTGATATCTATTTTCAGAGTATAGTCGATACGAAATATATCCTCACTTCACATCCTGAATTACAGTCAGAGGAGAAATTATCCTCCCTGCGTCTAGAATCTCGGAATAAGCAGACTCTCAAGCTGAAGCCATAATTTGTAACTCTGAGGACTGATATGGTAACGAATAAAACATATCTTAACAATTATTACTACACAACCTGAGTGTTTTAAATTCTTTATTTCGAAGAGTTTCCCCTTAGCTAAAGAAAATCGTCCGTCAACAGGGTGAGGCAGTAACTAGAAAAAAAACAAATGATCACGTCACTATTGAATGTATTAAAGAAACAATAAAACTCTGCAGCCTTCATTCAATCAGGCCTTCAACTACTTCCTGCTTTCCTTATCATCATACAATACCGCGTATCTTCTTTCTTCCCCACCAGTATCCTTGAAATCTTTATTTCTACATCACATTCACAAACATCTGGTCCGTCTGACCATTCAAATGCATCTCTGGCCTTTCACTTATTCAATTTGCCCCTCTAACGACAGTAAATAAATCTAAAAAATCCATGGCTGGGATTAAATAAATTTACGATCAATTCCTTGCATTAACAACGATTTTGCACTCCCCGGTCCATTCCCTACCTTCGAAAAGAATCTAAGGTACGACAAAAAAAACTGACAGCAAATTTGAGTCTCAGCCTAACATCACCTTAACTCCTTCGATATCTTCGTTTATTTCATTCTTGTTGCCATCAAACGATGCTGCTGACATCAGTTTCAGGAGAGCCCACCAGTAAAGAGCAATAAGTTAAGGAGGGTACCCTTGTGGTGAAGAAGTTAAAGTTGTAATCAAAGCTGTATTTGAAAAGTCGGTAAATTTTTAGAAGTAACCAACGTTTTCTTTTATTATTATTTTTATGTTTTCCAATGCAATATACTGTGTTTTAATTAGTTTTGACCTTCATTTTTTGGGGAAAATCACCCTTTTGGAATTTTGAGTAAGATTTCCAAAAGTGGGTTTATCCCCCAAAATCAAGATCAAAATTAATTAAAAACACACTATTTTGCATTAAACTAACCCAAACTAACCTAACCTAACCTAGGGCTAACCTAGGGCCTGACATAGACCGCGTGTACACGCCTGCACCAACCAATATGGCGCGACATTCATCCGCTGCTGAGCGATAGCTAAGCCACTATATGACTACCCCTACAAAATTTGTTCCCCCAACTCAAATTAGGCTTAAAAGGTAAGGCTTAGTTAGAATAGTTCAGGGATGTAATATAATGAAAATTGGTAACGTTGGTTACTTCTAAAGTTATACCGAAAAGTCTCTTCTATGCTATCTGTAACCGCCTAGACCTAGTAACAACAACAAAAAAGACGTCTCGTAGCGGAGGGGTTAAGGGATGGAGGGTGGCAGTGGCTGTGAATCTTCCTATAGTTCATCCTGGGGTCACTGCCACCGCCGCCGCCACACACGCCGAATATAAATGGGCCTGAAGCGAATCTGGAATGACCGATCGGTCCTCAATTTTCGATATAACTGGGGAGGTGAGAGAGAGCGCGAGAGAGACAGCTGGAAGGAGAAAGTGGGAGAAGGAGAGGGAGAGTGAAGGAGGAAGAGGGAGAGAGGGAAATAAAGGCCATGCCAATCTCTCTATTCTTGGGTGATATTCTCACTGTTTTATCCGCCAGACTTACTACCTCACAGGAACACATCTCAACAGCTATACATCACACAGGAACCGACTTGCATATATATGTTAGACAAATTAAAATGTTAGACTCTGTACACCATGCCCTGGCAGTGTAAAATACCCCATTACACATAAAACAAAAATTCACACCATCAGATCGGCCAGTCAAACCTACCTAACCATACCTTAAACTAAAACCTACCCTTAAATAACCAGAAATTTTACTAGTTTTTTGTGATTCAACATATAGCATGAGTATCCGACTTGTAATTTGTTTGGTTTTACACTGCCGAATACATATATAAAGCCTTGCACAGGTCCTAATTTTCTACCTTAAATTAATATAACTTCTTAAATGCCCTACTTGCTAATTCACCAGAAAATTATCTACACTAAGCAGGAAAGGACCTCCCACGGACTGCATTCGGCCGGATGAAAGCAAACTCCAAATTTGCGACTCTTACCCTTGACTGTAATTTGCTGCTGCTGCTCTCTCTATTAGGCTAACCGGGTGAATTAGGGGCACAAAGAGCAGTGGGATGGGGTGGGGTGGGGAGGTGAGGTAAGAAGTGTAGTGGTGATGGTGGTGGTGGTGGAGATAGGGAAATGTGGTGGTGTGGTGTGGTGTGGTACTGGTGAGGAAACGGTGCAGTAGTAGGGTAGTGTGATGTAGAGATGACATAGTGGGTAACAGCTATGTGGTGGTAAACTGTGGTGGTAGGGAGGTGGTGCGGTGAAATGTGGCGGTATTGTATGGAACTATGTGGTAGGGATGTTGTGTGGTGGTGCCGGCTGGTTCCTTGTGCGTGTTGGGACATCTGAAGTGGCTTTACCCACCAAACTGGTACCAGTGTGGTCTGGAGTGCCGCAGCTGGGAGAGGAACGTACGAGAAAGGAACTTACAAGAGTGGGTGAAATGTGCAAGAAGACTGGGTCAGGATGGCACTAGTGTTGGTGCGGAAAGTACGGTACGAGAAGTCTGGAAGTTATGAGAACTAGTGTGGCAAATACGAAAGCTGGGTGAGGTGGGAGGGCAGCCTAAAGTCTGAAGATTGGTTGACATGGAGGCGATTTGCTTGTAGCCACCTCCCCCCCCCCCCGGGATTAAGGCGTCTGGCCCTAGACAGAGATAAGCGTTCGATGATCGCAAGAATAAGACAAAACGACTCAAACGACTAACTTTAGCTCATCTCCAGCCTCCAGGAAAAAATGTTTTCTCCTCTCAGTTTCCCGACGCGCTAAACACCATCAAAAATGCCTGACCTTCACTCCCTCAGTACTTTCTCTTCCCACTCCACAATTTACAGTACACCACACCCAGACACACTGCTTATTTGAATACATCACTTTCTTCGCTACGGCCGGTTCTTATCCTTCAATTTTTTCACGGTATTTTTTCCTTGGTATCCATGCAGAAATTTTTGTTTTTAAATACGACACAGAAACATTAATTCAAAATATCTTTTGCTTTTCAGTATCAAATAACATCATTACAAAAACTTAGAGATATAGTTTCTACGAAATGTAAGGATCGTTGCTTGTATACAGGTACTACAACAATATTTTTATTCTTAATCAATATTAAGAATCGTCTCTGATACACACACACACACACACACACACACACACACACACACACACACACACACACACACACACACACACACACACACACACACACACAGAAATTATCAACATAACGTTCTCACAAACCATCTTCTGTTGCATAATTCTTCCAACCACAGCATCTTCACCTCCCGGCATTACTCCAACATCCCACTCTCCTCACTCATCCAACTACTCCCTCTCCACTGCATCCCCACCTCTCCTCAGACTAGTATTTTTTTTTCCATATTTAATCCTTATTTCATCATCATCATCATCATCTCTCTCTCTCTCTCTCTCTCTCTCTCTCAGAGCATCCTATCTACTATAACTCTTTCCATCCCAACATCAAGAATCTTCATCTCCCAGCGTTTCCCCAGCATCCCCCTCCCCTCCAACTCTTTCAGCATCCCTCCTCTTCTCCCCTCCCCATCGTCCTCCTACCTCGTCTTCCTTCTTCCAGCATTCCTTCTCTTCCCTCTCCCCCTACCTTCCTCCTACTTCATCTCCCTTCTTCCAGCAACCCTCCTCTTCCCCCCTTCATCTTCCTCCTACCTCTTCTCCCTTCTTCGAGCATCCCTCCGCTCCGCTCCTCCCCTCCCCTCTTCCAGCATCCCAGCTCTTCTCCCCCCTCCATCTTCCTCCTACTTCCCCCTCCCTTCTTCCAGCATCCCTTCCCATCTCCCCCCATCTTCCAGCATCTCTCCCCACTCACTCCCCGCCTCGTCCACCGCAACCAGCACCCACGTCAAGCCTCTACGAACGCATCCTGTACAACTCCACAATTAAGTCCTTTGTTTTCTTTACGCGAAGGACGGAGAAACCTGGCACTTTGGGGGCGCGTCACGAAAAGACTGAAGCTAAGGACTGGGTGGCGAGGAAGTATGAATAACACCATGAATTACAAGTAATAAGGGGGGTTTGCAATTTATGACCAGAGAAAGGAAGTGGGAGTTATGGGGACATCATATATTTTCATCTTCGTTATATCCTACATGAAATTAACATCTTTTGTACTAAACACATCAGGTAACGGACCCTGTAGGCCTATCTCCCGGCTATGAAAATCTTTTAAGGACCTTGGCACAACTATTGTTCCAGTGTTACATATATCCAACACTACCGATAAGCAAATTTTTTACAAATACTTTCATCCAGGGGAACTGGAGAATTTAATTTCCATCTTATTATGTGCCTCGATTTGCGTTATTCACCCCTGGACAAAACATCTTGAGATCTAGCCACATACTGTATTTCATTTCTTAACTCGTACAATGACTGACGATCAAACAAACAAACAAACAAACAAAAACGGAAAGAGGAAAACTGTTGTAGGTCGGTTGACCCATGGTAGGCAGCTCTTAAGAGATTATCGCGACCAAAGAGCGTCTGTTCAAATTTAAAGATGTGTACCCACTTTTCGACTCTGTTGACCGCTAAGTGTAGCAAGACTGGAGGGCAAATATGAATAGTAAAACCAAGCAAATACCTCCTTTATCATTACTATGGCTAATCAAAATTTCACGCCACCATGAGTAGAGATAGGCCCAGTACTGTCTGATGAAAACAAACTGGCTATAGACAATGAGAACAAGATAAAGATACCCGAGAAACAGCACAGCATCTTATGACAATTTTAATGATGCCAGTGCAATGCCGTGCCAGATGCCAGCACACGACACTGAGGTCCTGTTGCCACGCCAGGTGCCTTGATACCAGCCCAGGTCCGCCTCGACATCCGCGTAACACAAGACCACTTACAATGGCTCGTTATCGCGCCTCCCTTCTCTCCGTTATCTTAAGTTATATCTCATTTATCTTAGTTATACCTCCCTCTCTTTGACTACGATAAGACGACGCTAAGGTAGGAGCGTCTATGATCGTACACTGACTTACTTGCTTATTCTCTCAAAGGCGGTAGTTTCTAACCCCGTGCACTACTATGCTGAATGAAATAGTCTGGCATCATCATCATCATCTTCATCACCCTCTTTCCCAGTATTGGATTGGAGGAAAGAAAAACGGTTGAAGGGGAACATCAAGTGAGGGGAGGGGGGAATCCGGGACAGGGGGAAAAGGGGGAAGGGAGGAGGAGGGATAACAAGAGGGAAAGGGGATAAAGAGAGGGGGTAAAGGAGGGAAAAGGAGAAGAGGGAGGAAATGGGACAAGACGGGTAGGGAAAAAAGTGGAGGAGGGAAACAGGAAAGGGAGGGGCCAAGGAGAGGAGGAACAGAAAGTGGGAGGGAAGGAGAGGGGTATGGGAAGGAGGGAGCAAGGCAGGAGAGGAGATAAGAAGATGAAGATGGGAGGAGAAAAAAGGAAGGAGAGGGGGAATGAAGGAGAAGTGGGAAGGGGAGGAGGGATAAAGGAGACGACAAGGATGACGGGAAGGGGGGAAAGGAAGACGAGGAGTATGGGAAAGAGACTGGGAGAGGAAGAGAAGGGGAAGAAGGAGGGGGTTATAGGAGGGGGTGATGGGCAGGGTTGAGTCAGCAGGCAGTGGAGCAAGACAATCAGGTTCCCCCACGACACTCAGGGGCACAGGGAGTGGCAGAGAGTAGAAGTGTGAGTGAGAACAGAGTGGGAGGGAGCAGGAGGGAGTGGGAGAGAGTGTGGGAATGAACAGTGGGTGGGGGTAGGAGGGAGTGGGAGAGAGAGTAAGAGGGAGCGGAAGGGAGTGGAGACGAGAGAAAGAAGTAAAAATTGAAAGTGGAAGTTAGGGGGAGAGTCTGAGTGAAGAGAGGGGAGGGAATGAACAAGGAGCGGGAGCGAGTGAGAGTGGAGGGGGTAGAGAAGAAAATGAGTGGAAGGGAGCGTAAAGGGAGGAGGAGGAGGAGGAGGAGGAAAGGGAGTGCGAGGGAAAGTGAGAGCGTGGAAAAGGAAAAGAGCCAGGGCGGAAAGAATAGGTAGGAGAGCACATACATGCAGAATGGGTGAGAGAATGAGGGACAACAGTGGAGAGGAGGTGAAAGGGAGAATAAACGAAAGAGACAAGGGGAGAGATTAGAGACAAAGCGAATGGAGGCGGAGAAAAATTAAGGAGGGAGTAGGAGGAGCAACAGGAACTGTAGAGATTATAGTCAGGTAGCTTTTTCTATCTTAAAAGAAACCACCCGTAGCTTGGGGATTAAGAGGTACTCACCGAATAACCCAGCCGACAGACGCCAAAACTAAAGCAGACAGGGACACTTGAGCTTACCTGCAAAATGAGAAATGCCGCATTAGTTAAGAATTTCGCTGCAAAACATATCAAGAACAGCAACAAATTAAAATACTTAACTAAATGAATAACAAATAATGAAACTGAGCCAATAAATGTTTCTTGCATAAAAGATCAAGTACCAGTACTGCCAGCTAATGTTTCCTGAATAAAAATTGTCGCTGACTTTTTATGGACATTGTTTCTTTATCTTACAATATGGAATTAGCTTGAACAAACAAAAAATAAAAATGAAATTCCAGGTCTGTATGAGTACTGACACGTTTTTTTATCATGATGTCCTTTTAAATTCTGTTCTGGTTTCTCCCATTGAATTTTAGAGTGCTAAGGAGAGGTCTAATAAACTAAAAGGGTGAACATACCTAGAGTGAAGTGGGCAGACTCCCTCCCCTCCCAGACAATTTCTGTCTTCTTTTAACATTTAAGTACATCCAAACACACCATCCTCCCCTCGACATGTAGAGATAATGGGCCCCTTAGACTCCCCATTAGGACATGAAAGGCGTGATTACAAAGATGAATGGGGAGGGGGATTTCGGTGTAATGTGGGCACGTTAGGTTACGTTGGGTTAGGCTAAATAAGGCATTAAATTAGATCAAAGCAGAGTACAGCAGAGCAGAGAACAGTACAGTACAGTACAGAAGAGTAGATCATAGCACAGCAGAGCAAAACAATGCTAAGCAAAGCATGTAAGGTTGTGCTAGGCTAAACTGTTTAAGTTTAGGCAGGTCTAAGTTTAGTTAAGCTTGGCAAAGTTAGGATGCAAGATTATTAGATTAAATTTAATTGTACTGGGTTAGATTACATTAGATTAGAATAGGCTGGGTTAGAACAGATTATATTAAATAAGGTTAGGTTAGGACAGGACTATGACAATAAGTGATTAGCCGGATGTACGGTAAGAGGGAATTGCTGTGTAATGTGTGTGGGCTGGCACTAGAGAGACATGATGAACCTGCTAATGACCGTGTAATTGCCCATCTCTCCCTCCCCCCAGCTCTCTCTCTCTCTCTCTCTCATACATCCAAGCGTAGGCCTCCACATCGTACGCCTCATCTTGTAGTTAATGTACCACACGCCCCCAAATTCCTTGTCTTAACACGGCAATCATCATCACCATCAACCCTACTTCGCGTTTCGTGAGCATTTTCATTTACTCAGAGTAGGCCTAAGGGTGATCAGACAGTAATGACAGTTCGTGCTATAACATGAAAACCTTGAATGATGGGAGGTAGGGGAGCAAGGAGAGTGCAGAGTTGCCTGTCCTTACGAGTTTGAAGTTGTCGCCGTATGCCTGACTTTTCTTGTTTTATTGTTGTGAGTGAATGCTTCACTCTTGTTTTTGCTCTCTGGCAAGAAACATGGATTACTCGAAAGAAGGCTGCAGGTTCTACATTTTTACGAGGTGGAAACTGGGAAAGAAAGCAACAGAGATTCGAGGGGAATTATTACAAGTTTATCCAGACACTACTCCTTCCCTGGAAACTGTTTCCTGCTGGATTCGTGCTTTCACAGCAGGAAAAACTGAATTGAAAGATGAACAACGCTCTGGACGCCCCCGGACATCCGTGACCGAAGCAACAACTGTCCGTGCACGGTCCATCATTGACGAGGATCCAACTGTAACTCTTAGGTTCTTAGCCTTGGTGCTTGATATCAGTTATGGGAGTGCATATGACATCGTGCATGAACAATTACACCTGAGGAAGAAGTGTTGTCGATGGATACCCCATTTGTTGACTGACGAGCAAAAGGCTGAACGGGTGAGGATTTGTCGTGTCTGGCTTGCTGAATTTGAACCAAATGGTCCAAAACGGTTCTCAGATGTTGCTACTGGAGATGAGTGTTGGATTTCATTCTTCACAACCCGTGACAAGCAGTCAAACATGGTGTGGTTGGGCGATGAAGACCCTCGACCTCAGATTTTGAAGGAAGGATTTCGCAGCCGGAAGCGCCTTTTCACCATCTTTTTCAATTCTCAAGGACCAATATGCGTGGATGTGATGCCTGAAAAGTCCACTATCACAGCCCAATACTACACAGACCAGGTCCTTCCACAAGTCTTGGAACACAAGGCCAACACCGCACCAACCCGCCATCGGTCTCGCCTTTTGCTGCACCACGACAATGCTGCACCCCACAAAGCTCGCCTCACTATGCAGTACCTGGAACAACAAGGTATAACTCTGCTCCCTCACCCACCCTACTCCCCTGACCTGGCTCCCTGTGACTTTTGGTTGTTTCCAAAAATTAAATCTGCCATCGCTGGGAAGCAATTTCATTGCATCCAAGACTTGGCACTGACCGTCAATTCAGAACTCCGAAGTATACCGTCTTCAGAGTACCACGCTTGATTCATGAAGTGGAGAAAGAGAATGGAACGCTGCATAGAGGTTGAAGGGGAGTACTTTGAAGGAATGTGAGTCATAGTTTGATAGTTCTTCATGCTAATAAAAGTTTATGGACTCACTGTCATTTCTTTCTAATCACCCCTCGTATATAATCTAGCTAAAGGGCATATAACTTTATAATAATTTTCCCTTATAAAATTTCAGCCATTTCACCACCATTATTTTTTCTCCAATAATAAGACTAAAACTGAACGCTGAAGCTGTGACTCCATCAAAAAACTTCACATCATACAGCATCTTCATCTCAGTCTCATTATCTCACAGCATCTCCACCTCACGGCATCTTCATCTCACAGCATCTTCATCTCAAAGCATCTTCATCTCACTGCCTCATCATCTCACATCATCTTCACCTCACAGCATCTTCATCTCTCACACAGCATCTTCATCCCACACACAGCATCTTCATACCACACTTACAGCATTATCTAACAAATCATCACAAATTATCCCATTCCACAGCATCCTCACAATATTCATCTCACAACTCCATTGCAAAAAACCTTATCAAATCATTACTTCACACTATTTTAATTTCAAACAATTTTACATCACAGCATCTTCATACCAGCGTTTTCGTCATACAACATCTTTATTTCTTGGTATCACTTCATTTTCGCCACTCAGCATCCTCATCTTACACCACCTCTCCAACTCTGTGCTCAAACTTTCGAGATCTGTACTTCAGGCTTATTTCGGTGTACTTTAATGGCTCTCTTCCCTCTACCCTTAACACGCCCCCTTTCCTGAGACCCATCCAATAAGCCACAGACCCAGGAATCATATTTATCAAGAATCTCAGCCAATCTCCTGGATAAACAAGGCTTCAGGGAGGTTATTTCGTTTAGTTATTTCGCTTGGTTTTTGTATTTCCATTTTGACAGTCACTTCAGTTCGGTTGTGCAATGTATAGTAGATGCTTGAATGAAGACTAGAGTATTAACAAACAAATTAACCTTGTTATTCTTTCACTCTAATTTCCATTCTGGTTTAGCTGTGAACTGCAATGTACCTTTGTGGGTGAAGACAAAAGTACGAAAGAGCAATCTTAAACACAACTTAAGCTCATGAAGGTTTGTGAATAAGAATCCTCCCTCGTAAGTGTGACGGGACGAGATGGACCACCCACGGGCCACCACCACCTGTACCACCCAGACTCATCTCATTTCATTCCCACCTCACCCCACACTACACATCACACACCAGACCACCCCACACCACCCTGGTTTGTCTTCCAAGCGGCTCTGGGGACTTCACAATACTTCTCTGGTATGTATTCTGCACATTACACATCAACATTCTCTCGTACTTTACTAATGCAAATTATGGAGACATTAAAACGCTATCAAAAAACATAAGAGAATATTAATGTGCAATACAGAAAAAAAAATGAGGAAGAAGGTGCTATGAATAGAATACGGCTGCCCACATTACCTATACTCCACCCAAACTTACTTCATTTATCCCCACCCTTAACCTCCCTACCTTAGGCTTAAGCTGGAGAATGAGAGGCGGTGGAGTAATTGGGCCGTGCTCTATGACAATGTTTGGCTTCAGCCTAGATCAATAGAGCTAAGTACGGTACATCGCCGCACTCAAGCCCATCCAGACTTGGTCCAACCAAGTCCATTCTGCTTGTCGTATCCAAATGGATCATACCTTTTCCCATCCAAATCTCGCCAAACCTACTCAACGCAAGGGTTCAATCCCACTGCGCCTCTCTGAGTCCCCTTGTGCTGCGGCGTATGGGGCAGGAGGCCTCAACCACACAAAGACAGAACACCCCGCCCCACCCCACCTCACCCAGCCTCGCCGCCCTACACAGAAACAGACAAGCCAGTGTGTGAAACAAAGAGTTGTCAGAGACGGGTCGTAAACTCAAGGTGGGCGAAGGGGAAGACGCCTTACTTAACCTTAGTAGAAACAAAGTCGCGCTTATCCGTCTGAGTGCGAGGAATGGAATGTGCTACTTTCGGCCCTTCAATCCAGTGACTCTTTTCACGCTTTATTCTTATTATATTTCCATATGATTTTATTAAGCTTGGAGAAGACGTCTGGAAATATTGGAGTTTAAGATAGCCTTTATTAACCCTTTCACTAAAAAGTCTTTCCTCGCCTAAGTAACACAATGGTAAAAATAAATAAAAAAAATATGAAAACACGTACGTATATACTGTATAGGGCTTAATGTGGGAGAGGGGGAGACGGAACACTCTACCTAAATAGAAACAAGTCCTGCTTATTCGCTTGAGGAAATGGAAAAAAATGAGTCATTGTTAAAACTTCATCACCATCCTAGTGGAGTCGTAAATTATTCAAGCAATGGAACATGAGTCAAATTAGTGACTATTCTTTCACTTTTCACGATATGCTCTACGAGTAAATCGCTTACCTGCTCATTCACCTTTGCTAGTATGCTGCTTAAAATTATTACACATTAAAAACAGTATGAAGGATTTATCTTAGATTAAATCGAATTGTAAGCTTCAAGCAATTAACTACTGATTCCACCCACCAGTATGGTTCTCTTACTGTTACGATATAGAATGATATTTAGCTTAGAATGAAGTCACACAACAATGCTTCACTCCGAATATAGTCTTTCCTCTTCTAATGTTCTTCATAAAGTGTATGGGAAAAAATTCTGCCCCCGACATGTCTCTCCTCCAACCGACCCTCTTTACTTTCCCTCATAACTTTTCTCCCTACTTCTCCCTTTTTATTCTCTTCGACAACTCCTGATCTCCTTCACATCCCTCTCATTCCTTTCCTCTCATTTCCCCCTTCCCTACATCCCATTCACTTCCATCTCCCTTCCATTTCATCTTCATTTCCATATACATTCCCGCTTCGTTCCATCCCACCCACTTTGATATCTCTCGTATCTCCCTTCCTTCCATCTCGCCCTCCTCCACCTCTCTCCCACCCTTGCTGCCCACTCTTCCATGTTTCTCTCATCCCCCTACAGTCCATCCAACTCTCCCATCCATCCGCTTCCTCCCATCCCACCCTCTTCCACGCCCTTTCCATCCCATCCCGCCCCACCATCACTCATTCTCCCCGATAAACTCATTACTGGAGACAAGGGCCATCGATGGTTATGGTTCTCTCTCCCACCACGCCCCTCCTACTCCTCCACCTCCTCTTCCTCTCCCCGTCCCTCCTCCTTCTCCTCCTCTTCTTATCTTCTGTATCTCTCCCTCCCGCCTGCTCCTCTTCGTACTCTCATCGCCTCCCTCCTATCCCTTCTACTCTCCTTCTCTCTCCCACCCATTTTATCCCTCCACCCCCACACCCTCTTCTCAAACACCCGTACTTCTCCCTCTACCATCTCTCTCTCCTCCTCCTAGTCCCTCCTACTCCGCCTTTCCTCTCCTCCCAGACCACACACACGCCCGCCTCTCAAGCACGCACATTCCTACCTGGAAGCACATCTTAATCACACACACACACACACACACACACACACACACACACACACACACACACACATTCTCTACGACCACTTGGAAAAATAAAACAGCAATAGATAGGGAAAAATGCAATAAGAAAAATAAAGCAGTAAAAAATAGGGCTGGCCTGGAAGATTGTACGCCTGGAAATACGGATGCTGGAATATTGGCCATCTTTCTTCTGGGTGGAAGGGATGACACTACCCAGTCCATTAGCGCCAGGGAGAATTTTACCAGCGGGGCAGGGAGAATAACAGGATGAAGGATGGAAGGAGAGATGGAAGGAGGGTGAGAGGGAGAAGAGGAGGGAAGGTGAGAAGGAGCAAAGAGTTGTGGGAAGGATATAAGGGTAAAGAAAAGGAAGGAATACATCGACAGAAGGAGGTGAATGAAGTGAGGGAGGGAGAGGAGGGAAGAAGGAAAGGGTGCAAGGAACAAAGTAACGCAGGAAGAAACGAAAGCGTGAGGATGAGAATGAAATAGGGAATGGATGGAAGGAAGGAGAGACTGCAAGAGGGAAACAGAAAATAAGGAACAAAATAATGCAGAAATAAAGGGATGAGGACGGCAATGAAAAGGAAGCAGGAAGGATGGAAGGAACGTATGTGGGAAAATAATGTCGGTAAGGAAGGAATAAACTAACGCAGGAAGAAAAGAAACGATGAAGAAGGGAATGAATGAAGGAAGGGGGGGAAGAGAGACAGGAAGAGGGGAACAGAAAGAGAGGGGGGGAAGAGGGACTAGAAGAGGGGAACAGAAGTAAGGAAGAAGTATACAGGGAAACGAATTCAGAAAGAAACGTGGAAACGCAGGATGTAAAGAAGTGAACGCCCCACCAAACAACGCAACCCCGACGGTCTCAGGCAATTCGAGGTGGTTTAGCGAGGCAATCAGAGCGTAATACTGAACGGAGCTCGAAACGGGGGCCGCTAGGTCAGTGGAAAGGGGGGAGGAGTGTTGAAAAGTGAGAAAATAGAGATAGAGAGAGGGAAATACTGAGTAAAATATGAGATAAAGAGAGGGAATAGTAGGTGGGATCGAGGAGGGGAATAAAATGAGAGAGACGAAGAATGAATGCCGAAGAAATATGAAAAATGAGGAAGAATAAGAGTGAGAAAGAAAAGAAGGCATAGAGAGCGAGCTAGAAGAGGTGGAGAATAAGAAAAGAATGGGATGATGGGAAGAAAAAATAAAGCAATGCATAAGAGAGAGAGAGAAAAAGAGAGAGAGAGAGAGAGAAACCTGCCACATAAAAAAAGCCACCACGACCAACTCACGCGAGAGAAATCGAAACATGAGAAAAAACAATAATAATAATATCCAGTGACTGCACACAAAGGGGGAAAGCGGGAAGTCAATCCAATTAAATACAGGAAAAATAAGTCAACATTTCAAACAACATGAGAGAGAGAGAGAGAGAGAGAGAGAGAGAGAGAGAGAGAGAGAGAGTCACACATCATCACCTTTCATCTCAGCACTGACCTCAGCACACACCAGGTCAGGGCGTCACAAAAGGTCACCTGACGTCACTGACCTCTCCCCACGAGCCCACGACATCACGGGGCACAAGAACGTAAATAATATTTCACATTATAGAGGATATTTAATCCAGGAAGCGAGTCAGGAGGCAAAGTTATTCTATCGCGTTTCGAAGTTATTCTGGAGGCGAGGGTAAAAGTATGAAGTCAAAATTCAGTCGTAAGTTAGGAAATTATCGTAAATTTATCTATCTGTCTATCTATATCCAATGACTGACGTCACGTCCTGTGAGGGGTGACTTCGACAAAACGATCACTAGTCGCTTCTGTCCCTAATAAATGCCTGATTCTGGATAGGTAAATAGATGGATGCAGGTGAGAGAGAGAGAGAGAGAGAGAGAGAGAGAGAGAGAGAGAGAGAGAGAGAGAGAGAGAGAGAGAGAGAGAGAGAGAGAGAGAACTAGAAAAAAATGAAAAACCAGAGGAAAAAAAGCCGAAACGAAAACATCACCCATCCCTACGGCCCAGCCACACTCCCAAATTAGCTCCCTTATTTCCCAACACAGAGCGCCCCCATATGCCCCCCTCACACTTAACACAAAACAAACCCTAAAGGACAGTGTGATGTGTTGCTGTTGACTGTCCTCTCTCTCTCTCTCTAAAAAAAGGCTAATACTTCACACACACACACACACACACACACACACACACACACACACACACACACACACACACACACACAAACAATACCCTCTTGTAACGAGGTTGGGCCTTGAATTATCTCCCTTGTATTCTTTTTCTCCCTTTTACCTTACACTTCATACTCCCCTTTCAAATCTATCATAGCTGTTCCTTTTGTCTACCTCTCCCTTTCAAAACCTCTCACATGCCCCACCCCCTCTTTCACACTTTTCTTCCTGCCCCACCCTTCATTTCCCCCTCCCTGGACTCTCCCATATCCCCTTCCCTCCCTTCCTTTCCTCCTGTCTCTTTCACAGCCTTTCCCTCCAAGTCTCTTCCATACTTTTTTCTACAACTCACCTTTCTTCTAGTTTCCCTTATACCCTTCGCTGTTCTCTCTCTCTCTCTCTCTCTTTCTCTTTCTCTCTCTCTCTCTCTCTCTTGCCCAAGCCTCTCCCTTATCCTATACTGACCTCGTCCATCGCCACACATCATCCTGTCTGTTCCGGGGTCAGTCTAAGGGGTCAAAGCAGGGTGTGGGTGTGTCTGGTGGTGATTGGTGCATGAAGGAGGGTCAAGAGGGCGAGGGTGTGACACAGTCAAGGCAGGCCAGGTAGAGGGTTAGGTAGAGGTGAGACAAGCAGGGAGGGAGGGGTAGGCAGGTGCTGCTGGCAGGGGGTTAGGGACAGGCACGTGAGGCAGGCAAGGAAGCAGGGTTAGGCAGAGATGAGGCCAGCAAGACAGGGGGTAACGCAGACAGCTCAGAGGTGGATGATGAATATGAACTTTGATACAATGGGCCAGTTTCACAGTCCACACCACAAAAGCACTGATGCAAAACAAAACTTCATTCTCATACCTTCATTGGCAT